>NC_139217.1:2484406-2734406 GCF_055691185.1 Crinia signifera
AACCATTACACAGTTCGTACTGCACCTCCACAGCTGCATCTCCCAAAAATGCTACCCCGCTGGGGTGCAAGGCTACTAGAGGCCTGGAGGAATACTAAGTCAAATTATCTCAAATGTGCGATCTGCATGTTACATGCATGTGATCCGAATGTAAATCCGACTACATAGTCAGATCCCACACTGGATTGTATTGTGCGTACACACCACAACCAGCTCTGTATGTGACAGTGCAATGTTCCAACTTCCAATGACCAGGAATACCGAAGGTTATCCTGTGGAGAAATTACACTTCAGAGTCCACCGTTGGTAACGTTTGCCATATTGCCCTGTCAGAACATGAAATAACCCCTGGTATTGTGGGGACTGAATCCTTATAGCCGTGCGCCTTGTCTACTTAAGAGACGGAAGCGTTGCTGATTGAGCTATTGCTCTATTAGGGTAAAACAGGCCTGGACTATGTTCCGACAGGGTTTAAAAGTTAGCAGAGGTGTCTTACACTAAGTGTCTGGACCAGAACTGTAATGGCTGCACACACTGTGATTTCTAATTGACTTGCTATGGAAAACTTTGCTAACTCATGAGTTAGTAACATACAAGTCATGCTATCTGCATTAGACATTGCTGCCCTTGCCTTTGATTAATGGAGTGACCTCTGTGTCACTCTGATAGCAGGAAAAAGTTTGGTACCGTGTTAGCCAGTTGATAAGAAAAGTTTTATTGTTCCTCAGTGAGAAAAACAAAATAGCAATCTAGCAAATATGATACCTTTTAATGGCTAACAAAAATAAATGTTGTTAAAATGCAAGCTTTCGAGACTTCTTAGGTCTCTTCCTCAGGCATGGTATAACAAGGTGTGTGAAGAACCACATATATATACACAGCAGAGTGGGAACAAGATGTGATAGATGGACATTCTTAAGATCAAAACAAAACAAAATAACAGAATGAGCTTGTAAATTGAGTCCTTAATTAGTTTGTAGATAAGTAGTGTGAAAGTTTTATTGTCTCTAAGTTGATGACAGACCAGAGTTAGAGCTCCGATGCCCTCACTCTCTCTGGGACAGATTCCTCAGATGTTGTAGTGGGCCATAAATCCCTCGGATAGATTCAGTCCTGTGTTAAGGGTGTCAAACGTTGTCATTAATTTGTATTCCCAGACCCTCCTGTCTCTTTGTGATTTGAAATTTCCTTTTAGTATAATCACTTTTATATGATCCTGATTGTGTCCTGGGCTGCAGAAATGTTTGGCCACAGGAAAGTGTGTCTTTTTTTCCTTTATAGTGTGGCGATGGGACCTCATCCTTGCCTTAAGTTTTTGTCCTGTTTCTCCAACATACAGACCACCAATAGGACATTTGGTGCACAGAATCAGGTACACTACATTGGCAGTAGAACATGTTCTACTGCCAATGTAGTGTACCTGATTCTGTGCACCAAATGTCCTATTGGTGGTCTGTATGTTGGAGAAACAGGACAAAAACTTAAGGCAAGGATGAGGTCCCATCGCCACACTATAAAGGAAAAAAAGACACACTTTCCTGTGGCCAAACATTTCTGCAGCCCAGGACACAATCAGGATCATATAAAAGTGATTATACTAAAAGGAAATTTCAAATCACAAAGAGACAGGAGGGTCTGGGAATACAAATTAATGACAACGTTTGACACCCTTAACACAGGACTGAATCTATCCGAGGGATTTATGGCCCACTACAACATCTGAGGAATCTGGCCCAGAGAGAGTGAGGGCATCGGAGCTCTAACTCTGGTCTGTCATCAACTTAGAGACAATAAAACTTTCACACTACTTATCTACAAACTAATTAAGGACTCAATTTACAAGCTCATTCTGTTATTTTGTTTTGTTTTGATCTTAAGAATGTCCATCTATCACATCTTGTTCCCACTCTGCTGTGTATATATATGTGGTTCTTCACACACCTTGTTATACCATGCCTGAGGAAGAGACCTAAGAAGTCTCGAAAGCTTGCATTTTAACAACATTTATTTTTGTTAGCCATTAAAAGGTATCATATTTGCTAGATTGCTATTTTGTTTTTCTCACTGAGGAACAATAAAACTTTTCTGATAGCAGGGTATAAGACTTCCTGCTGTCCTCTGTATGACCTAGCTGGCAGCAAACTGTCCCCCCATAAACTGTAATCTGAGAACACAGTATCTTTCTGGAAGAAAGCAAGAAGGGGTTTTTATTTTGTCAGCCAGCAGATACACATTGCACAATTAGAGGCTTATTGCAGAAATCTAACGATCTCTATGTCACAGAGGAAAAAT
Source organism: Crinia signifera (assembly GCF_055691185.1). Taxonomy (NCBI): domain Eukaryota; kingdom Metazoa; phylum Chordata; class Amphibia; order Anura; family Myobatrachidae; genus Crinia; species Crinia signifera. Next base: position 2,486,699 of record NC_139217.1, read on the forward strand.
ACATCAGGGAAGGCAGCAGAGACATGCCTCAGATGACAATGTAAACTGAGTTATACACTTTCCACCTGACAATATATACACTACACACACACACAGGGAGAGAGAGTAGGTATAGGTAACCAGAGATAGAATCACTGGATAAGAGAGACAGTATAAGGAGATGAGCTGCCACAGGCCATCAACAACACCATGGTATATAACACAGGAGTGCTATGACCTAATTTACATACAGCCCAATACTGTCCCACTATGCTCTAAACCCCACTGTCTGATCACAGAACCTGGGGGAGCAGCTGCATTCAATATGCAGTTAACCAGGACAAGCTTGAGCACAGCCCTGGCATTAGTAGTCAGGAGCCTCCAGCAGCGTGCAATGGTGGCATGTTAAAATGACCGCCAGAACCGCGTGATAGCTGGGAAAGTACCATGGACTCCGTCCTTACAATGGCGTCCCTTTTTGAAAGGGTAGCCGTGCCATCAGGCTATACTCATATGCCCAGGCTGGCCGGTGGTACTTGGGCCAGCCTTGCAATGTGTGCAGGACACCAATATAGGAGTTCCTGTGTCACTATCGCTGTCCTCTAAGATTGTACAAGAGGCAGCTAAACTGGTACAGCTAACACCTATACTTCTGACATGCAGTGATGGTGTTAACACAGTTATGAGACATAGCACAATGCAAATAATAACGTGGCACTGAGCTCCGCAAAGCACTATGGCCGGCAGGAGCATAAAGTACTGTACCCTGTGCTCCAGGAGAGGTACAGGTGGGATTTGCCCATATGGCCCGGCAGTGAAGAGATGGAACTCCAGAACGGCAAGAAGCTCTCTGTGTCCTTCTTACACTTGCAGCAGGCAGGCAGGAAGAGATCAGGGCTGGAAACCCCGTGGGTACATCCTAGCTCCTGTCTCCGGGAGAGGGGCTGTGTGAGGAGAGGCTCCCTTCCCCCTACTAGCAAATGGCCACCGGGATTTCATGACTCATGCGGCATCGGTAAAAATGGCGGGGATCCGGCGCTTGCCGGGCGGCCCCGCATACCAACGCCGCTGCTCACACTCAAAGTCTCCCTGGTGGTCCAGCGGGTCAGGGTGCACACCTAGTGAAAGGCGGCGTTCTGGCCGCTTGCTAGTGCAGCCCGGCGATCCCCCCCACCGGGCTGCTCAGCCGCTATAACTGCGTGCGCATTCGCACTCCCGGCGGGGAGCGCGTTACCTGAAAGCGGTTGTCACCGCTGATGTTCCGGTCCCCGTCGCGGCTGTGCTCTCCAGTGCTTCAGAGCCAGCCGAACACCTCCGCTTGTGGGAGCCACGTGGGTGGTGTTGGGCTGCCGGGTCCCGGGTGATGGAGCGCAGTGCCGGGGTCTAACAGACCCCCAGCGCTGCTGCTCTGTCACTGACCAATAGTCAGTGTAAAAATAAGTATAAAAAAAAAAATTAAAAACGAAGTTTAAGCTGCTTTAACAGCAGCCCTTTCAAAATGCGTGTTGGCTCCTGCCAGCACAATCAAAACTGAAAGTAAGCTAGCCTAGGAGGCGGGGTAGAGGAGGGAGGAGCCAGGGCTGTCTCTGGGCAGTCCAGAAGTTTTATCCTTTCTGGTGCTGGAAAGGTCGTGACCTCACTCTCTACCCAATGTAATCCCTCTGGCCCCTGACGTCTGCCGCAGAAGAAAAAGATATTAAAAAGCACCGGTCCAAGTACAGATCCCTGGGGCACTCCACTTGTAACCTTTCCCTCCTTTGACTGTACTCCGTTTACAACAACTCTGTTTTCTGTCCTGCAACCACGCTCTTATCCATTCAACTATCTTAGAATCCAATCCCAAGCTTTCAAGTTTATTTAACAGTCTGCGATGTGGGACAGTGTCAAAAGCTTTACTAAAGTCTAGATAAACTACATCTACAGCCCCACCTTGATCTATTACTTTAGTCACCCAGTCAAAAAAGTCAATAAGATTTGTTTGACATGATCTTCCCCCAGTAAACCCATGCTGTTTTGGATCCTGTAAATTGCTGGTTTTGAGATATTCTACAACTCTTTGTTTTAAGAGTGTTTCCATCAATTTCCCTACTACTGATGTAAGGCTCACTGGTCGATAGTTGCTTACCTCTTCCTTGCTTCCACTTTTGTGCAGTGGGACTACATTCGCTGTTTTCCAGTCCTCTGGGATTACTCCAGTAGCTAGTGACTGGTTGAATAATTCTGTTATTGGTTTTACCAGCTCCCCTTTAAGCTCTTTTAGTATCCTTGGATGTATCCTATCTGGCCCCATTGATTTATCCACTTTCAGTTTTGAGAGTTCTGTGAGGACTTTCTCCTCTGTAAATGTACTTGTCTCTCCCTCAGTTTTCTGACTATTCTTGCAACTTTCTATTCGTTTGAGCCCACAAATGAAAAGGAAGTATCCGCACTCTTCTTATCCTCCTACTCTACTACCTCTCCTCTTGATCCTATATCTGCACAAGTCATTAAAAATCTATCTCCTGTGCTTATTCCAACCTTAACTAAAATCTGCAATCTCTCTCTTGCTACTGGTACTTTTCCGTCTCTGCTCAAACATGCAGCGATTACTCCCATTCTGAAAAAACACAATTCTGACCCTAACTCTCTCTAACTATCGTCCTATCTCTCAGCTCCCATGCCTCTCCAAGCTACTCGAGAGACTTGTCTACTCTCGCCTAACAAACTTTCTTAACTCCAACACCCTATTAGACCCGCTTCAGTCAGGCTTTTGCTCTCAACACTCCACTGAGACAGCACTGACTAAAGTGGTGAATGATCTGGTAACAGCTAAGTCTAAAGGCCATTACTCACTGCTTATTCTTCTAGATCTTTCTGCTGCGTTTGACACTGTGGATCACACTCTCCTTTTACAAACACTACACTCCCTAGGTCTTAATGATACAGCCCTTTCCTGGTTCACATCTTACCTATCTGATCGCTCTTTCAGTGTTCGCTTCCCTGACTCTACTTCCTCCTCACTAACTCTGTCAGTCGGAGTTCCGCAAGGCTCAGTCTTAGGTCCTCTGCTTTTCTCAATCTATACCTCCTCGCTTGGCAAACTAATCAGCTCCTTCGGATTTCAGTATCACTTATATGCGGATGATACTCAAATCTATCAACCCCAGAGTTGTCACCAGTGGTTTTGGGCCGAGTCTCTGAATGTCTCTCTGCCATCTCACTTTGGATGTCTTCTCGCCAACTCAAACTCAATATTTCCAAAACTGAATTACTTATATTCCCGCCAACTAAGAACAGTTACCATCCTGATATCTCCATCACTGTTGACAACTCGACAATCTACCCTACCCCACAAGCTGGTTGCTTAGGGGTCACCCTCGACTCTGACCTGTCCTTTGTTCCCCACATTCAATCTGTCTCCAAATCATGTTACATGCATCTAAAAAACATATCCAAAATACGACCGTATCTCACACAAGACACTACTAAATCTCTTATCCATGCACTCATTATATCCCGCATTGATTATTGCAATAGTCTCCTAACCGGTCTTCCCAAGAACAGACTCTCACCACTGCAATCCATTTTAAATGCTGCTGCTAGGCTGATCTTCCTTGCAAGACGCTCATCGTCTGCTGATCCGCTCTGCCAGTCCCTCCATTGGTTGCCTGTATATTACCGTATTCAATATAAAACACTTCTACTTGCATATAAAGCTATTAACCATACTGCACCAGCATATATCTCTGCACTTATCACACAATATCTCCCATCTCGACCACTCCGCTCTGCACAAGATTTGCATCTCTCATCTGAGCGGATCACTAGCTCCCATTCACTATTACAGGACTTTCATCGGGCTGCTCCCATCCTATGGAATGCCCTTCCATGCACAATTAGACTCTCCGCTAGCCTCCAAACTTTCAAGCGTTCCCTGAAAACTCACCTCTTCAGGCAAGCCTATCATATTTAAGTTCTACACGCATAACCCTCTGAGGCACTTATGTATTATATAGCTTCCCGTCTGGACTTGTAACTTGTTGGGACTGCTATGCTATTACTGATGCCTGTCCTTGTGTTTCCCTCCTATATACCTAATAGATTGTAAGCTTGCAGCAGGGCCCTCTAACCACCAAGTCTGTCTGTTACCTAGTTTGTTTTATCACTGTCTACTATTGTAAAGCGCAACGGAATCTGCTGCGCTATATAAGAAACTGCAAATAAATAAATAATAAATAAACTTAACTGTGGCCCCTTCCCCTCTCTTTCAGCAGTGAATACTGAGCAGAAATAATTATTAATATTATCTGCTATTACATTGTCCCCCTCAAGAAAACTTCCACACTCTGTCTTCAGTCTAATTATTCCACTTTGTTTTTCTCCTTTCACTTATATACCTAAAAAAAGTTTTCCCCCTTTACCCACTGACTGGGCCATTTTCTCTTCAGCCTGTGCTTTTGCACATCTGATTACCTTCTTAGCCTCCTTCTGTCTAACAAGATACACCTCTTTGTCCTCATTCTTCTGCGTCTGCTTACATTTCTTAAAGGCCAACTTTTTTGCTTTCACAATACTTGCTACTTCTTTTGCAAACCACAATGGCTTTCTTTTTCTTGTGTTTTTCCTAACTCTTTTGACACAAAGTTCTGTTGCTTTTAGAATTGCACTTTTTAATTTTTCCCACTTATCCTGCACTCCTTCCAAGTTCTTCCACTCTGCCAAAGAATCCCTTACAGAGTTTCCCATCTCTACAAAATCAGCCTTCCTAAAATCTAACACCTTTGTTTTTGTGTGCGATGAGTCAGTCTCTGTCTTTATTTTGAACCATACTGCTTGATGGTCACTGGATCCCAGATTTTCACCCACATTTATGTCAGATATTCTGTCACCATTTGAAAGTATTAAGTCTAATATTGCGTCCTTACGAGTGGGCTCCCTCACCAATTGCTGGAGGTATGCTCCTTGCAAGGAATTCAGCATGTCCCTACTTCTGGTGGAACTTGCAACAGGCAGCTCCCAGTTTACATCAGGTAGATTAAAGTCTCCCATGATTATCACCTCTCCTTTTAATGCCATTTTATTGATGTCCTGCAATAGGCTCTTGTCTAGTTCCTCTTCCTGACCTGGTGGTCTGTAGATCACCCCTATACGAAGAATCGCCTTCTCCCCTGTTTCTATGGTCACCCAAGGGCCTCCGTTTTTTCTTCAATACTTTGTATTAAGGTAGTCTTTATATATTTTTTTACATATATTGCAACCCCTCCTCCAATTTTTCCCATTCTGTCCTTCCTAAATAAAGTATATCCTGGTATAGCTATGTCCCAGTCATGATTTTCATTGCACCATGTCTCTGTAATAGCCACAATATCCAGTTCATCCCTTGTCATTATTGCAATTAGTTCTGGGATTTTATTTCCTAAGCTCCTAGCATTTACACACATAGCTCTTAAAGTTGTGTTTGTGCTTCTCCTGCTGCTAGCTATGTTCATCTTTCTGCCTATATCTATTCGGTTTTGATCGGCATTATCTTCTGTTGCAGTGGATAGGCTTTCTGTTCCATTTGCCTGCAGAGACAATACCTCTAGGTTGGGGGAGCAGATTTCTTCATTCTTATTTGGTTCACTGCCCCCCTCTGCTAGTTTAAATAGTTGCTTATGAAGCTTCCAAACTTCTCACTTAATATTCTCGTTCCCCTTGAAGATGGGTGCAGGCCATCACTTTTATATAAGGCTCTGTCTTGCCAGGTAGCTTGACTTTGACCTAAATATCCAAATCTCTCCTCGTTGCACCAATTCCTTAGCCAAACATTGAAGTTTCTAATTCTCAGAGTTCTATCTTCCCCTTGGTGTACTGGCAATACTTCTGAAAAAGTTACAGTGGTTGCCACCTGTTTTAGAGCAGTTCCTAACTTTCTAAATTCATCTTTTACGGCCATGACTTCAGCATTAACCAGGTCATTTGTGCCTTGGTGGACGATGACATCCACCTCCCCATCTTTTCTTGCTGCCTTTACAATTCTTAGCATGCGTTCTTTATCTCTTGGAGCTGTGGCTCCAGGTAAGCACCTTACTTGTTTCTCTACTCTACTAGTAGCATTTCCCAGATTAACTCCTCTAATTATGGAATTAGACCTAGACATGGCCATCTGACCTGGTGACAACAGGAGCCGGTTACAGAGCGGTAACATCCCCAATGCTGGAGACCAAGACACGGCCATCTGACCTAGTGACAACAGGAGCCGGTTACAGAGCGGTAACATCCCCAATGCTGGAGACCAAGACATGGCCATCTGACCTGGGGAGTTTTTCTCCTGCTTAGTCAATATTGTCTAGCAGACATTGCTTAGCCTAGACAGACCGGTAGGGGAATTTTAATTTGCACTAGATCAGTGGATCCCAAACCTTTTGAACCACGGCACCCTAATTTATCATAATATTTTTCAAGGCACCCCTAGGCCAAAAGTGTGTTACTGAGAGTTTCACAAAAAATATTAAATTAAATAAGTTGTGATTAAATGTTATCCTTAGGTCCAGTTATATGGTGAGGAACATGATTCCCTTCTGTTTACCCACATATTTTATCATTGGAAGCCATGAGCACAGATTTTTCCAATTTCATTGGCCATAAATAATTTTAATTGGTTCTGGACCACCAACCTGAGCCTAGGCGCACATGGCCTTATTCTAGTTCACTGACAAATTCCTTCTTAGATGGACAAAACCATGTGCACTGCAGGGGGGCAGATGTAACATGTGCAGAGAGAATTAGATTTGGGCGAGTTATTTTGTTCCTGTGCAGGGTAAATACTGGCTGCTTTATTTTTACACTGCAATATAGATCTCACTTTGAAGCAAAACCCCCACCCAAATCTAATTCTCTCTGCACAAGTTACATCTGCCCCACCTGCAGTGCACATGGTTTTGTCCATCTAAGAAAGATTTTGTCAGAAAGAGTGAACTAGAATAAGGGCCACAGTTCATTACTTAGTCAATATCTCACATGTGCACTATTTGGTGGAGTCTCCATAAGAGATCTTTTGCACAGGTACTTCCTAACTTTCCCTCCACCACCATGTAATCTGGACGCTGGTGTGACAGGCTTTGATCTGGTCAGATATCCACATCCCACACTGCACCAAACTGACACATGGAACAGTTACTCAAAGCTTTCTGTTCTGAGAAGACCCCACTGAGCTCCCCCCACACACTTACAGCTTTTCACATTCCTATGAGCAACCCCACATGTTATTTACTAACCCTCTCTGAGTGGTGACGACAGGTAACCTCTTCACTTGCACTCTGTCTGCTTTCATACATCTCCCCCATACAGAAACTATAGAGCTCACCTTTCTCCACCAACCTGACTCTCCTCAAACAGAGAGCACCGTCCCAGCACGTCGTCAGATAGAGAGTTCACGCTGGTCTGGATGGAGCCCCCGCAGGCCTGGAGAGGAACAGCACAATTAGCTACAGACAGTGGGACACAGAGTTATACTGTTACTCAGTCATTGACATGTCCTACCATCATGGTCCTCTTGAGGTCCTCATCTGCTACCCTGCCAGCACAGAACAGGTCCCGGTCAGCAAAGTACTGTGTGGCCACATCCCCAATGGGCAGCTTGGAGAGGACGACTTTAGCTCCAGACTTGCAAATCTTCTCCAGTTTGTCATAGAGGATGTTCCACTCGGCATCTACAATGGCCTGGTATTCCTGTGACACGGAGAAATGATTAGGACCCTGTAACAAGAACCGATCGCTGCCATCACGACCATGAGGGGCTCATGTCTCACCGTCACATTGTTGACCCGGACCTCAGCGTTGTCTTTCTCTGCCTTCAGCTCCAGCTCCACATTCAGAAGAGCGATCTTAGGCGAATCATACTTCTTGGGCTGCATCTCAAAGCCAGCGTAGGAGAAGGTCTTCTTGAAGGCCACACCGGCCACTAGACAAGAGTCCTGCAGGAGAAGTGCGTCAGTAACAGGCGCGAGGGGTGAGGAACAGGGGCGTCACACAGTGGCCGGCACAACGCACCTCTAGAGCACCACCCTGGACTTTCTTGATCCCTATCATCTTGAGCTGCAGTAGATCATCTAAAAAGGTCACAGCATCCACCACCATCTTGGAGAAGAAGTCTTTCTGCAAGGCAATGAGCTTGGAGCTCAAGGCTGTGGCTGCGCACTTCTCCAGCATGCCACGCTGTTCCCTAAGAGACAACAATTATTACACGTAGAAGGTGCGGCACATGTAACCGTGATTGTTACACCTGCATCACACACACACTCACTCTTTGTTCTCTTTCTTCACAGTGATCGCTATCTGTTTAATTCTACTGACGGCCTGGAAAAGGGGAAACAAGAACTTCAGTCAGAAAGCGCAGTAATTGGGCAGCGAGTGATGTAGGCAGGGGAACATAGGATTCCCACGGATGGGACGGAGAGCCTATACTCACAAGCTGGGTGGCGGTGGAGAAAGCCCGGATGATAATATGTGGGTGCATCCCTTCCTCCACATACGGCTTCACTTGTTTCATGAATTCAGCTGCGAGGAGCGTTACGGAGGTTGTGCCATCACCCACCTGAGAAGACAAGACACCCTCAGTAGCTGTCCATAGTCACTGGGTGTTAGGGGCACCTACCCACAGCTCACCGGACAGAGCTGTCCATAGTCACTGGGTGCTAGGGGCACCTACCCACAGCTCACCGGACAGAGCTGTCCATAGTCACTGGGTGTTAGGGGCACCTACCCACAGCTCACCGGACAGAGCTGTCCATAGTCACTGGGTGCTAGGGGCACCTACCCACAGCTCACCGGACAGAGCTGTCCATAGTCACTGGGTGCTAGGGGCACCTACCCACAGCTCACCGGACAGAGCTGTCCGTAGTCACTGGGTGTTAGGGGCACCTACCCACAGCTCACCGGACAGGGCTGTCCATAGTCACTGGGTGCTAGGGGCACCTACCCACAGCTCACCGGACAGGGCTGTCCATAGTCACTGGGTGCTAGGGGCACCTACCCACAGCTCACCGGACAGGGCTGTCCATAGTCACTGGGTGCTAGGGGCACCTACCCACAGCTCACCGGACAGAGCTGTCCATAGTCACTGGGTGCTAGGGGCACCTACCCACAGCTCACCGGACAGAGCTGTCCATAGTCACTGGGTGTTAGGGGCACCTACCCACAGCTCACCGGACAGGGCTGTCCATAGTCACTGGGTGCTAGGGGCACCTACCCACAGCTCACCGGACAGAGCTGTCCATAGTCACTGGGTGATAGGGGCACCTACCCACAGCTCACCGGACAGGGCTGTCCATAGTCACTGGGTGTTAGGGGCACCTACCCACAGCTCACCGGACAGAGCGGTCCATAGTCACTGGGTGTTAGGGGCACCTACCCACAGCTCACCGGACAGAGCTGTCCATAGTCACTGGGTGTTAGGGGCACCTACCCACAGCTCACCGGACAGAGCTGTCCATAGTCACTGGGTGCTAGGGGCACCTACCCACAGCTCACCGGACAGAGCGGTCCATAGTCACTGGGTGTTAGGGGCACCTACCCACAGCTCACCGGACAGAGCGGTCCATAGTCACTGGGTGTTAGGGGCACCTACCCACAGCTCACCGGACAGAGCTGTCCATAGTCACTGGGTGCTAGGGGCACCTACCCACAGCTCACCGGACAGAGCTGTCCATAGTCACTGGGTGCTAGGGGCACCTACCCACAGCTCACCGGACAGAGCTGTCCATAGTCACTGGGTGTTAGGGGCACCTACCCACAGCTCACCGGACAGAGCTGTCCACAGTCACTGGGTGTTAGGGGCACCTACCCACAGCTCACCGGACAGGGCTGTCCATAGTCACTGGGTGCTAGGGGCACCTACCCACAGCTCACCGGACAGGGCTGTCCACAGTCACTGGGTGTTAGGGGCACCTACCCACAGCTCACCGGAAAGGGCTGTCCATAGTCACTGGGTGCTAGGGGCACCTACCCACAGCTCACCGGAGCTGCGATCTGTACCACATACGCTGGACGGGGGTCAATGCTTAGCAACGACCCTAACTGACACTGCACTCCCTGTGCACCAATATACTTTGGGTTTGAATCTATTCAGCGCGCCATGAACAGCGCCTGGAGGGAGCGCTCAGCTATTACAGTCAGCACGCCGTGAACAGCGCCAGGAGGGAGCGCTCAGCTATTACAGTCAGCACGCCGTGAACAGCGCCAGGAGGGAGCGCTCAGCTATTACAGTCAGCACACCGTGAACAGCGCCAGGAGGGAGCGCTCAGCTATTACAGTCAGCGCGCCGTGAACAGCGCCAGGAGCGAGCGCTCAGCTATTAGTCAGCACGCCGTGAACAGCGCCAGGAGGGAGCGCTCAGCTATTACAGTCAGCGCGCCGTGAACAGCGCCAGGAGGGAGCACTCAGCTATTACAGTCAGCGCGCCGTGAACAGCGCCAGGGGGGAGCGCTCAGCTATTAAGTCAGCGCACCATGAACAGCGCCAGGAGATAGCGCTCAGCTATTACAGTCAGCGCGCCATGAACAGCGCCAGGAGGGAGCACTCAGCTATTACAGTCAGCGCGCCATGAACAGCGCCAGGAGGGAGCGCTAAGCTATTACAGTCAGCGCGCCGTGAACAGCGCCAGGAGGGAGCGCTCAGCTATTACAGTCAGCGCGCAGTGAACAGCACCAGGAGGGAGCGCTCAGCTATTACAGTCAGCGCGCCATGAACAGCGCCAGGAGGGAGCGCTCAGCTATTCCAGTCAGCACGCCGTGAACAGCGACAGGAGGGAGCGCTCAGCTATTACAGTCAGCACGCCATAAACAGCGCCAGGAGGGAGCGCTCAGCTATTACAGTCAGCACGCCATGAACAGCGCCAGAAGGGAGCGCTCAGCGCGCCATGAACAGCGGAAGGAGGGAGCACTCAGCTATTACAGTCAGCGCGCCATGAACAGCGCCAGAAGGGAGCGCTCAGCCATTACAGTCAGCGCGCCACGAACAGCACCAGGAGGGAGCGCTCAGCTATTACAGTCAGCACGCCACGAACAGCACCAGGAGGGAGCGCTCAGCTATTACAGTCAGCGCGCCGTGAACAGCTATTAGTCAGCACGCCATGAACAGCGCCAGGAGGGAGCGCTCAGCTATTACAGTCAGCACGCCGTGAACAGCGCCAGGAGGGAGCGCTCAGCTATTAGTCAGCGCGCCGTGAACAGTGCCAGGAGGGAGCGCTCAGCTATTACAGTCAGCATGCCGTGAACAGCGCCAGGAGGGAGCGCTCAGCTACTACAATCACGGCATTGCTCAGTCAGACTCTAGGTTGGCAAAGCCGTTTTGTGCCCTATCACGGCGTAACACCATTGCGGCAGTCACTTGAGTCAGAGAATGCCGGTTCTCATGACTGAACACCCCCAAGTCCCGGCATTCTCCGACATAACTGCGCTAAAGAGAAGCGATCCCTTTCTTCCTGATAACCGAAGCACAGTCTGAGCCCCACGGTCACAGGGAGGCGGCTGATGTGAGCCCCACGGTCACAGGGAGGCGGCTGATCACAGTACACCAGCAGCTGGTCAGTACCTACCTCTGCGTCCTGAGACTTGGCAATGTCCACAAGGGTCTTGGCTGCGGGATGTACTACATCGAGGAGCTTTAGAATAGTGGCACCATCGTTTGAAATCGTGGCTTTTCCTGCAAGTACAGCACGTGTTAGGAGGCCACAGATTATTGCACGGCACTACACACAGGGTCTCACTGATGCAGCCTGGACAGCAGTGTAAGGAGGCCACAGATTATTCCACGGCACTACACACAGGGTCTCACTGATGCAGCCTGGACAGCAGTGTTAGGAGGCCACAGATTATCGCACGGCACTACACACAGGGTCTCACTGATGCAGCCAGGACAGCAGTGTTAGGAGGCCACAGATTATCGCACGGCACTACACACAGGGTCTCACTGATGCAGCCTGGACAGCAGTGTAAGGAGGCCACAGATTATTGCACGGCACTACACACAGGGTCTCACTGATGCAGCCAGGACAGCAGTGTTAGGAGGCCACAGATTATTGCACGGCACTAAACACAGGGTCTCACTGATGCAGCCTGGACAGCAGTGTTAGGAGGCCACAGATTATTGCACGGCACTACACACAGGGTCTCACTGATGCAGCCTGGACAGCAGTGTTAGGAGGCCACAGATTATTGCACGGCACTACACACAGGGTCTCACTGATGCAGCCTGGACAGCAGTGTTAGGGGGCCACAGATTATTGCACAGCACTACACGCAGGGTCTCACTGATGCAGCCTGGACAGCAGTGTTAGGAGGCCACAGATTATTGCACGGCACTACACACAGGGTCTCACTGATGCAGCCTGGACAGCAGTGTTAGGAGGCCACAGATTATTCCACGGCACTACACACAGGGTCTCACTGATGCAGCCTGGACAGCAGTGTTAGGAGGCCACAGATTATTCCACGGCACTACACACAGGGTCTCACTGATGCAGCCAGGACAGCAGTGTTAGGAGGCCACAGATTATTGCACGGCACTACACACAGGGTCTCACTGATGCAGCCTGGACAGCAGTGTTAGGCCACAGATTATTGCACGGCACTACACACAGGGTCTCACTGATGCAGAGTGGACAGCAGTGTTAGGAGGCCACAGATTATTGCACGGCACTACACACACGGTATCACTGATGCAGCCTGGACAGCAGTGTTAGGAGGCCACAGATTATTGCACGGCACTACACACAGGGTCTCACTGATGCAGCCTGGACAGCAGTGTTAGGAGGCCACAGATTATTGCACTGCACTACACACAGGGTCTCACTGATGCAGCCTGGACAGCAGTGTAAGGAGGCCACAGATTATTGCACGGCACTACACACACAGTATCACTGATGCAGCCTGGACAGCAGTGTAAGGAGGCCACAGATTATTCCACGGCACTACACACAGGGTCTCACTGATGCAGCCTGGACAGCAGTGTTACATTCAGCTTGTTTCTAGCATATGGTCAGTGAGTTCAGCGACACAGGTAGTGGTTCGGGATCACAATGGGGTAATTCGCACAGGCATGTCCCTGAGTCGCACCTACAGTGACATTTATCCGCAGATAGAACTCCGATTTTGCAGTGATGCTGGGGGTAACATGAAGACAGCCATTCTTCTGTGTTCCCCCTTCCCGGAATCTGCCCTGTAACATGCACGATAGGACATTCTCCATAACCCTGGGTGTGACCGGAGAGCCGGCACACAGTGTTAATGGCGGCTACAGCACTGAAAGGATTAACCCTCCATACTGTGGAGCCATTCTGGACAAGAGGACTAGATATGATGTAAACTGTATGAGCAGCACTGAGCTGGGACAGGTCCCCTTCTGCTGCGCTGCTGTGAGGTGTAGCCTGCTGCTGGGCACCAGGCACACAGTATATGTATTTATATAACATATGAGCGGCACTGAGCTGGGACAGGACCCCTCCTGCAGCGCTGCTGTGAGGTGAAGCCTGCTGCTGGGCACCAGGCACACAGTATATGTATTTATATAACATATGAGCGGCACTGAGCTGGGACAGGACCCCTCCTGCAGTGCTGCTGTGAGGTGAAGCCTGCTGCTGGGCACCAGGCACACAGTATATGTATTTATATAACATATGAGCGGCACTGAGCTAGGACAGGACCCCTCCTGCAGCGCTGCTGTGAGGTGAAGCCTGCTGCTGGGCACCAGGCACACAGTATATGTATTTATATAACATATGAGCAGCACTGAGCTGGGACAGGACCCCTCCTGCAGTGAGGTGAAGCCTGCTGCTGGGCACCAGGCACACAGTATATGTATTTATATAACATATGAGCGGCACTGACCTGGGACAGGACCCCTCCTGCAGCGCTGCTGTGAGGTGAAGCCTGCTGCTGGGCACCAGGCACACAGTATATGTATTTATATAACATATGATCGGCACTGAGCTGGGACAGGACCCCTCCTGCAGTGCTGCTGTGAGGTGAAGCCTGCTGCTGGGCACCAGGCACACAGTATATGTATTTATATAACATATGAGCGGCACTGAGCTGGGACAGGTCCCCTCCTGCAGTGCTGCTGTGAGATGAAGCCTGCTGCTGGGCACCAGGCACACAGTATATGTATTTATATAACATATGAGCGGCACTGAGCTGGGACAGGTCCCCTCCTGCAGTGCTGCTGTGAGATGAAGCCTGCTGCTGGGCACCAGGCACACAGTATATGTATTTATATAACATATGAGTGGCACTGAGCTGGGACAGGACCCCTCCTGCAGTGCTGCTGTGAGGTGAAGCCTGCTGCTGGGCACCAGGCACACAGTATATGTATTTATATAACATATGAGCGGCACTGAGCTGGGACAGGACCCCTCCTGCAGTGCTGCTGTGAGATGAAGCTGCTGCTGGGCACCAGGCACACAGTATATGTATTTATATAACATATGAGTGGCACTGAGCTAGGACAGGTCCCCTCCTGCATCGCTGCTGTGAGGTGAAGCCTGCTGCTGGGCACCAGGCACACACTATATGTATTTATATAACATATGAGCGGCACTGAGCTGGGACAGGACCCCTCCTGCAGTGCTGCTGTGAGGTGTAGCCTGCTGCTGGGCACCAGGCACACAGTATATGTATTTATATAACATATGAGCGGCACTGAGCTGGGACAGGACCCCTCCTGCAGCGCTGCTGTGAGGTGAAGCCTGCTGCTGGGCACCAGGCACACAGTATATGTATTTATATAACATATGAGCGGCACTGAGCTGGGACAGGACCCCTCCTGCAGTGCTGCTGTGAGGTGTAGCTTGCTGCTGGGCACCAGGCACACACTATATGTATTTATATAACATATGAGCGGCACTGAGCTGGGACAGGACCCCTCCTGCTGTGAGGTGAAGCCTGCTGCTAAGCACCAGGCACAAAGTATATGTATTTATATAACATATGAGCGGCACTGAGCTGGGACAGGACCCCTCCTGCAGCGCTGCTGTGAGGTGAAGCCTGCTGCTGGGCACCAGGCACACAGTATATGTATTTATATAACATATGAGCGGCACTGAGCTGGGACAGGACCCCTCCTGCAGCGCTGCTGTGAGATGTAGCTGCTGCTGGGCACCAGGCACACACTATATGTATTTATATAACATATGAGCGGCACTGAGCTGGGACAGGACCCCTCCTGCAGTGCTGCTGTGAGGTGAAGCTTGCTGCTGGGCACCAGGCACAAAGTATATGTATTTATATAACATATGAGCGGCACTGAGCTGGGACAGGACCCCTCCTGCAGCGCTGCTGTGAGGTGAAGCCTGCTGCTGGGCACCAGGCACACAGTATATGTATTTATATAACATATGAGCGGCACTGAGCTGGGACAGGTCCCCTCCTGCAGCGCTGCTGTGAGGTGAAGCCTGCTGCTGGGCACCAGGCACACAGTATATGTATTTATATAACACATGATCGGCACTGAGCTGGGACAGGTCCCCTCCTGCAGTGCTGCTGTGAGGTGAAGCCTGCTGCTGGGCACCAGGCACACAGTATATGTATTTATATAACACATGAGCGGCACTGAGCTGGGACAGGACCCCTCCTGCAGTGCTGCTGTGAGGTGAAGCCTGGTGCTGGGCACCAGGCACACAGTATATGTATTTATATAACATATGAGCGGCACTGAGCTGGGACAGGACCCCTCCTGCAGTGCTGCTGTGAGGTGAAGCCTGGTGCTGGGCACCAGGCACACAGTATATGTATTTATATAACATATGAGCGGCACTGAGCTGGGACAGGACCCCTCCTGCAGTGCTGCTGTGAGATGTAACCTGCTGCTGGGCACCAGGCACACAGTATATGTATTTATATAACATATGAGCGGCACTGAGCTGGGACAGGACCCCTCCTGCAGTGCTGCTGTGAGGTGAAGCCTGGTGCTGGGCACCAGGCACACAGTATATGTATTTATATAACATATGAGCGGCACTGAGCTGGGACAGGACCCCTCCTGCAGTGCTGCTGTGAGGTGAAGCCTGCTGCTGGGCACCAGGCACACAGTATATGTATTTATATAACATATGAGCGGCACAGAGCTGGGACAGGACCCCTCCTGCAGTGCTGCTGTGAGGTGAAGCCTGCTGCTGGGCACCAGGCACACAGTATATGTATTTATATAACATATGAGCAGCACTGAGCTGGGACAGGACCCCTCCTGCAGTGCTGCTGTGAGGTGAAGCCTGCTGCTGGGCACCAGGCACACAGTATATGTATTTATATAACACATGAGCGGCACTGAGCTGGGACAGGACCCCTCCTGCAGCGCTGCTGTGAGGTGAAGCCTGCTGCTGGGCACCAGGCACACAGTATATGTATTTATATAACATATGAGCGGCACTGACCTGGGACAGGACCCCTCCTGCAGCGCTGCTGTGAGGTGAAGCCTGCTGCTGGGCACCAGGCACACAGTATATGTATTTATATAACATATGAGCGGCACTGAGCTGGGACAGGACCCCTCCTGCAGCGCTGCTGTGAGGTGAAGCCTGCTGCTGGGCACCAGGCACACAGTATATGTATTTATATAACATATGAGCGGCACTGAGCTGGGACAGGACCCCTCCTGCAGCGCTGCTGTGAGGTGAAGCCTGCTGCTGGGCACCAGGCACACAGTATATGTATTTATATAACATATGAGCGGCACTGAGCTGGGACAGGACCCCTCCTGCAGCGCTGCTGTGAGGTGAAGCCTGCTGCTGGGCACCAGGCACACAGTATATGTATTTATATAACATATGATCGGCACTGAGCTGGGACAGGACCCCTCCTGCAGCGCTGCTGTGAGATGAAGCCTGCTGCTGGGCACCAGGCACACAGTATATGTATTTATATAACATATGAGCAGCACTGAGCTGGGACAGGACCCCTCCTGCAGCGCTGCTGTGAGGTGAAGCCTGCTGCTGGGCACCAGGCACACAGTATATGTATTTATATAACATATGAGCGGCACTGAGCTGGGACAGGACCCCTCCTGCAGCGCTGCTGTGAGGTGAAGCCTGCTGCTGGGCACCAGGCACACAGTATATGTATTTATATAACATATGATCGGCACTGAGCTGGGACAGGACCCCTCCTGCAGTGCTGCTGTGAGATGAATCCTGCTGCTGGGCACCAGGCACACAGTATATGTATTTATATAACATATGAGCGGCACTGAGCTGGGACAGGACCCCTCCTGCAGTGCTGCTGTGAGGTGAAGCCTGCTGCTGGGCACCAGGCACACAGTATATGTATTTATATAACATATGAGCAGCACTGAGCTGGGACAGGACCCCTCCTGCAGTGCTGCTGTGAGATGAAGCCTGCTGCTGGGCACCAGGCACACAGTATATGTATTTATATAACATATGAGCAGCACTGAGCTGGGACAGGACCCCTCCTGCAGCGCTGCTGTGAGGTGAAGCCTGCTGCTGGGCACCAGGCACACAGTATATGTATTTATATAACATATGAGCAGCACTGAGCTGGGACAGGACCCCTCCTGCAGTGAGGTGAAGCCTGCTGCTGGGCACCAGGCACACAGTATATGTATTTATATAACATATGAGCGGCACTGAGCTGGGCCAGGACCCCTCCTGCAGCGCTGCTGTGAGATGAAGCCTGCTGCTGGGCACCAGGCACACAGTATATGTATTTATATAACATATGAGCGGCACTGAGCTGGGACAGGACCCCTCCTGCAGTGCTGCTGTGAGGTGAAGCCTGCTGCTGGGCACCAGGCACACAGTATATGTATTTATATAACATATGAGCAGCACTGAGCTGGGACAGGACCCCTCCTGCAGTGCTGCTGTGAGGTGAAGCCTGCTGCTGGGCACCAGGCACACACTATATGTATTTATATAACATATGAGCGGCACTGAGCTGGGACAGGACCCCTCCTGCAGCGCTGCTGTGAGGTGAAGCCTGCTGCTGGGCACCAGGCACACAGTATATGTATTTATATAACATATGAGCGGCACTGAGCTGGGACAGGACCCCTCCTGCAGTGCTGCTGTGAGGTGAAGCCTGCTGCTGGGCACCAGGCACACAGTATATGTATTTATATAACATATGAGCGGCACTGAGCTGGGACAGGACCCCTCCTGCAGTGCTGCTGTGAGGTGAAGCCTGCTGCTGGGCACCAGGCACACAGTATATGTATTTATATAACATATGAGCAGCACTGAGCTGGGACAGGACCCCTCCTGCAGCGCTGCTGTGAGGTGAAGCCTGCTGCTGGGCACCAGGCACACAGTATATGTATTTATATAACATATGAGCGGCACTGAGCTGGGACAGGACCCCTCCTGCAGCGCTGCTGTGAGGTGTAGCCTGCTGCTGGGCACCAGGCACACAGTATATGTATTTATATAACATATGAGCGGCACTGAGCTGGGACAGGTCCCCTCCTGCTGTGAGGTGAAGCCTGCTGCTGGGCACCAGGCACACAGTATATGTATTTATGAAATGTATGTTTAGCACTGAGCTGGGACTGCACCATTTAGTTTGTATATTGTATTGAGGAATGCATTCTGGATTTAAAATGCACTTTTCTGGAGGAAGGGGCCCAGCAGTCTCTGACGAGGAAATAAGATGCTAAATAGTCCTTTTTCTAACAGAATGACACTGCACAGCCGGCTTTGTGTGTCTGTAGTTCCTGTGTAAAGGTGTTAGTAGTACATCACTTGTGTATGTGATGTGTCAGTGAATCCAGGCTTTCCTGTCCATTTGGTAACAGAATGTCTGGAGAATGACACTGCACAGCAGGTAGCAGGCTTTGTGTCTGTAGTTCCTGTGTAAAGGTGTTAGTAGTACATCACTTGTGTATGTGATGTGTCAGTGAATCCAGGCTTTCCTGTCCATTTGGTAAATATTCTAAGGACATTGGAGTGAACCCTATGACATGTAATCTAGATCTATTTATGACAGGAAAATGTTCCAATTGATATATGAATGTAAATGCCCCAGGCATGTACACCTCCTGCACAATGCTGATTGGGTGGGGAGAACAGGGTGGAATTACCCCTGTGGTATGCCGTGTGGATTTTGGATAAAAAGGGCCAAGGTTTGCCTGTAAAGTTGTACAATCTACCCGACTTGAATGCTGTAACATCTGTATGCTGACCCTTCTATGATAGAAGAGATCTTTTAAGATCTATGGGCAAATAAATAAACATCTTTCTGCCTCAAGACGACTGTTTTCATCTTGTGACTAACAGAATTACTGCAATAATTCCGTTCTCTGGCTGTTCTGGGCACAAGGGTCCAGCGTCATCCCAGTTTCACTCTGCCAGCTACCAAAGCAGAGGTCTGGTCCGTGACCAGTGGGGAAGCAACAGACGCCAGCGGGTCAACGCACACACTCCAGTAGGTAGTACTCAGGTGCCAGAGTTTGGGCCTGAGGAGGTAACAGTGGTTCCAGGCGCCACATAGTGGGAGCCTGGTGGTGGCAGCGATATCCCCACCCACTGCGTAGTGGGCGGAGTCAGTAACTGATGGTAACAGGGAATCCCCTATTGGCCAGGTCCTGTGAGACCAGGAACGGCCATCTGTGGACCCAAAGGGCATAAGGGCAGGCGTCCGGTCACACTGGGCCTGTAACACGTGCACCAAGCTGGAACCCTGCACACAGGCGACTATTCAGCCTATAAATTACTGACCTCTGTCATCTACGATGAGCTTGTCCATCCCGCGAGGCCCCAGCGTTGTGCGCACTGCTTCCGCAATCACCTGGCAGGCGCTGATGTTACTCAGAAGCTGGGGGACCCCCTGAGAGGTGTCCGTTCCCTCCTTGAGCAGGATAACTGGTGTGGACTGCTATGAGAGACAGGAAAACAAGTCTCACACTGAGGAATAGCACCGGCCTCTAGCTGACCATGATCATTATATGTAATATCTAACACAGAACATACATCCTGTACAAGCAGTGTATACACATGACCCCTGTATACGGTCACAGTATATATACACTGGGGAGGGGCAGTACATACATCCTGTACAAGCAGTGTATACACATGACCCCTGTATACGGTCACATCATATACACACTGGGGGTAACACAGGGGAGGGGCAGCACATACATCCTGTACAAGCAGTGTATACACATGGCCCCTGTATACGGTCACAGCATATACACACAGGGGGTAACCACAGGGGAGGCACAGCACACACATCCTGTACAAGCAGTGTATACACATGACCCCTGTATACGGTCACAGTATATAAACACTGGGGGTAACACAGGGGAGGGGCAGCACATACATCCTGTACAAGCAGTGTATACACATGACCCCTGTATACGGTCACAGCATATACACACTGGGGGTAACAGGGGAGGGGCAGTACATACATCCTGTACAAGCAGTGTATACACATGACCCCTGTATACGGTCACATCATATACACACTGGGGGTAACACAGGGGAGGGGCAGTACATACATCCTGTACAAGCAGTGTATACACATGACCCCTGTATACGGTCACATCATATACACACAGGGGGTAACACAGGGGAGGGGCAGTAC
Source organism: Crinia signifera (assembly GCF_055691185.1). Lineage (NCBI taxonomy): Eukaryota > Metazoa > Chordata > Amphibia > Anura > Myobatrachidae > Crinia > Crinia signifera. Next base: position 2,507,227 of record NC_139217.1, read on the forward strand.
ATACATCCTGTACAAGCAGTGTATACACATGACCCCTGTATACGGTCACAGCATATACACACAGGGGGTAACACAGGGGAGGGGCAGTACATACATCCTGTACAAGCAGTGTATACACATGACCCCTGTATACGGTCACAGCATATACACACTGGGGAGGGGCAGTACATACATCCAGTACAAGCAGTGTATACACATGACCCCTGTATACGGTCACAGCATATACACACAGGGGGTAACACAGGGGAGGGGCAGTACATACATCCTGTACAAGCAGTGTATACACATGACCCCTGTATACGGTCACATCATATACACACAGGGGGTAACACAGGGGAGGGGCAGTACATACATCCTGTACAAGCAGTGTATACACATGACCCCTGTATACGGTTACAGCATATACACACAGGGGGTAACACAGGGGAGGGGCAGTACATACATCCTGTACAAGCAGTGTATACACATGACCCCTGTCCAGGGCTGGGCAACACCGGCCCTCCAGATGTTGATGAACTACACATCCCAGCATGCCTTGCATCAGTTTCAGCATGGCCACATGGCAAAACTAATGCAAAGCATCCTGGGATGTGTAGTTCACTAACATCCGGAGGGCCGGTGTTGCCCAGCCCTGCGTGTATACGGTCACAGCATATACACACTGGGGGTAACACAGGGGAGGGGCAGTACATACATCTTGTACAAGCATGGAGAGGGCAGCAGGTACACACTGGTGGGTAGTAACACCAGGGAGTGGGGGCACACACACGGGGGGGGGGGGGGGTAGTAACACCAGGGAGAGGGGGCACACACTGGGGGGGGGGGGGGGGGGGGGGGGGGGGTAGTAACACCAGGGAGAGGGACACACACTGGGGGGGGGGGGGGATGGTAACACCAGGGAGAGGGGGCACACACTGGGGGGGGGGGGGGGGGTGTAGTAACACCAGGCAGAGGGGGCACACACTGGGGGGGGGGGGGGGGTAGTAACACCAGGGAGAGGGGGCACACACTGGGGGGGGGGGGGTAGTAACACCAGGGAGAGGGGGCACACACTGGGGGGGGGGGTAGTAACACCAGGGAGAGGGACACACACTGGGGGGGGGGGGGGGGGGGATGGTAACACCAGGGAGAGGGGGCAGAGGGCACATTGGGGGGGGGGGGGGATGGTAACGCCAGGGAGAGGGGGCAGAGGGCACACTGGGGGAGGGAGCAGCAGGCACCACGGTGCTGGATTAGCGGTACAGCCCTTCCTCCTCCCCCGGCATACACACGTGCCCCCATGTCCCGACATCAGCCCCCTACCGGGCACACACAGGGGCGGCAGGCCGGCCTGCGGTACCCGTGGTCCCCATGGATGAGCCCCCGGGCGGATGGCGGCGGATTCCCGCACTCACCATCATCTTGAGTCAGATTTCTCTATGGATCCAGCGAGCCGGTTACACCTCCCACAATGCACCGCAACAGCCTGCGAAGACTTTCCGGAACTTTCCAACCGTCACCGGGCGTGGCTACTGCACGCCGTTCCCTAGGAGACCACGCAGACAAAGCAGACAGCCCCTGATTGGTCGATTACCGCCGTGCTTACGCTTTACTGTCTGTGTATACATTGTCCACTGCCGCGCAACCCGCCTCTCTGGCATGTGGATTGGCTGACAAGTCACCCCCGCTGCGATCCTATTGGTCAGCTGCTGTGAGGCCCAGGTCGCCATATTGGTGCACCCTGTATTGGGCGCTAAGGTTTATCCCTCGTACTACACTCACTGCCTGTCTGTGAGGGGCGATTTGCAGCGCGCGGCCATTACTATCCTTCTCCCTGGAGCCCTGCATCTGCCCTCCGCGCTATACAATGGCCGGCGTAGTAGTTATGTACAACAGAGCAGTCATCGCGCTTCTATTACAGCATGTACGGTAGAAGAATGACATTGGGCCAATCACAGGCATACAGACCGCTGGACCAGTAGGAAGCGAGGAGGCGTGGTCTGGTTCCTGAGGCAGCTGCTGGATAACCCGGCCCGAGTACTGGCCAGATGGTCTCACACTGCTGGGAGCCATGGGGGCCACAGCACTGACCCTACTACTGCTGCTGTCACACCCCCTGCTGGTCTGGGGTAGGTATAACAGCTGCACACTGCTGGGAGCCATGGGGGCCACAGCACTGACCCTACTACTGCTGCTGTCACACCCCCTGCTGGTCTGGGGTAGGTATAACAGCTGCACACTGGGAGCTATGGGGGGAGAGCGCTGACCCTGCTGGTCTGGGGTAGGTATAACAGCTGCACACTGGGGGCTATGGGGGGAGAGCACTGATCCTGCTGGTCTGGGGTAGGTATAACAGCTGCACACTGCTGGGAGCTATGGGGGGAGAGCACTGACACTGCTGGTCTGGGGTAGGTATAACAGCCGCACACTGCTGGGAGCTATGGGGGAGAGCACTGACCCTGCTGGTCTGGGGTAGGTATAGCAGCTGCACACTGGGAGCTATGGAGGAGAGCAGTGACCCTGCTGGTCTGGGGTAGGTATAGCAGCTGCACACTGGGAGCTATGGGGGGAGAGCAGTGACCCTGCTGGTCTGGGGTAGGTATAACAGCTGCACACTGGGAGCTATGGGGGAGAGCAGTGACCCTGCTGGTCTGGGGTAGGTATAACAGCTGCACACTGGGAGCTATGGGGGGAGAGCAGTGACCCTGCTGGTCTGGGGTAGGTATAACAGCTGCACACTGGGAGCTATGGGGGGAGAGCACTGACCCTGCTGGTCTGGGGTAGGTATAACAGCTGCACACTGCTGGGAGCTATGGGGGAGAGCACTGACCCTGCTGGTATGGGGTAGGTATAACAGCTGCACACTGGGAGCTATGTGGGAGAGTAGTGACCCTGCTGGTATGGGGTAGGTATAACAGCTGCACACTGGGAGCTATGGGGGGAGAGCACTGACCCTGCTGGTATGGGGTAGGTATAACAGCTGCACACTGGGAGCTATGGGGGAGAGCAGTGACCCTGCTGGTCTGGGGTAGGTATAACAGCTGCACACTGGGAGCTATGGGGGAGAGCAGTGACCCTGCTGGTCTGGGGTAGGTATAACAGCTGCACACTGGGAGCTATGGGGGGAGAGCAGTGACCCTGCTGGTCTGGGGTAGGTATAACAGCTGCACACTGGGAGCTATGGGGGGAGAGCACTGACCCTGCTGGTCTGGGGTAGGTATAACAGCTGCACACTGCTGGGAGCTATGGGGGAGAGCACTGACCCTGCTGGTATGGGGTAGGTATAACAGCTGCACACTGGGAGCTATGTGGGAGAGTAGTGACCCTGCTGGTATGGGGTAGGTATAACAGCTGCACACTGGGAGCTATGGGGGGAGAGCACTGACCCTGCTGGTATGGGGTAGGTATAACAGCTGCACACTGGGAGCTATGGGGGGAGAGCAGTGACCCTGCTGGTCTGGGGTAGATATAACAGCTGCACACTGGGAGCTATGGGGGGAGAGCAGTGACCCTGCTGGTCTGGGGTAGGTATAACAGCTGCACACTGGGAGCTATGGGGGGAGAGCACTGACCCTGCTGGTCTGGGGTAGGTATAACAGCTGCACACCGGGAGCTATGGGGGGAGAGCACTGACCCTGCTGGTCTGGGGTAGGTATAACAGCTGCACACCGGGAGCTATGGGGGGAGAGCACTGACCCTGCTGGTCTGGGGTAGGTATAACAGCTGCACACTGCTGGGAGCTATGGGGGAGAGCACTGACCCTGCTGGTATGGGGTAGGTATAACAGCTGCACACTGGGAGCTATGGGGGGAGAGCACTGACCCTGCTGGTATGGGGTAGGTATAACAGCCGCACACCGGGAGCTATGGGGGGAGAGCAGTGACCCTGCTGGTATGGGGTAGGTATAACAGCTGCACACTGCTGGGAGCTATGGGGGGAGAGCACTGACCCTGCTGGTCTGGGGTAGGTAATAACAGCTGCACACTGGGAGCTATGGGGGGAGAGCACTGACCCTGCTGGTCTGGGGTAGGTATAACAGCTGCACACTGGGAGCTATGGGGGGAGAGCACTGACCCTGCTGGTATGGGGTAGGTATAACAGCTGCACACTGGGAGCTATGGGGGGAGAGCAGTGACCCTGCTGGTCTGGGGTAGATATAACAGCTGCACACTGGGAGCTATGGGGGGAGAGCAGTGACCCTGCTGGTCTGGGGTAGGTATAACAGCTGCACACTGGGAGCTATGGGGGGAGAGCAGTGACCCTGCTGGTCTGGGGTAGGTATAACAGCTGCACACTGGGAGCTATGGGGGGAGAGCACTGACCCTGCTGGTCTGGGGTAGGTATAACAGCTGCACACTGGGAGCTATGGGGGGAGAGCACTGACCCTGCTGGTCTGGGGTAGGTATAACAGCTGCACACTGGGAGCTATGGGGGAGAGCAGTGACCCTGCTGGTCTGGGGTAGGTATAACAGCTGCACACTGCTGGGAGCTATGTGGGAGAGTAGTGACCCTGCTGGTCTGGGGTAGGTATAACAGCTGCACACTGGGAGCTATGGGGGAAGAGCACTGACCCTGCTGGTCTGGGGTAGGTATAACAGCTGCACACTGCTGGGAGCTATGGGGGGGAGAGCACTGACCCTGCTGGTCTGGGGTAGGTATAACAGCTACACACTGGGAGCTATGGGGGGAGAGCACTGACCCTGCTGTTTTGGGGTAGGTATAACAGCTGCACACTGCTGGGAGCTATGGGGGAAGAGCACTGACCCTGCTGGTCTGGGGTAGGTATAACAGCTGCACACCGGGAGCTATGGGGGGAGAGCACTGACCCTGCTGTTTTGGGGTAGGTATAACCGCTGCACACTGCTGGGAGCTATGGGGGGAGAGCGCTGACCCTGCTGGTCTGGGGTAGGTATAGCAGCTGCACACTGGGAGCTATGGAGGAGAGCAGTGACCCTGCTGGTCTGGGGTAGGTATAACAGCTGCACACTGGGAGCTATGGGGGGGGGAGAGCACTGACCCTGCTGGTCTGGGGTAGGTATAACAGCTGCACACCGGGAGCTATGGGGGGAGAGCAGTGACCCTGCTGGTCTGGGGTAGGTATTACAGCTGCACACTGCTGGGAGCTATGGGGGGAGAGCGCTGACCCTGCTGGTCTGGGGTAGGTATAGCAGCTGCACACTGGGAGCTATGGAGGAGAGCAGTGACCCTGCTGGTCTGGGGTAGGTATAACAGCTGCACACTGGGAGCTATGGGGGGAGAGCACTGACCCTGCTGGTCTGGGGTAGGTATAACAGCTGCACACCGGGAGCTATGGGGGGAGAGCACTGACCCTGCTGGTCTGGGGTAGGTATAACAGCTGCACACTGGGAGCTATGGGGGGAGAGCAGTGACCCTGCTGGTCTGGGGTAGGTATAACAGCTGCACACCGGGAGCTATGGGGGGAGAGCACTGACCCTGCTGGTCTGGGGTAGGTATAACAGCTGCACACTGGGAGCTATGGGGGGAGAGCAGTGACCCTGCTGGTCTGGGGTAGGTATAACAGCTGCACACCGGGAGCTATGGGGGGAGAGCAGTGACCCTGCTGGTCTGGGGTAGGTATAACAGCTGCACACTGGGAGCTATGGGGGGAGAGCACTGACCCTGCTGTTTTGGGGTAGGTATAACCGCTGCACACTGCTGGGAGCTATGGGGGGAGAGCGCTGACCCTGCTGGTCTGGGGTAGGTATAGCAGCTGCACACTGGGAGCTATGGAGGAGAGCAGTGACCCTGCTGGTCTGGGGTAGGTATAACAGCTGCACACTGGGAGCTATGGGGGGAGAGCACTGACCCTGCTGGTCTGGGGTAGGTATAACAGCTGCACACCGGGAGCTATGGGGGGAGAGCAGTGACCCTGCTGGTCTGGGGTAGGTATTACAGCTGCACACTGCTGGGAGCTATGGGGGGAGAGCGCTGACCCTGCTGGTCTGGGGTAGGTATAGCAGCTGCACACTGGGAGCTATGGAGGAGAGCAGTGACCCTGCTGGTCTGGGGTAGGTATAACAGCTGCACACTGGGAGCTATGGGGGGAGAGCACTGACCCTGCTGGTCTGGGGTAGGTATAACAGCTGCACACCGGGAGCTATGGGGGGAGAGCACTGACCCTGCTGGTCTGGGGTAGGTATAACAGCTGCACACTGGGAGCTATGGGGGGAGAGCAGTGACCCTGCTGGTCTGGGGTAGGTATAACAGCTGCACACCGGGAGCTATGGGGGGAGAGCACTGACCCTGCTGGTCTGGGGTAGGTATAACAGCTGCACACTGCTGGGAGCTATGGGGGGAGAGCACTGACCCTGCTGGTCTGGGGTAGGTATAACAGCTGCACACTGCTGGGAGCTGTGGGGGGAGAGCACTGACCCTGCTGGTCTGGGGTAGGTATAACAGCTGCACACTGCTGGGAGCTGTGGGGGGAGAGCACTGACCCTGCTGGTCTGGGGTAGGTATAACAGCTGCACACTGCTGGGAGCTATGGGGGGAGAGCACTGACCCTGCTGGTCTGGGGTAGGTATAACAGCTGCACACTGCTGGGAGCTATGGGGGGAGAGCGCTGACCCTGCTGGTCTGGGGTAGGTATAACCGCTACACACTGCTGGGAGCTATGGGGGGAGAGCAGTGACCCTGCTGGTCTGGGGTAGGTATAACAGCTGCACACTGTTGAGAGTCATGGGGGGAGAGCACTGACCCTGCTGGTCTGGGGTAGGTATAACAGCTGCACACTGCTGGGAGCTATGGGGGGAGAGCACTGACCCTGCTGGTCTGGGGTAGGTATAACAGCTGCACACTGCTGGGAGCTGTGGGGGGAGAGCACTGACCCTGCTGGTCTGGGGTAGGTATAACAGCTGCACACTGCTGGGAGCTATGGGGGGAGAGCACTGACCCTGCTGGTCTGGGGTAGGTATAACAGCTGCACACTGCTGGGAGCTATGGGGGGAGAGCGCTGACCCTGCTGGTCTGGGGTAGGTATAACCGCTACACACTGCTGGGAGCTATGGGGGGAGAGCAGTGACCCTGCTGGTCTGGGGTAGGTATAACAGCTGCACACTGTTGAGAGTCATGGGGGGAGAGCACTGACCCTGCTGGTCTGGGGTAGGTATAACAGCTGCACACTGCTGGGAGCTATGGGGGAGAGAGCACTGACCCTGCTGGTCTGGGGTAGGTATAACAGCTGCACGCTGGGAGCTATGGGGGGAGAGCACTGACCCTGCTGGTCTGGGGTAGGTATAACAGCTGCACACTGCTGGGAGTCATGGGGGAGAGAGCACTGACCCTGCTGGTCTGGGGTAGGTATAACAGCCGCACACTGCTGGGAGTCATGGGGGTAAAGCACTGGCCCTGCTGGTCTGGGGTAGGTATAACAGCCGCACACTGCTGGGAGTCATGGGGGGGCAGAACAGTGACCCTGCTACTGGTGTCACACCCCCTGCTTTCCCATGCGCACGGTTCTGTTAATGGCTTCTCTCACACAGTGCTGCCTCTGTAGCACGCCCAACATGGCTGCCTCAGATGGTTTCTCTGTGGACGGTGTATACTACTACCTTGTGTACTATAGGTATGGGCAGCAGCGACATGCAGAAGGAAGTGTGTACAGTGCAGGTATACATTGTCTGGGTGATCTCGTGCCTTCCTTCACATCCCCCTATCCTCTATCTGTCCAGGTCTTCGTTTCCAGGAATACCTGTATTTCCAAGTGCTGAGCCCAGGTGACATTCGCTACATCTTCACTGCCACCCCGGCCAAGGACTTCGGGGGGGTGTTTGTAAGTATGGATGTGTGGTCACACTGTCAGTGCTGTTATGTCATTGATGGTGTAAGGGCACCAGTCACCTACGTACGGTGTAGGCGGAGCCTGTATCTGTAGGATGACATCACAAGTCTCTGCCCACTTATCCCTGATCTGCCATGGTGATCTTATGATGTGTGTGTTCCTCCTTGTGATCTGATCCCAGATGTCTGCCGTGGTGATCTGATGATATGTGTTTTCCTCCTGGTGATCTGATTCCAGACGTCTGCCGTGGTGATCTGATGATATGTGTGTTCCCCCTAGTGACCTGATCCCAGAGGTCTGCCATGGTGATCTTATGATGTGTGTGTTCCTCCTGGTGATCTGATCGCAGAGGTCTGCCGTGGTGATCTGATGATGTGTGTGTTCCTCCTGGTGATCCGATCCCAGAGGTCTGCCATGGTGATCTTATGATGTGTGTGTACCTCCTTGTGATCTGATCCCAGAGGTCTGTCGTGGTGATCTTATGATGTGTGTGTTCCTCTTGTGATCTGATCCCAGAGGTCTGCCGTGGTGATCTTATGATGTGTGTGTACCTCCTTGTGATCTGATCCCAGAGGTCTGCCGTGGTGATCTTATGATGTGTGTGTTCCTCCTGGTGATCTGATCCCAGAGGTCTGCCGTGGTGATCTTATGATGTGTGTGTTCCTCCTGGTGATCTGATCCCAGAGGTCTGCCGTGGTGATCTTATGATGTGTGTGTACCTCCTTGTGATCTGATCCCAGAGGTCTGCCGTGGTGATCTTATGATGTGTGTGTTCCTCCTGGTGATCTGATCCCTGAGGTCTGCCGTGGTGATCTTATAATGTGTGTGTTCCTCCTGGTGACATGATCCCAGAGGTCTGCCGTGGTGATCTTATGATGTGTGTGTTCCTCTTGTGATCTGATCCCAGAGGTCTGCCGTGGTGATCTTATGATGTTTGTGTTCCTCTTTGTGATCTGATCCCAGAGGTCTGCCGTGGTGATCTAATGATATGTGTGTCCCTCCTTGTGATCTGATCCCAGAGGTCTGCCGTGGTGATCTTATGATGTGTGTGTGTTCCTCCTGGTGATCTGATCGCAGAGGTCTGCCGAGGTGATCTTATAATGTATGTGTTCCTCCTGGTGATCTGATCGCAGAGGTCTGCCGTGGTGATCTTATAATGTGTGTGTTCCTCCTGATGATCTGATCCCAGAGGTCTGCCGTGGTGATCTTATGATGTGTGTGTTCATCCTTGTGATCTGATCCCTGATCTGCCATGGTGATTGTATGATGTGTGTGTTCCTCCTTGTGATCTGATCCCTGAGGTCTGCCAAGGTGATCTTATGATGTGTGTGTTCCTCCTTGTGATCTGATCCCAGAGGTCTGCCGTGGTGATCTTATGATGTATGCGTTCCTCCTTGTGATCTGATCCCAGAGGTCTGCCGTGGTGATCTTATGATTTGTGTGTTCCTCCTGGTGATCTGATCGCAGAGGTCTGCCGTGGTGATCTTATGATGTGTGTGTTCATCCTTGTGATCTGATCCCTGATCTGCCATGGTGATTGTATGATGTGTGTGTTCCTCCTTGTGATCTGATCCCTGAGGTCTGCCGTGGTGATCTTATAATGTTTGTGTTCCCCCTAGTGACCTGATCCCAGAGGTCTGCCGTGGTGATCTGATGACATGTGTGTTCCCCCTAGTGACCTGATCCCAGAGGTCTGCCGTGGTGATCTTATGATGTGTGTGTTTCTCCTTGTGATCTGATCGCAGAGGTCTGCCATGGTGATCTTATGATGTGTGTGTACCTCCTTGTGATCTGATCCCAGAGGTCTGCCGTGGTGATCTTATGATGTGTGTGTACCTCCTTGTGATCTGATCCCAGAGGTCTGCCGTGGTGATCTTATGATGTGTGTGTTCCTCCTGGTGATCTGATCGCAGAGGTCTGCCGTGGTGATCTGATGATGTGTGTGTTCCTCCTGGTGATCCGATCCCAGAGGTCTGCCATGGTGATCTTATGATGTGTGTGTACCTCCTTGTGATCTGATCCCAGAGGTCTGTCGTGGTGATCTTATGATGTGTGTGTTCCTCTTGTGATCTGATCCCAGAGGTCTGCCGTGGTGATCTTATGATGTGTGTGTACCTCCTTGTGATCTGATCCCAGAGGTCTGCCGTGGTGATCTTATGATGTGTGTGTTCCTCCTGGTGATCTGATCCCAGAGGTCTGCCGTGGTGATCTTATGATGTGTGTGTTCCTCCTGGTGATCTGATCCCAGAGGTCTGCCGTGGTGATCTTATGATGTGTGTGTACCTCCTTGTGATCTGATCCCAGAGGTCTGCCGTGGTGATCTTATGATGTGTGTGTTCCTCCTGGTGATCTGATCCCTGAGGTCTGCCGTGGTGATCTTATAATGTGTGTGTTCCTCCTGGTGACATGATCCCAGAGGTCTGCCGTGGTGATCTTATGATGTGTGTGTTCCTCTTGTGATCTGATCCCAGAGGTCTGCCGTGGTGATCTTATGATGTTTGTGTTCCTCTTTGTGATCTGATCCCAGAGGTCTGCCGTGGTGATCTAATGATATGTGTGTCCCTCCTTGTGATCTGATCCCAGAGGTCTGCCGTGGTGATCTTATGATGTGTGTGTGTTCCTCCTGGTGATCTGATCGCAGAGGTCTGCCGAGGTGATCTTATAATGTATGTGTTCCTCCTGGTGATCTGATCGCAGAGGTCTGCCGTGGTGATCTTATAATGTGTGTGTTCCTCCTGATGATCTGATCCCAGAGGTCTGCCGTGGTGATCTTATGATGTGTGTGTTCATCCTTGTGATCTGATCCCTGATCTGCCATGGTGATTGTATGATGTGTGTGTTCCTCCTTGTGATCTGATCCCTGAGGTCTGCCAAGGTGATCTTATGATGTGTGTGTTCCTCCTTGTGATCTGATCCCAGAGGTCTGCCGTGGTGATCTTATGATGTATGCGTTCCTCCTTGTGATCTGATCCCAGAGGTCTGCCGTGGTGATCTTATGATTTGTGTGTTCCTCCTGGTGATCTGATCGCAGAGGTCTGCCGTGGTGATCTTATGATGTGTGTGTTCATCCTTGTGATCTGATCCCTGATCTGCCATGGTGATTGTATGATGTGTGTGTTCCTCCTTGTGATCTGATCCCTGAGGTCTGCCGTGGTGATCTTATAATGTTTGTGTTCCCCCTAGTGACCTGATCCCAGAGGTCTGCCGTGGTGATCTGATGACATGTGTGTTCCCCCTAGTGACCTGATCCCAGAGGTCTGCCGTGGTGATCTTATGATGTGTGTGTTTCTCCTTGTGATCTGATCGCAGAGGTCTGCCATGGTGATCTTATGATGTGTGTGTACCTCCTTGTGATCTGATCCCAGAGGTCTGCCGTGGTGATCTTATGATGTGTGTGTACCTCCTTGTGATCTGATCCCAGAGGTCTGCCGTGGTGATCTTATGATGTGTGTGTTCCTCCTGGTAATCTGATCCCAGAGGTCAGATCACAAGGAGGTACACACACATCATCAGATCACAAGGAGGTACACACACATCATAAGATCACCACGGCTGACCTCTGGGATCAGATCACAAGGAGGAACACACACATCATAAGGAGGAACACACACATCATGTGTGTGTGTGTTCCTCCTGGTAATCTGATCCCAGAGGTCTGCCGTGGTGATCTTATGATGTGTGTGTTCCCCCTAGTGATCTGATGGCAGAGGTCTGCCGTGGTGATCTTATGATGTGTGTGTTCCCCCTAGTGATCTGATCGCAGAGGTCTGCCGTGGTGATCTTATGATGTGTGTGTTCCTCCTTGTGATCTGATCCCAGAGGTCAGCCGTGGTGATCTGATGATATGTGTGTTCCCCCTAGTGACCTGATCGCAGAGGTCTGCCATGGTGATCTTATGATGTGTGTGTTCCTCCTGGTGATCTGATCCCTGAGGTCTGCCATGGTGATCTTATGATGTGTGTGTTCCCCCTGGTGATCTGATGATGTGTGTGTACCTCCTTGTGATCTGATCCCAGAGGTCTGCCTTGGTGATCTTATAATGTGTGTGTTCCTCCTTGTGATCTGATCCCAGAGGTCTGCCGTGGTGATCTTATGATGTGTGTGTACCTCCTTGTGATCTGATCCCAGAGGTCTGCCGTGGTGATCTTATGATGTGTGTGTTCCTCCTGGTAATCTGATCCCAGAGGTCAGATCACAAGGAGGTACACACACATCATCAGATCACAAGGAGGTACACACACATCATAAGATCACCATGGCAGACCTCTGCGATCAGGTCACTAGGGGGAACACATATATCATCAGATCACCACGGCTGACCTCTGGGATCAGATCACAAGGAGGAACACACACATCACAAGGAGGAACACACACATCATGTTTTCTCCTTGTGATCTGATCCCAGAGGTCTGCCGTGGTGATCTTATAATGTTTGTGTTCCTCCTGGTGATCTGATCCCTGAGGTCTGCCATGGTGATCTTATGATGTGTGTGTTCCCCCTAGTGACCTGATCCCAGAGGTCTGCCGTGGTGATCTGATGATATGTGTGTTCCCCCTAGTGACCTGATCCCAGAGGTCTGCCTTGGTGATCTGATGATGTGTGTGTTCCTCCTTGTGATCTTATGATGTTTGTGTTCCTCCTTGTGATCTGATCCCAGAGGTCTGCCGTGGTGATCTGATGATATGTGTGTTCCCCCTAGTGACCTGATCCCAGAGGTCTGCCGTGGTGATCTTATGATTTGTGTGTTCCTCCTGGTGATCTGATCCCAGACGTCTGCCGTGGTGATCTTATGATTTGTGTGTTCCTCCTTGTGATCTGATCCCAGAGGTCTGCCGTGGTGATCTTATGATGTGTGTGTTCCTCCTGATGATCTGATCCCAGAGGTCTGCCGTGGTGATCTTATGATGTTTGTGTTCCTCCTTGTGATCTGATCCCAGAGGTCTGCCGTGGTGATCTGATGATATGTGTGTTCCCCCTAGTGACCTGATCCCAGAGGTCTGCCGTGGTGATCTTATGATTTGTGTGTTCCTCCTGGTGATCTGATCCCAGACGTCTGCCGTGGTGATCTTATGATTTGTGTGTTCCTCCTTGTGATCTGATCCCAGAGGTCTGCCGTGGTGATCTTATGATGTGTGTGTTCCTCCTAGAGTCAGAGGTATGACCAGATCCACCTGGTCCCTGCTGATCCCGTAGAGGCGTGCAGTGAGCTGAACAATGGCGTATTCATCCAGGGGCAGATTGCACTGGTGGAGCGGGGGTAAGTACTGATCAGCCTGTTCCCAGAGACCGGCAGGTGGTGTAGACACTCGCCTGAGTGTGGGTGGCAGGGATCTGATCCATTACTCGTAGTGTTACACAATATCACTGCCAGACACCCTCATGTTCTCCTGATATTCCACAGTTCTAACCCAATTCTGTCATTCCAATAACCATATGTCACTCGTATATCCCTGCATGGACCCCCATCGCCCCCCCCCCTCACCTGTGGCCACCTCCTGCTGTGCCTCCAGTGACCTCCTCCCACCCTAGCCCCGTACTTCTCCTTCCGGGTGCAGGGAGGAGCTGTGCGGTCAGGGGTCAGTACTTGAAAATATAAAGATTCCTCTGTGGCAGGGTACAAAGGATTCCTGAACTGTCCCCATGCATGATGGCCTGTCGGAAGTACACATGGATGTCTAGCTGGTGACTCGGAGATGTTCCCGAATAACTGTACATGTGCAATTTCATGTCTATTACGTGTATTTAAGAGAACTTAACTGATTTAGAAAAGGAGTTCTATTTTTTCATTAACTGTAAATTAGATCTAAAGATCACCTATGAAAACCTAAGGGGAAAACATTCAAAACACAGACTACTGACACTGTGGAGGCACAGATGGGCAGATGAGGGTGAGGAAGCGTCTGGTCATCCAGGCGGAGGCACAGATGGGCAGATGAGGGTGAGGAAGCGTCTGGTCATCCAGGCGGAGGCACAGATGGGCAGATGAGGGTGAGGAAGCGTCTGGTCATCCAGGCGGAGGCACAGATGGGCAGATGAGGGTGAGGAAGCGTCTGGTCATCCAGGCGGAGGCACAGATGGGCAGATGAGGGTGAGGAAGCGTCTGGTCATCCAGGCGGAGGCACAGATGGACACTTGGGATGAGGAAGAGGGTGAGGAAGCGTCTGGTCATCCAGGCGGAGGCACAGATGGACACTTGGGATGAGGAAGAGGGTGAGGAAGCGTCTGGTCATCCAGGCGGAGGCACAGATGGACACTTGGGATAAGGAAGAGGGTGAGGAAGCGTCTGGTCATCCAGGCGGAGGCACAGATGGGCAGATGAGGGTGAGGAAGCGTCTGGTCATCCAGGCGGAGGCACAGATGGACACTTGGGATGAGGAAGAGGGTGAGGAAGCGTCTGGTCATCCAGGCGGAGGCACAGATGGGCAGATGAGGGTGAGGAAGTGTCTGGTCATCCAGGCGGAGGCACAGATGGGCAGATGAGGGTGAGGAAGCGTCTGGTCATCCAGGCGGAGGCACAGATGGGCAGATGAGGGTGAGGAAGCGTCTGGTCATCCAGGCGGAGGCACAGATGGGCAGATGAGGGAGAGGAAGCGTCTGGTCATCCAGGCGGAGGCACAGATGGGCAGATGAGGGAGAGGAAGCGTCTGGTCATCCAGGCGGAGGCACAGATGGGCAGATGAGGGAGAGGAAGCGTCTGGTCATCCAGGCGGAGGCAGAGATGGGCAGATGAGGGTGAGGAAGCGTCTGGTCATCCAGGCGGAGGCACAGATGGACACTTGGGATGAGGAAGAGGGTGAGGAAGCGTCTGGTCATCCAGGCGGAGGCACAGATGGGCAGATGAGGGTGAGGAAGCGTCTGTCATCCAGGCGGAGGCACAGATGGGCAGATGAGGGTGAGGAAGCGTCTGTCATCCAGGCGGAGGCACAGATGGGCAGATGAGGGTGAGGAAGCGTCTGGTCATCCAGGCGGAGGCACAGATGGACACTTGGGATGAGGAAGAGGGTGAGGAAGAGTCTGGTCATCCAGGCGGAGGCACAGATGGACACTTGGGATGAGGAAGAGGGTGAGGAAGCGTCTGGTCATCCAGGCGGAGGCACAGATGGGCAGATGAGGGTGAGGAAGTGTCTGGTTGTCCAGGCGGAGGCACAGATGGACACTTGGGATGAGGAAGAAGGTGAGGAAGCGTCTGGTCGACCAGGCTTAGGCACAGACGGACAGATGAGGAAGAAGGTGACGAAGAGTCTGGTATTCCTGGCAGAGGCACAGATGGACACTTGGGATGAGGTAGAGGATGAGGAAGCATCTGGTCATCCAGGCGGAGGCACAGATGGACACTTGGGATGGGGAAGAAGGTGAGGAAGCGTCTGGCCGACCAGGCTTAGGCACAGACGGACAGATGAGGAAGAAGGTGACGAAGAGTCTTGTATTCCTGGCAGAGGCACAGATGGACACCTGGGATGAGGAAGAGGGTGAGGAAGTGTCTGGCTGTTTAGGGGGAGGTACTGGCTCCACTAGGGAGCTTGTTTGCACATCTGCACACTGAATAAATATGATGTTTTTAGGAAAGGCCCCAAATCATCTAATCAATGGAGGGGGTGCTGTTCCTAGCAGTCAAGTATACAATGATTTTTAAGACAGGAGAAAAAAGGGACTGCTGTGTGAGGAACGCACTAAGAGAGCAAAAAATCATAAAATGTAACTTTTATTTATTGAATCATTAATATTCCCAGAATTTACTATGCGGGAAATGGGATTTGCAGCGAAAAATAGAGGTTAAAAAACTTTTGACATACAGACATATATTGTGTTCAAGGAAAGAAATAGTGTTTTAAAATCACATTTGAATCCAATTCGAAAAATGTTAGTTTAATTTCTGTCAGTGACGTTGTGCAACATGTGATTTTCTCCCTCTGTGGGTCACCGTTTATAATGGTGTAAAAAGCTTCTACTGATCTGTTGTGTCAGTAAAGATTTATAGGATTTATATGATATCCAATAAAGATCTCAGGAATGTTTTGTGTTCTGGTTGCAATGTATTTTACTGGTCCACCATTTGGTGCCTCCTATGGGTGATTAATTATATTGCACTTATTTCATCAGATAAGGATCTTGTTGGAAATATCTTTATTTAGTACCATTTATTTATAAGTAATTCTTTGGTGCCATCTACTGGTGGTTAATGGTAATGCACTGATTTTTAGTGTAATATACACAGTGAGGCTTATTATGACACACAGAGGATTTGTCAAGGAGGAGAGAAAATGATTCTGAATTATTTATGAGAAGCAAAATGGTCAGTTACACACAGGGTCAGGGGTATGTGTGTGAATATATTGGTACACTTGGGAGGATATACTACTCAAGTGTACTGGTGCGCTCAGGTGGACGTATCCTATATATTCTATTGCAGGCTTTGGGTAATCCCTTGCTGCCCTCAAATATACTGATGTTGGGCTGGTTTAAAGCCCAATAAGGGTCACTACCTGTCTCACCCTAGGTGTGGTGTTTGACACCTGGGAGATTTGTCAAGGGCCTTGACAAAGCTGATTCAGTCAGCGAAACGCATGCGTTGGTTTCCAATCGATATGTTATGTTTGTCAGTTGATATGTACTAGAAATAATGTGTTGTTAGTGTAACTATGCGCAATCTAGATCTCCCAGGTGTCAATCACCACACCTAGGGTGAGACAGGTAGTGACCCTCATTGGGCTTTAAACCAGCCCAACATCAGTATATTTGAGGGCAGCAACGGATTACCCAAAGCCTGCAATATAATATATAGGATACGTCCACCTGAGCGCACCAGTACACTTGAGTAGTATATCCTCCCAAGTGTACCAATACATTCACACACATACCCCTGACCCTGTGTGTAACGGACCATTTTGCTTCTCATAAATAATTCAGAATAATTTTCTCTCCTCCTTGACAAATCCTCTGTGTGTCATAATAAGCCTCACTGTGTATATTACACTGAAAATCAGTGCATTACCATTAACCACCAGTAGATGGCACCAAAGGATTACTTATAAATAAATGGTACTAAATAAAGATATTTCCAACAAGATCCTTATCTGATGAAATAAGTGCAATATAATTAATCACCCATAGGTGGCACCAAATGGTGGACCAGTAAAATACATTGCAACCAGAACACAAAACATTCCTGAGATCTTTATTGGATATCATATAAATCCTATAAATCTTTACTGACACAACAGATCAGTAGAAGCTTCTTATACCATCATAAACGGTGACCCACAGAGGGAGAAAATCACATGTTACACAACGTCACTGACAGAAATTAAACTAACATTTTTCGAATTGGATTCAAATGTGATTTTAAAACACTATTTCTTTCCTTGAACACAATATATGTCTGTATGTCAAAAGTTTTTTAACCTCTATTTTTCGCTGCAAATCCCATTTCCCGCATAGTAAATTCTGGGAATATTAATGATTCAATAAATAAAAGTTACATTTTATGATTTTTTGCTCTCTTAGTGCGTTCCTCACACAGCAGTCCCTTTTTTCTCCTGTCCTAAAAATCATTGTTTAGGGGGAGGCACAGATGTACATGGGATGAGGTAGAGGGTGAAGAAGCATCTGGTCATCCAGGCGAAGGCACTGATGGACACTTGGGATAGGAAAGAGGGTGAGGAAGTGTCTGGTTGTCCAGGCGGAGGCACAGATGGACACTTGGGATGAGGAAGAGGGTGAGGAAGTGTCTGGTTGTCCAGGCGGAGGCACAGATGGACACTTGGGATGAGGAAGAGGGTGAGGAAGTGTCTGGTTGTCCAGGCGGAGGCACAGATGGACACTTGGGATGAGGAAGAGGGTGAGGAAGTGTCTGGTTGTCCAGGCGGAGGCACAGATGGACACTTGGGATGAGGAAGAGGGTGAGGAAGTGTCTGGTTGTCCAGGCGGAGGCACAGATGGACACTTGGGATGAGGAAGAAGGTGACGCAGAGTCTGGTATTCCTGGCAGAGGCACAGATGGACACTTGGGATGAGGTAGAGGATGAGGAAGCATCTGGTCATCCAGGCGGAGGCACAGATGGACACTTGGGATGAGGTAGAGGATGAGGAAGCATCTGGTCATCCAGGCGGAGGCACAGATGGACACTTGGGATGAGGTAGAGGATGAGGAAGCATCTGGTCATCCAGGCGGAGGCACAGATGGACACTTGGGATGAGGTAGAGGGTGAAAAAGCATCTGGTCATCCAGGCGGAGGCACAGATGGACACTTGGGATGTGGAAGAGGGTGAGGAAGTGTCTGGCTGTTTAGGGGGAGGCACAGATGGACACTTGGGATGAGGTAGAGGGTGAGGAAGCATCTGGTCATCCAGGTGGAGGCACTGATGGACACCTGGGATAGGAAAGAGGGTGAGGAAGTGTCTGGTTGTCCTGGCGGAGGCACAGATGGACACTTGGGATGAGGAAGAGGGTGAGGAAGTGTCTGGTTGTCCAGGCGGAGGCACAGATGGACACTTGGGATGAGGAAGAGGGTGAGGAAGTGTCTGGTTGTCCAGGCGGAGGCACAGATGGACACTTGGGATGAGGAAGAGGGTGAGGAAGTGTCTGGTTGTCCAGGCGGAGGCACAGATGGACACTTGGGATGAGGAAGAGGGTGAGGAAGTGTCTGGTTGTCCAGGCGGAGGCACAGATGGACACTTGGGATGAGGAAGAAGGTGACGCAGAGTCTGGTATTCCTGGCAGAGGCACAGATGGACACTTGGGATGAGGTAGAGGATGAGGAAGCATCTGGTCATCCAGGCGGAGGCACAGATGGACACTTGGGATGAGGTAGAGGATGAGGAAGCATCTGGTCATCCAGGCGGAGGCACAGATGGACACTTGGGATGAGGTAGAGGATGAGGAAGCATCTGGTCATCCAGGCGGAGGCACAGATGGACACTTGGGATGAGGTAGAGGGTGAAAAAGCATCTGGTCATCCAGGCGGAGGCACAGATGGACACTTGGGATGTGGAAGAGGGTGAGGAAGTGTCTGGCTGTTTAGGGGGAGGCACAGATGGACACTTGGGATGAGGTAGAGGGTGAGGAAGCATCTGGTCATCCAGGTGGAGGCACTGATGGACACCTGGGATAGGAAAGAGGGTGAGGAAGTGTCTGGTTGTCCAGGCGGAGGCACAGATGGACACGGGATAGGAAAGAGGGTGAGGAAGTGTCTGGTTGTCCAGGTGGAGGCACAGATGGACACGGGATAGGAAAGAGGGTGAGGAAGCGTCTGGTTGCCCAGACGGAGGCACAGATGGACAGTTGAGATGAGGAAGCATCTGGTTGTCCAGGCGGAGGCACAGTTGAATACTTGGGATCACTAAAGGAGCCCATACACGGTCCGTTGTGGACCGGCTCCGTTCTGTACTATGCGATGCGCGCTCCCGCGCATCACATAGTACGGTACAAAAAGTATGTGCTGCACATACTTTTTGTACTAGGTAAACATCGGATCGCTGTGCTGCACAAGGGATGCGATCCGATACGATGTGTGCTGTTTAAGCACAGAATGGATCCAATGAACGGACCGTGTATGGGGGGCTTCAGAGGGTGAGGAAGCATGTGGTCGTCCAGGCAGAGGCACAGATGGACACTTGGGAGAGGAAGTGTCTGGTAGTCTTGGCAGAGGCACAGATGGACACTTGGGATGAGGAAGAGGGTGAGGAGGTGTCTAGTAGTCCGGGCGGAGGCACAGATGGACACTTGGGATGAAGAAGAGGGCGAGGAAGCGTCTGGTCGTCCTGGCAGAGGCACAGATGGACCCTTGGAATGAGGAAGAGGGTGAGGAGGCTAGGAAGGTAGATTGGTGGGCTATGGGCAGCTTATTAAGTGGTTGATTTATGGTGGCAGTTGACGGTAAGCGGGCTGGGGATCACTGGGGGATCACGTAGCCCAGTGGTTTCTGCAACCACATTTCCCTAGAGAAACTGCATTTTTCTGATGATTCTCCCATGTAGGGATGGACATCGGAAGCCCACCCTGAAAGGAGCTGGGCTTCCGCCATCGACTCTTTCGATGTGATGATCAATGACCATCGCATCAAAAGAATTTGATAGGAAAAAACTTATGATTGGCGCATGTGCAAAACAAATCCCTTTTTCCTTCTTCATGGCAGCCCGAAAATGGGTTCATCCCTCTCTCCCCATATATTTAGACAGGTAGTTTTTCCCTAGGACACGCCCCTCCTTCCACCTGCATATCAACCAGCTCCTTCCCCCATGCCTTCAGTCTTTTTCCTGTCTCCTAAGAGACTAGTAGACAGGTTAGAATAGATTTTATTTCTCACTTACTGGTAGGCGTTATTCTGCCAGTCCTGGGCAGCATAGGGATGGCGGTGCCGGTTCCCTTGCGTGTGGTCCTGGCCAGATACAGCACAGTCCTCCTGAGCCTCTCCCTTCCCCTTGATGGCGGCGCTATCACTGGCTGGGTGCCGATGGACGGTCAGCGGCAGTGTGCTGCGCGGCATGGCGTCCAAAGGAGGGAGAGATGTTAGAGCCGGCGGCACTGTCAGTCAGTGTACGCTGAGAGCGGGCGGGCGCACGGTGACGCGATCCTGTCCTTCCGCCGGAAGCGCCGTGCATTCCAAGCCAGCGTGCGTTCCAGCAGGGAGGAAGTGCCTGGCCGGTGTCAGAGGCGCTTCCAGTACTGTGCATGTGTGTTGTGCATGTCGTGGGACATAGCTATCGCTGTGGACACAGACGAGGCCTCTCAAAAAGCGTCTGCATTGTTGCCCAGGTAAGTCGAGGACTGTTTTTTTTATTTTTTTTATTACGATAGCTTAGTTAGTGATTTGTCATTTGTTTAAATTGTAGTGTGCCTGTGGTTGCTAAGAAGAAGCACTACGAAAACCTGTGTGGGCTGTGATAAAGCTTTTACTGGTGAAAAATCCATGTGTCAGGGGTGTTCTCAGGATGCTGCTGCTGGTATCGGTACGGTTTCACAGTTGAGTGAGCTAATGTCATGGAGGAAGAAAAACTTTGTGGCTAAGGAGGAGTTTCAAGGAAAAAGGTCGGTACTTATGTAATATCTGGGCACCCGATTTTTGCATCGCATGCAATATAGTGGCATACAATTCATGCGATGCGATTTTTAATTGTAAAGTCATTGTAAAGTGATTTCATACCCCCACTATCCAACTATGCATGGAGTTGATTTTATATAGTATGGCGAGCGCAACGAGCCACTGAGACAGAAGCATGGCGAGCTCAGCGAGCCCCGTGAGGGGACGCAGAATACATGTAAAGTAATCCGCGGGGCTCGCTGCGCTCGCCACACTATATAAACCAACTCCATGCGTAGTTGGATAGTGGGGGTATGAAATCACCCATGGGTGACTATACAATTAAAAATCGCATTGCATGCCTTAAGTAGTGGCGCCCAGATAATACATAAGTACCAAAAGGTCTAGGTCACAAACTAGTTTGGACCAGGAGTTTGAGTACCTAGATTGGTGGATACCGATGATGATGATGGTGGATCTGGGGGCTCTGGTGCAGAGTCAGGTGAATTGGTAGAAGAGGAACGGTTGTTCAATCTAGAACTTGTGGAAGTTGTCCTCAAAGATTTATATAAAACATTGTTTGAGGACAGATCCAAGACGGGAAGGTGCTTCCCCGTCCATAAAGATGTAAAGGAGATCCTTACAAAGGAGTGGGCCAATACAGACAAGCGTATTGGTTCAGTTAAGAGAGTGGAGTGCATGTACCCTATTGAGGATATAGAATTCCTAAAATGGTGCAGTATTCCCAAAATTGATGCGGCAGTTTCAGAGGTCACCAATAGGACAACTATTCCACTGGAGGACGGTGCTTCTCTTAAAGAAGCATTGGATAAGAGGACGGAAAGCGTAATAAAACGGCTACATATTTCCAGCTCTGTCTATTAAGTCAGGAGTGGCCATAGCGTCCTCAGCAAGAGCTCTTGGAATTTGGTGCGCCTCACTACAAGAGGACTTGCAGGAACGGGTCCCCAGAGAACTGATTCTTAGTAGCCTGGCTCAGATACAGCTAGCCGTTGATTATATCTGTGAGGCATCATTAGACGTGCTGGATTATTCAGCTAAGTCTTTAACATCTGGAGTAGTGGCGAACTAAACTAGACCAAATGATACAAAGGATGTCAGGAGGCAAGTCGGTTAGACTACCTCAGGATAAGAGGGGAAGGTCCTCAAATTATTTCCCCAGGCAGAGCTTCAGACAAGCCAGATCGTATAGGCCTGGTAGGCCATTTCGGGAGAGATGCGCATCGGGGATCTCCAGAGCATTCTTCCATCAGACTGTTAAAATAGGTAATCAGAAACAGTTACAAAACATGTCCCGTGGGGAGAATTCCGGTGGCCGGAAGGTTGTCGCAGATGGAAGCAAGCTGTCCGAGACACTTGGGTATTGGAAGTGGTCTCCACGGGGTAGCGTTTGGAATTCCTTTCAAAACAAAGACGGGAAAGATGTTTAATTTCACAGCTCCCCAGCCCAGGGGCAGATCAGGAAGCTCTGGTCTCAAGGATAGAAGACCTGATAGAATCAAGAGTGGTCGAAGCAGTCCCAGAGGCAGAGGAAGGCCTAGGGTTTTACTCTCGCCTATTTGTGGTGACAAAAAGTTCTGGAGGACTCAGGCCTATTTTAGATTTAAGAGACCTAAACGACAGAATTTGGAAACGGAAGTTTCACATGGAGACAGCCAGATCCATCCTGATGGGGCTGAGGAGAAACGACTACCTCGTCTCAATATATCTAAAAGATGCCTATTTTCATGTCCCTATCTGTACACTAGACAGAACATTCTCAGGTTTTACGTGGGAGGAAACCATTTTCTGTTTACCTATATGGACCCTTCCCATCTCCAGCTATATATGGACTCACCCAAGGACTGCTTCATTCCCACACAAACGTCTCCTACCTCAGGTTAAACGGGACTCCAGACCAATAAGTATCAGACCCAATCTTTTTATTTCTCATTAAGTAATATACATTTTTAACGATATAGAATATTGTATATTTTGTGCAACAAATTGTGTTACATATGCATTCGTTATTTTATACCTTACCCAGTGCAACTGCACAATAATACAGCATTTTATCTATACAGAAATACATTTTTCATGTTGATATAAATATATTGTAAACCAATTACTTATACTTTAGCGCTCCACCCACCTCTTCCCCATTGTATTTCTCTTAGGGGTTTGACACCCCCTAGTAGGAGCAGCTTGACAAAACCACCCTAATAGGCGCCCTATAACTACAGGCCGCAAGGCTACTAGTTCATCTTTTTTACATTTTCACACCGCAAAGTTCGAGATTACACTGACCAGTCAAAGGTGCGACAAGATTCAAGATCTGATTTCTGTTATTCAAGGAAACCACAAGGTCCCATTAAGACCAGCAATAAGTCTTTTGGGGATGATGGCATCAACAGTAGACGTGGTTCCCTGGGCCAGGTGGCATATGAGGACATTACAGTGGCATCTCCTCCGGTATGCCAAAAGCCGAGTATCACTAGAGCGACACATCACATTACCTCGAGCTGTGATCAAGTCCCTACTCTGGTGCCAAAAAGAGTATCTGGCGTCCAGGACAATGTCTCTTTCAAGACCACAGTACGTGGTGTTAACAACGGAAGCAAGCGCCACCGGGTGGGGACCGCATTGTTTAGGCAAAACTACCCAAAGTATCTGGTCCATTCGAGAATCAGATCTGTCATCAAACCACAGAGAACTCCTGGCAGTACGTATAGCCATAGAAATTTTCGGTCTGGACATGGCAGGATCCCACTTTTGAGTCTTTTTGGACAATGCAACTACAGTCGCATATATCAACAGGCAAGGAGGGACAAGAAGCTGTCCACTGTTGGAAGAGATTCGGACCATTATGGATCTCGGCACTGCACGCACCAGGAGAAGAGAATCAACTGGCAGACTTCCTGAGCCGGAATCAGGTGTTACCAGCGGAGTGGGAGCTGAAGGACTCGGTCTTCCAACAAATAGTATTTACTAAGGGAGAGCAGACTGTGGAACGAGCATTTACCACAAACGGGACAAATAAGCCAGATCTCATTGTGGATTTCACGCCGAAGGAAATAATACTGAGGCTAAGCAAACTCAAAACAAATAAATCACCAGGGCCAGATGGGATTCATCCAAGGGTATTAATGGAATTAAGGGATGAATTAGCTACCCCCCTACATTATATCTTTAGCAAGTCACTATCGTCAGGTATAGTACCAAAAGATTGGAGAATAGCAGAGGTAGTGCCAATATTCAAAAAAGGAAAAAAGGAAGATCCCGCTAATTACAGACCCGTTAGTTTAACATCAATTGTGGGTAAACTATTTGAAGGATTTTTAAGGGATGGTATCCAGAAATATTTAGATCATCACAGTCTACTCAGTGCTAACCAACATGGGTTCGTGAAAAATCGTTCATGCCAAACTAATCTACTAGGGTTCTATGAAGAGGTTAGTAAAAACCTCGATAATGGAAATGCTGTAGATGTGATTTTCCTAGATTTCGCTAAAGCATTTGATACTGTCCCACACAAGAGATTGATTAATAAAATGGAGAACCTAGGATTGGGGGAAAATATCTGCAGATGGGTAGGGAATTGGCTATGTAATAGAGAACAAAGAGTGGTTGTGAATGGTGCCGTATCAGATATGATACCGGTACTAAGTGGAGTGCCCCAGGGTTCGGTTTTGGGGCCCATTTTGTTTAACATTTTTATTAACGATATTGGGATAGGGTTACTCAGCAATGTATCCATCTTTGCGGACGATACAAAACTTAGCAAAGTCATCAAATCATCAGAAGATGTCACCATGCTTCAAAATGATCTTGCAATTCTAGATGAGTGGGCAAAAAAATGGAAGATGAGGTTCAATGTAGATAAATGTAAGGTTATGCACCTTGGGAGACACAACCAGTGTGCAAGTTACAACCTTAGCGGAGAGGAACTGGGTAATTCCATACTTGAAAAGGATCTAGGAGTCCAAATAGACAGCAAACTAGGATGTAGTGCCCATTGTAATGTAGCTACAAAAAAGGCCAACAAAATTCTGGCATGTATTAAGAGGGGAATGGAAACTAGGGACTCAAGGGTAATTATGCCACTATATAAAGCATTGGTGAGACCTCACCTGGAGTACGGAGTACAGTTCTGGGCCCCACACTATAAAAAGGACATCATAGAATTAGAAAAAGTCCAAAGGCGAGCAACAAAGCTTATTAGGGGAATGGAGAATTTAAGCTACGGGGAGAGATTAAGCAATTTGGGACTATTTACATTAGAAAAGAGACGTTTAAGGGGGGACATGCTCAACATGTACAAGTATATCAAGGGCCAATATAAGGAACTGTCACGTACCCTCTTTTCTACTAGAAAGGAATCTAGGACGCGAGGGCATGAGTATAGATTAGAAGAAAAAAGATTTCATTCAGCTAGTAGAAAGAATTTCTTTACGGTCAGAACAGTCAAACTCTGGAACTCTCTTCCCAGAGAGGTGGTAATGGCTGGCTCATTAAATGCGTTCAAGGCAAAGTTGGACAAACATTTACTGGAGAAAAACATCCATGGGTACAAATAAGAAATATAATTTGTCTGTAAAATACCAGAACCTACCAAATCAGCAATGGATATCTATACCAGGTTGAACTAGATGGACGCAAGTCTTTTTTCAGCCTTACCTACTATGTAAATTCGGACAACCACAGATAGACCTTATGGCAATGCCAAACAATGCAAAAACACCTCGGTTCTTCTCCAGGGATCCGAAGCAGTGGACGCCCTATCCCAGAGGTGGAAGTTTGCTCTGGTATACCTATTTCCACCATTCCCACTCATTCACAAGGTCTTGTGGAAAACCAGGGCAATCCAGAATGTATTTGGATCGGACAGCCAGCTTCAGGAAGACAAAGTCGTTATTTGTTATTCCTCAAGGGGCAAAAGAGAGTATTTGCTCCTTCCAAACAAACCATATCGAGA
Source organism: Crinia signifera (assembly GCF_055691185.1). NCBI lineage: Eukaryota > Metazoa > Chordata > Amphibia > Anura > Myobatrachidae > Crinia > Crinia signifera. The sequence continues at coordinate 2,533,002 of NC_139217.1, forward strand.
TGGCTCAAGGAAGTAATTAGTTTTACTTACAAGACGGTGGGCCGACCAGTGCCAGATGGAATTAAGGCACACTCGGCTAGAGCAATGGCAACTTCCTGGGCGAGAGAGGCTAACGTTTCGGTCAAGGACATATGTCAAGCAGCTACATGGTCGTCCATACACACTTTCGCTAAACATTATGCGTTTGATGTGTCCGAAGATCAGTTTGGGCGCAAGGTCCTGCATCAGGCCTTGATTTAAGGTATTGTAAGTCCACCCCATTGCTTTGGTATATCCCATTGTCGGGCTGCCATGAAGTAGGAAGAAGAAAGCAACGGATTATACTCATGATAATTCCTTTTCTTTGGAATACTTGGCATTTATGTTTTTCCCTAGGATCGGTGGCGGAGACATGTCGAAAGACTGAAGGCATGGGGGAAGGAGCTGGTTGATATGCAGGTGGAAGAAGGGGCGTGTCCTAGGGAAAAACTACCTGTCTAAATATATGGGGAGAGAGGGATGAACCCATTGTCGGGATGCCATGAAGTATTCCGAAGAAAAGGAATTATCGTGAGTATGATTCGTTGCATTGCACATGCGCAACCATCTTCAGCATAGCCGCGCATGTGCAGAAGCAATGCAGTGGCTGGCGGGGGGGGGGGGGGGGGCGGAACCATCCGAACACCATGAGATGTTTACCATTCAATGACAGAAAAACATCAGAATACCACCATCGAATGTTAAAACCACTAGTAAGATTAATTATTTGTGCTTTTGCCTATAACATGGACCATAAATAATTTGATTTGGTCCTGGTTCTCTGACCCGCGGCGCCCCTGGGGGTTCTCTGACCCGCGGCGCCCCTGGGGGTTCTCTGACCCGCGGCGCCCCTGGGGGTTCTCTGACCCGCGACGCCCCTGGGGGTTCTCTGACCCGCGACGCCCCTGGGGGTTCTCTGACATTACTTTGCAATTCGCTACATTCAGATGGTAAATGTTTAGTGGGTTACGAGGAAGCAGCTGACGGATTGCTCTATTATTTTGACATCTTTGTATTTTATGTTTTTTCCATCACCTTGGAAACTGAACGATTGTATAAAGTGCAACATTTCTCCCTTGTGTAATGCAGGCATTACCTCCTGCTCTTTCCTGTGAAGTAATGACAATGTCCTATTTCACCAGACCAATGGTTTTCTTCCATAACGGATAAACTTGCAGGTTTCGTATCGGAAACCTTCATAGCCATGGAGAAGCTGTTCCAGGTCACAGCGGCTGAACAGGCAGATAGTGTGCCAGATAGGTTCAGATCTGTTGCTTGTACCCTTATTTCTAATACCAGTTCGTTAGTAATATAAAAGCTTGCCATCATATGACCACAAATTCAGAAAGTAGCACTCCCATGACCAACAAGGTCTGTGTTCATAATCTAAATCAGAATAGAGGACTTCAAGATGCAGATTGGTAATTTCCTTGGTTTGTTTCTTCATGCTGCTATCACAGTTCTGCTGGTTTCCAAAGTGTGATAGAACTACCATGGCAACCACAGTCACATTATGTAATGAGCAGAGAGGCTTTGGAATGCCACCTCTGAGATTTTTCTCTGTAACCTCCTACCTTCTTGTTCACATCTTATTAGCTGGAGACCCACATTATGTGCCTAGTTATGTTCTGCACTTACCCTGGCAGAGTGTGCTTACATTAATTACCTAATGGTCTCTCATCCACCCCAGTATGAAACCCATATTATACCTTTTTCATTTTTGGGGGGATCACAGAGGTTGTTCATTCCTGTCCAAGACGCGGGTGATTCAGGAGCATGGAGGCATAGCAGTAATCATTGCCGATAGCGCAGCGGACAACGACAGCATATACGTGGAGATGATTCAGGATAACACGGGCAGAACGGCAGAGATCCCGGCCCTATTCCTGCTGGGCAGAGATGGGTATGTACAAGGTGGTGAATGCAGGAGTGCCTGGCGACTCTGGTGGCTTAGACTATAATTTCCCTCGCATGCCGTGTGTGTCATTTCTATTACGGGCTGGAGAGTGATCATTACACACCAGTACTGAGGTATGTATAGGAGCGTGTGTATGTGTATATAGTATAATAAACCAATGGAAAGATGATAGAAAAGTACAGTGAAAGTACAGAAAGCAGTGCCTGCAAAATATGTCCAAATAATCTTTGCAGATCGTGTTTGTTTGTTAGCTTATTATAGTATATAATCATCCATTCTCCTATACATACCGCACTACCCCAGTGACACACTTCCCATTGTGCTAATATAAACTCAATATGTTAATGTTATTTTAAACCAATTCCAAATTTGATTTTAACACTTTGAGTGCCAAGTGAATATGTCAAAATAGGCGTGAAAATTGCCAAGCAAACATTTGTATACATCATAATGACCGGTAATGTCAACTTGGACAGGATATATATATATATATATATTATCTGTCTTCAACGCTTGAAGATAGATAAATACAATATGTACAAATGTTAGTGAAACAGTTTATATTTTATTAAAAATCTTCACTTAAAACTCCATGGTTTGCATCCATTAATTTCTTTCAAGATTATGTAAACAGGGCAACAGCGTTTCGTCTTTAGAAAGACTTCATCAGGTTTTTTTACACAAATAAGCAATGATTCAGAAATAAGGTGCAAATAGCGCTATTTTCAGAGATCCCAAGATTAAAGGTTAAAATGGGTACTTGTGTAGTTTCACGGCGCCAGCGTCTGAGTCCCCTTGCGGGCTTCGCTCGCCCACGCTGCGGGCTCGGTGGCTCGCCACGATACGCTCACCACACTATTTAAAAACAACTCCATGCCAACATGGATAGTGGAGGTATGAACTATCCATGTTGGCATGGAGTTAAGTTACTTTTTTTTTAACATAGTTTGTGGCGAGCGTAGAACCCGGAAGTACCTTAAAATGTCCTGTAGGACACGTTGAATGGCCAATGCCTCAAGATGGTGCTTAACTTCCCAAATAGCGCTCGAATATGATAACAGCCACGGATAGAAGTAACAAGCTGCACCGTCTCCCAAATACGAATAGGGTAATATGGATAGTGTCAGCGCCTGGAATAACTCTTGCAGGGATCACAACCAGCAGACTGAATATCTCTCTATCTATATCTATCTATCTAATATATATATATATTTTATTTACACGTTATTTATTTGAATTTATATAACAAATGTGAGTGACACTGGGATTTTTAGAGGATATTTTGATGATCTCTTACAGAGATGTTGGCACTCAAAGGGTTAATTTTGTTTATTGTATGAATAGTTCTGCTGCATATATCCATTATTATGTAGGAGCTGGGGGTCTTCCACACACATGTTATAATTACTGTACAGCAGGGTGATGTACTGCCCCCAGCATATGTGATGTCCTGCAGCGGGGGCGGGGCTGTAGCAGGGTGATGTACTGCCCCCAGCATATGTGATGTCCTGCAGCGGGGGCGGGGCTGTAGCAGGGAGATGATGCTGCCCCCAGCACATGTGATGTCCTGCAGCGGGGGCGGGGCTGTAGCAGGGAGATGATACTGCCCCCAGCACATGTGATGTCCTGCAGCGGGGGCGGGGCTGTAGCAGGGAGATGGTACTGCCCCCAGCATATGTGATGTCCTGCAGCGGGGGCGGGGCTGTAGCGGGGAGATGATACTGCCCCCAGCACATGTGATGTCCTGCAGCGGGGGCGGGGCTGTAGCAGTGAGATGATACTGCCCCCAGCACATGTGATGTCCTGCAGCGGGGGGCGGGGCTGTAGCAGGGAGATGATACTGCCCCCAGCATATGTGATGTCCTGCAGCGGGGGCGGGGCTGTAGCAGGGAGATGGTACTGCCCCCAGCATATGTGATGTCCTGCAGCGGGGGCGGGGCTGTAGCGGGGAGATGATACTGCCCCCAGCACATGTGATGTCCTGGGGCGGGGCTGTAGCAGTGAGATGATACTGCCCCCAGCACATGTGATGTCCTGCAGCGGGGGGCGGGGCTGTAGCAGGGAGATGGTACTGCCCCCAGCACATGTGATGTCCTGCAGCAGGGGTGGGGCTGTAGCAGGGAGATGATACTGCCCCCAGCACATGTGATGTCCTGCAGCAGGGGCGGGGCTGTAGCAGGGAGATGATACTGCCCCCAGCACATGTGATGTCCTGCAGCAGGGGTGGGGCTGTAGCAGGGAGATGATACTGCCCCCAGCATATGTGATGTCCTGCAGCGGGGGTGGGGCTGTAGCAGGGAGATGATACTGCCCCCAGCACACGTGATGTCCTGCGGGGGGGTCAGGGGGCAGGGCTGTAGCAGGGAGATGATACTGCCCCCAGCATATGTGATGTCCTGCAGCGGGGGTGGGGCTGTAGCAGGGAGATGATACTGCCCCCAGCATATGTAATGTCCTGCAGCGGGGGTGGGGCTGTAGCGGGGAGATGATACTGCCCCCAGCATATGTGATGTCCTGCAGCGGGGGTGGGGCTGTAGCAGGGAGATGATACTGCCCCCAGCATATGTGATGTCCTGCGGGGGGGGGGGTCAGGGGGCAGGGCTGTAGCAGGGAGATGGTTCTGCCTCCAGCATATGTGATGTCCTGCAGCGGGGGCGGGGCTGTAGCAGGGAGATGATACTGCCCCCAGCACATGTGATGTCCTGCAGCGGGGGCGGGGCTGTAGCAGTGAGATGATACTGCCCCCAGCACATGTGATGTCCTGCAGCGGGGGGCGGGGCTGTAGCAGGGAGATGGTACTGCCCCCAGCACATGTGATGTCCTGCAGCAGGGGTGGGGCTGTAGCAGGGAGATGATACTGCCCCAGCACATGTGATGTCCTGCAGCGGGGGCGGGGCTGTAGCAGGGAGATGATACTGCCCCCAGCACATGTGATGTCCTGCAGCAGGGGTGGGGCTGTAGCAGGGAGATGATACTGCCCCCAGCATATGTGATGTCCTGCAGCGGGGGTGGGGCTGTAGCAGGGAGATGATACTGCCCCCAGCACATGTGATGTCCTGCGGGGGGGGGTCAGGGGGCAGGGCTGTAGCAGGGAGATGATACTGCCCCCAGCACATGTGATGTCCTGCGGGGGGGGGGTCAGGGGGCAGGGCTGTAGCAGGGAGATGATACTGCCCCCAGCATATGTGATGTCCTGCAGCGGGGGTGGGGCTGTAGCAGGGAGATGATACTGCCCCCAGCATATGTGATGTCCTGCAGCGGGGGTGGGGCTGTAGCGGGGAGATGATACTGCCCCCAGCATATGTGATGTCCTGCAGCGGGGGTGGGGCTGTAGCAGGGCGATGATACTGCCCCCAGCACATGTGATGTCCTGCAGCGGGGGCGGGGCTGTAGCAGGGAGATGATACTGCCCCCAGCACATGTGATGTCCTGCAGCGGGGGTGGGGCTGTAGCAGGGAGATGATACCGTCCCCAGCACATGTGATGTCCTGCAGCGGGGGCGGGGCTGTAGCAGGGAGATGATACTGCCCCCAGCACATGTGATGTCCTGCAGCGGGGGTGGGGCTGTAGCAGGGAGATGATACTGTCCCCAGCACATGTGATGTCCTGCGGGGGGGGGGGGGGCAGGGCTGTAGCAGGGAGATTGTTCTGCCTCCAGCACATGTGATGTCCTGCGGGGGGGGGGTGGGGCTGTAGCAGGGAGATGATACTGCCCCCAGCATATGTGATGTCCTGCAGCGGGGGTGGGGCTGTAGCAGGGAGATGATACTGCCCCCAGCACATGTGATGTCCTGCAGCGGGGGCGGGGCTGTAGCAGGGAGATGATACTGCCCCCAGCACATGTGATGTCCTGCAGCGGGGGCGGGGCTGTAGCAGGGAGATGATACTGCCCCCAGCACATGTGATGTCCTGCAGCGGGGGTGGGGCTGTAGCAGGGAGATGATACTGCCCCCAGCACATGTGATGTCCTGCGGGGGGGGGGGGCAGGGGGAAAGGCTGTAGCAGGGAGATGGTTCTGCCTCCAGCACATGTGATGTCCTGCGGGGGGGGTCAGGGGGCAGGGCTGTAGCAGGGAGATGATACTGCCCCCAGCACATGTGATGTCCTGCGGGGGGGGGGGGGGGTCAGGGGGCAGGGCTGTAGCAGGGAGATGGTTCTGCCTCCAGCATATGTGATGTCCTGCAGCGGGGGTGGGGCTGTAGCAGGGAGATGATACTGCCCCCAGCACATGTGATGTCCTGCGGGGGGGGGGGGGTCAGGGGGCAGGGCTGTAGCAGGGAGATGATACTGCCCCCAGCATATATGATGTCCTGCAGCGGGGGTGGGGCTGTAGCAGGGAGATGATACTGCCCCCAGCACATGTGATGTCCTGCAGGGGGCAGGGCTGTAGCAGGGAGATGGTTCTGCCTCCAGCACATGTGATGTCCTGCGGGGGAAGTCAGGGGGCAGGGCTGTAGCAGGGAGATGATACTGCCCCAGCACATGTGATGTCCTGCGGGGGGGGGGGGCAGGGGGCAGGGCTGTAGCAGGGAGATGGTTCTGCCTCCAGCATATGTGATGTCCTGCAGCGGGGGTGGGGCTGTAGCAGGGAGATGATACTGCCCCCAGCACATGTGATGTCCTGCGGGGGGGGGGGGGGGTCAGGGGGCAGGGCTGTAGCAGGGAGATGGTTCTGCCTCCAGCATATGTGATGTCCTGCAGCGGGGGTGGGGCTGTACCAGTGAGATGATACTGCCCCCAGCATATGTGATGTCCTGCAGCGGGGGTGGGGCTGTAGCAGGGAGATGATACTGCCCCCAGCACATGTGATGTCCTGCAGTGGAGACAGGGCTGTAGCAGGGTGATGGTACTGCCCCCAGCACATGTGATGTCCTGCAGCGGGGGCGGGGCTGTAGCAGGGTGATGATACTGCCCCCCCAGCACATGTGATGTCCTGCAGTGGGGGTGGGGTTGTAGCTTGGTGATAGTACTGACACCCCCCCCAGCACATGTGATGTCCTGCAGTGGGGGTGGGGCTGTAGCAGGGTGATGGTACTGCCCCCAGCACATGTGATGTCCTGCATTGGGGGCGGGGCTGTAGCAGGGTGATGATACTGCCCCCCCAGCACATGTGAAGTCCTGCAATGGGGGCGGGGCTGTAGCAGGGTGATGGTACTGCCCCCCCAGCACATGTGATGTCCTGCAGTGGGGGCGGGGCTGTAGCAGGGTGATGGTACTGCCCCCAGCACATGTGATGTCCTGCAGCGGGGGCGGGGTTATTGTGACATGTAGGGGAGGGGTGCCCGGGGAGTTGTGTGGACTTCAAGCGGTACAGCCGGGTGTTATTCCCAGGTCACATGGGAAAGTGACTGTGCCATTCCCTGCACCGCGGCACTGTCTGCACACCTGTAGTTATAGTCCTGCTATACCGTCATCCACACCTCCATCTACATGGCTGCTCTGGTCTCTTACTGTGATGAATAGATCCTGATTAGTACACCCCTCCCCTGGATAACAGGTTCCCGTGCAGGGTGTAATAATGTGGCGTTACGCATCATGTCATGCGCTATTTGCAACATAGCCCCTCCTCCTGTCATGCTGTTAGTTCCTGGCCGACCAATCGGAATGTTTGTTTCATCCTGGCAGTGTCTGAACCTTTTCTATGTCTCGCCCAGGTACATGATCCAGAGTTCCCTGGAGCAGCACGGACTACCCTGGGCCATCATCTCCATCCCAGTGAACGTCAGCAGCATCCCCACCTTTGAACTCAAACAGCCCCCTTGGACGTTCTGGTAGAGGCACTGAGATGGGAAGAGGCACGAGGAACTGGGAGAGGGAAGGTTTGCAGATGGCAGAGTATTTCTACACACTGCCACTTTTGTATCTTCTATCAGGGGGCTGATCTATGTTATACGGTCCGTACCCTCACGCCAGGAGCGCAGAACACTTTTGTATGACTCCTCCCCCCTCCAACAGTTCTATTTTCAAACGTCTGGATGATGAGAAGCCTTGCAAGGCATGCTGGGACTTGTAGTGACTGGCGGGCCAATGGTTTGGTTACCTGTGACAGGTGTGGTACTTATACATTGCAGACATCTGGGTAATCTGCCCAGGTGGGTATGGGTCATAGGTCGTAGGTGATAAGTGTACCGCACCCTTGCTACGCTCAGTACACTATTAGAATCTAACGCTATGTCCACGTGGATAGTAACATATGAAAACCACCTGTTTTGGGGGGAAATATTTTTGAAAAACTCCTGTCAACCTTTTTCATGTGTCGATATATGGTTGGTTGACCTATTAATTGTCGCACTTTTTATTGTCAGTCTGCTGACCGCATTCTTCTACCACTATGGTGGGTGCCAGTGGGGCAGTTGGGGACCTTTGTTCCCAGCATAAAGGGCTAAACATGGTTCATAAAAGTACAAGAAGCGGATGGCACAGTGTTGTATCACTGTCCCTGCAGTGGTCTGATCATCTCAGACGCTGACTACACCAGTGACCCCTAGACCATATCAGCGTCTGCGGAGGAATAAATGCTGTATACTGTGTACGGTCCCTGCAGTGGTCTGATAACCGCAGGCGCTGACTACACCAGTGACCCCTAGACCATAGCAGCGTCTGCGGAGGAATAAATACTGAGTACTGTCCCTGCAGTGGTCTGATAACCTCAGGCGCTGACTACACCAGTGACCCCTAGACCATAGCAGTGTCTGCGGAGGAATAAATGCTGTATACTGTGTATGGTCCCTGCAGTGGTCTGATAACCTCAGGTGCTGACTACACCAGTGACCCCTAGACCATAGCAGCGTCTGCGGAGGAATAAATACTGAGTACTGTCCCTGCAGTGGTCTGATAACCTCAGGCGCTGACTACACCAGTGACCCCTAGACCATAGCAGCGTCTCCGGAGGAATAAATGCTGTATAGTGTGTACGGTCCCTGCAGTGGTCTGATAACCTCAGGCGCTGACTACACCAGTGACCCCTAGACCATAGCAGCGTCTGTGGTGGAATAAATGCTTTATACTGTGTACGGTCCCTGCAATGGTCTGATAACCTCAGGCGCTGACTACACCAGTGACCCCTAGACCATAGCAGCGTCTGCGGAGGAATAAATGCTGTATAGTGTGTATGGTTCCTGCAGTGGTCTGATCACCTCAGACGCTGACTACACCAGTGACCCCTACATGGGTCTTCAACCTGCGGCCCTCCAGATGTTGTGAAACTACATGTTCCAACATGCATTGCCACATTTTTTCCTATAAGAGCATGCCAAAAAACCCCAGGGGCATGCTGGGACATGTAGTTCCACAACATCTGGAGGGCCACAGGTTGAAGACATGTGCCCTAGACCATGGGTCCTCAAACTGCGGCCCTCCAGATGTTGTGAAACTACAAATCCCAGCATTCCTTGCCACAGTTTTGCTATAAGGGAGTGTTAAAACTATGGCAAGGCATGCTGGGATTTGTAGTTTCACAACATCTGGAGGGCCGCAGTTTAAGGACCCATGCCCTAGACCATAGCAGCGTCTGCAGGGGAATAAATGCTGTATACTGTCCCTGCAGTGGTCTGATAACCTCAGACGCTGACTACACCAGTGACCCCTAGACCATAGCAGCGTCTGCAGAGGAATAAATGCTTTATACTGTGTACGGTCCCTGCAGTGGTCTGATAACCTCAGGCGCTGACTACACCAGTGACCCCTAGACCATAGCAGCGTCTTCGGAGGAATAAATGCTGTATAGTGTGTACGGTCCCTGCAGTGGTCTGATAACCTCAGGCGCTGACTATGCCAGTGACCCCCTAGACCATAGCAACGTCTGCGGAGGAATAAATGCTTTATACGGTGTACTGTCCCTGCAGTGTTCTGATAACCTCAGGCGCTGACTACGCCAGTGACCCCTAGACCATAGCAGCGTCTGTGGAGGAATAAATGCTGTATAGTGTGTACGGTCCTCCCTGCAGTGGTCTGATAACCTCAGGTGCTGACTACACCAGTGACCCCCTAGACCATAGCAGCGTCTGCGGAGGAATAAATGCTTTGTAGTGTGTTGTGTGTGTGTGGTTATTTGTCTCTCTGTCCAGGGCTGACCAATGAGATCTCAGTACAGAGGCCATTACTCCACCATCCTCCCTGAAGGTGGAGTAATGGCCTCTGCCAGTGTCCCTGGCTGGTCTTACATCCTCCACGTTGGCTTAGATGCTCAGCGCCACATTTGGGGCTTGCTGTGGGCGCAGGAGGGGGGGGGGGGGGGGGGATAGTGATCCCTGCCCTGTAATGGTCCCTCAGCATCGGGTACGGCTGGCTCACTTATGTGCGTTATGGACCATCAGGGGTGCAGAATATGTGGTTTACATATCCCAGCATGTGATGCCATCTGCTGCCCCCCTGGTATCATGGCACCATTTGCCCACAGCAGCTAGCATGCCCGAGGCTTCTGTCTCCAAAATGGTGTACTAATATTATACAACAAGCTGGGACTCATTTACAGATGACCTAATCACATGGCACAAGATGGCAGCCGTCTGGGTATCCATAACTCCCTATAGGGGGCCTCCACGGAACGCACTGGTGTCACTCCCAGCAGATTGCGCACTGCGGATTCTGGTGACCACCAAAGCTTATATTTATTATTTTATCATGGACACGGAGTGCTGATTGTGATGCCAGGTATATGCCAGGATGCTGAGCGCAATGCCCTGTACACGCCAGATACCGAGCGCAATGCCCTGTACACGCCAGATACCGAGCGCAATGCCCTGTACACGCCAGATACCGAGCGCAATGCCCTGTACACGCCAGATACCGAGCGCAATGCCCTGTACACGCCAGATACCGAGCGCAATGCCCTGTACACGCCAGATACCGAGCGCAATGCCCTGTACACGCCAGATACCGAGCGCAATGCCCGTACACGCCAGATACCGAGCGCAATGCCCCGTACACGCCAGGTACCGAGCGCAATGCCCCGTACACCCCAGATACCGAGCGCAATGCCCCGTACACGCCAGGTACCGAGCGCAATGCCCCGTACACGCCAGATACCGAGCGCAATGCCCTGTACACGCCAGATACCGAGCGCAATGCCCTGTACACGCCAGATACCGAGCGCAATGCCCTGTACACGCCAGATACCGAGCGCAATGCCCTGTACACGCCAGATACCGAGCGCAATGCCCTGTACACGCCAGATACCGAGCGCAATGCCCTGTACACGCCAGATACCGAGCGCAATGCCCTGTACACGCCAGATACCGAGGGCAATGCCCTGTACACCCCAGATACCGAGGGCAATGCCCTGTACACCCCAGATACCGAGCGCAATGCCCTGTACACGCCAGATACCGAGCGCAATGCCCTGTACACGCCAGATACCGAGCGCAATGCCCTGTATATGCCAAGATACTGGGCACTGAGTGCAATGCCCTGTACATGCCAGATACTGAGCGTACAGCCCTGTATATGCAAGGATACTGGGCACTGAGTGCAATGCCTTGTACCTGCCTGATACCGAGCGCAATGCCCTGTATATGCCAGGATACTGGGCACTGAGTGCAATGCCCTGTACACGCCAGATACCGAGCGCAATGCCCTGTACACGCCAGATACCGAGCGCAATGCCCTGTACACGCCAGATACCGAGCGCAATGCCCTGTACACGCCAGATACCGAGCGCAATACTCTGTACATGCCAGATACCGAGCACAATGCCCTGTATACGCTAGGATGCTGAGCGCAATGCTCTGTAAATGCCCGATACCGAGCGCAAAACTCTGTACACGCCAGATACCGAACGCAATGCCCTGTATATGCCAGGATACTGGGCACCGAGCGCAATGCTCAGAACACGCCAGATACCAAGCGCAATGCCCTGTACACGCCAGATACCGAGCGCAATGCCCTGTACACGCCAGATACCGAGCGCAATGCCCTGTACATGCCAGATACTGAGCGCAATGCCCTGTACACGCCAGGATCTCGAGTATCAAACTAGAAGTGACAGGTACCACGCCCCTTTCCCACCCATAACCACACCCACTTTCACGCCCTATTGATATGAACTGGAAATGCATTGATATCGTTTCATACTAAAAAGATGGTTGTTATGAATCGAGTGTCACCCAACGCCGTGCATCAAAACAAGAGGATGAATGAATCCTATTACGACGTATTAAAACCAGGTAGTTATAGCGGTATTGATAAATATTATGAAGCGGTTAAAAATTAATTTAAAAGAAACTATGTAAGAAAATGGTTACAGGAGCAAGACGCATACACATTGCACAAGCCGGCGAGAAAAAAACTATAAAAGGAATATGATCTGCGTGTCGGGGATAAATCATCAGTGGCAATGCGATTTGGTTTCGCTCATAGACTTGTCAATATAACCAGTAAAAGGGCCTGGGCCGTAAGCCTGCCCGCTAAGAACGCCACAATAGTCGCTAAGGCTTTCGAAAAAATATTCCAACAGGGCGACGTGCCAAAGAAGCTGCAAACCGACAACGGTAAAGAGTTTCTAAACAAGGTCCTAAAATGTTTTTAGAAAAATTTGGAATAAACATTTCACAACCAATAATGATGTGAAAGCCGCTGTTATAGAGCGTTTCAGAAGGACTTTAAAAACATGAATGTGACGTTATTTCATGGCAAAGAATACCTACAGATATATAGATGATTTACAAGATTTCATAACCAGTTATAATAGCACTTGTCATAGAACGATTAAGTGCGCGCCAAGTGCCGTGAATGACTCTAACGTGTTGAGAGTCTTCAAGGCGACGTACGGCGATTACTTTAGAAGTAAGAAAACACCCGTTTGTTTAGCGATTGGTGACCATGTCCGCATTTCCAAATATAAGGACATATTTCAGAAAGGTTACGAACAGAATTTTTCTAAGGAAATATTTGTAATACGCGGCGTAAACACTAAAGGGGTTAAGCCGCTTTACAAGCTGGAGGACCTATATGGAGAGACTATAACCCAGGCATTCCCAACCACGGTCCTCAAGGCACGCCAACAGTGCAGGTTTTAATGATATCCAGGCTTCGGCACAGATGGTTTAATCAGAATCCCTCAGATACTAATTAAGTCACCTGTGCTCAAGCCTGGATATCTACAAAACCTGCACTGTTGGTGTGCCTTGAGGACCGTGGTTGGGAATGCCTGCTATAACCGGTAGTTTTTACCCAGAGGAGTTACAAAGCATACCAAAACATAATAAGGTTTACAAAGTGGAAAAGATTTAAAATATAAGAGGCCTGTAATATACGCATTAGTTAAGTAGCGCGGATACCCCACAAAATGTAACAGCTGGATCGCAGCATCGGAGATAAAGGATATATAAACAAAGGGGAAGATGGATGACAAACCGTTCTACATAACGTTGCCGATTGACGCCTCAGCCGATACCTTTCCACAAAACAAGATTTCTGACTATACGACAAAACTGGCGAAGCCGATAGACTTAGTGGTGAATGGGAAATAGCTCTTACAGAAATACAATATCTGCACACCTGGAATACAATCGATGTACAAGATTGTGTGTTGAAAATAACAAGTTGGGATGGATCGATCGGATCAGCCACAAGGGTATGCATTAAACCATGGTTTTATGACACTATGGAAGCGATAATCGATGCATTCAATGCTGAAATTAGCCGACATAAACTGGATGGCGGGTTAAAACTATGGTACGAACCGCTTGACCGATCCGTATTCTTCGACAATAAGCCTATGTACCATATCACGGCCAGCCCTAAAATGGAGGATACTGGGATTACAACCTAAAACGAATTGTTTAAAACCGTGTGCAGAAATCAACGGTGGCCAATATACGTTGTTCGTGTACACAGATATTATCGAACATCATAGGGTCGGTGATCGTTATGTACCGTTGCCGCGGACTGTTGAAATAAAGGGTCGTAACAATGTGATGGTCACTATACGATACGAGAAACCCGATTACGTGCCGTTGTGCAAAACGCATTTTGACACTATAGCCATGGAGATAAAGAACGACCAGAACGAGAACATGTAATTTAAGTTTGGGAAAGCATACGTGAAACTACACTTCAGACGCCACAAAGCCGAATTTTATAAAATAGTATGGTCGCCATAAAAAATTATGGAAATCCGGCGCTCTACGCGCAATACTATAAAACTCAAGCCGGTAGTGGTTTACCCGGGTTTCACGGCAGCACATACATGTATGGCTGTGGGTTAGGGGGCATTTTTGGAAAGCCTGTTCAGAAAAGAAGTGCCTTTTTTCCCGAAGAGGGTTGGAGTTGGCAAAACCTCACGTGAAGAATGCCGCGCGCAATATAGCGAAAGATGTCATAGGCCAAGCCACAACAGCCGTTATGAACCGATTACATGAAGCAAATCGAGCGAGGCAAGATGGATCCGGTTTAGTTTATATGAGGTGTCACGGACCCACCGGTCGCCTGCTCCGATATGTCAATCTGTGCATCTCCGGCCGTGACTGGGGTTCACTTTGGACACTCGGGTCCTTTCTTTGAGGTAAACTGCCACCAGCCAAAGCTGATTTTAGCGCTTGAACCTGCGCAAGGAGCGGCTTGGCTCGCACCTGACCACAAAATGCAGTATAAACTAAGGTAACGCTGATCACTCTTCTGAGGCTAATGAGTCTAAACACAGAATCAGAGACTGGAAATATGTATTATTTATTCCTAGAAATACTACAGAGCTTAAGTGAAAAAATGGTTACAAGATAGTATAATGATTTTAAAAGTACACACAAGTTAAATGCAATTTCAGAAATAAAAAGGGTATAAAAAGAAATGACAGAAGCGTATCTTACACGTAAATATAGATTCTGGCGTGGGGGGGTCTCCACAAGAAATAAGCGGTCGCTTCCAGCTCGATGCTGCGCCCCAAGAAGTAGGTACAGAGTTCAAAGGTACAGAGTTTTTATCTGCAGCCTTCCTCATCCCTCCCACCCTTGGGATTTTTAACTATTCTCTTGCTGAGCCTAGGGAAGGTCCATAAATATAGGATCTTTCCCATAAAGAATTTGTCCCTGCTTTGAAGTAGATTTTATACATTCTTCAAGTGATAAGAGGTAATTTAGTGGAGGGCAGAGCACCTTTGGCCTATTGGCCGGACACTATTACTCTCTTCCCCCCCCCCCCCCCCCCCAATCTGGTTAATGAGGGGTTTCCGATCTTATCTGACATCCTAACTTCAGAGGATTTCTACAGATGGTCAAACTGAGGGAATACAGGCCTCAAACTCAAACCAGGGTCACCTACAGTTTACCCACATAATAAAAGACATGTCCTGATTCCCAAACATAATAATCACAGGAGACATAACTTTACAACAATATCAGACATACATTAATCGAACAGATAATCATAACAGGAGGCATATGTTAATTTGATCGATCACCTGATCTGATCGTTACATGAGGAAAAGAAAACTGAAGCGTTCAACACAACTTCCGCCTTAGTGCATGCCCCTTTTAAACAGAAACCGGAGCAAGCGCAACTTAGATAAAAAAAGGAAGCCGAAGAGAATGGTTGGCGATATTTTTTAAGAATGTCTTTCATACACAACGAATCCATGGAATGCGCAATATCGGAGCTTGACCTTTTTGATGTGCCCCCAACACAGACCAGCGTAGAGAAAAGTCTATACGTGGAAGTTCAACCTTTAGCGGCGTTATCCGAGACCGCTCCGCTAGAATTCTACATAGCAGCCAGCGGCGAACACTACTACGATTTGAACAACACGTTGCTGTACGTGACCTGTAAGATCGTATGGCCTGATAATGCGTCAATACCGCAAGGAGCACGGGTCGCCCTTATTAATTACCCTATAGCGACTTTATTCAGCCAAGTGGATGTTTCTTTGGGCGATAGGCTCATATCACAATCCAATAATCTTTACGCCTATAGAGCGTACATCGAGACCATTTTGAATTAACGCTTTATCCATAAAACACACAAAAGGATATCTGCGATCCAGCTGTTAAATTTTGCGGGGTATCCGCACCACTTAACTAAGGCATATTTCAGGCCTCTGACCGTCTTCTATTTTAAAAATGTTTCCACTTTGTAAACCCTATTGTCACAATCTTAGGCGGCGATTCCCCAGATATGCCAATCTGAGAATCCCTGAATCCCTGCCACGTGACACGATTACTGAGTACCCCAAGCGTGTGTTTATTTCACCACGATTCCGCTTGCCACCAATCAGAGTACGCTTTTTGGACTTAGTCCACGACAGCTTTGATTCTGCCGACACACCAAATTATGAATTACACGGTAGCGCCCTGGCGAATTCGTCAGAGGCTTGGGCTGGAAAACAGCCGAAACCAAAACTAAATTATGATTTTTAATTTAAGTGACAACACTACAAGGCTTACAGTATATTACAGAAAACATAGGTTACAAGATATATTGTTAATAGGTAAGGTCACGCATAAAAGACAGTTTCAAATAAAACAAAATAGGAATAAAGAAAAACCGATTCGAGCACACACAGCATGAAGCGGGGTTGTAGTGGGATTGCTTCGTATTGGTATAGGATCATCAGCGAGAACAGTATCTCATCCTAAGCATAATGAACATCATTTCTTGTGAGCCACACACTTTTAAGATCTGCAAACCCCACACAATCACAGCCCCCACCTCAGGAATCTTCACTGTCACATGGGGTTTCCTGATGATATACCCAGGGGTTGGCTAATGTACTTTCCTTTTGAAGCTGAGCAATTAGCCACCAACAACCAAAGCTTTGACACTTTGTATACAGAGCACCCTTCCCCCCCCTGGGGTCAGAGTCAATACACTGTGTTGAGACACACCAGGCAGACCAGATCTTGATCTGGGTTCTAGGGGAAATTACGTCCATTGATGCTAGGATGAGGAGATAGCACCACAATATCAGAAACATTATAAACATATCGTATGGACTTCAAAGGAAAGGGCTCCCATCTGCTTTCCTGTTTCACCACCATTTCCACCTAACCATCCAGGGGGAATGGGATCATTCGTCACACTGCATTTAGGTGTACACCATTAGGTCGACTTGCATTTAGGTCGACCTGACTGAAGGTCGACAGGGTCATTAGGTCGACAGTGAAAAAGTCGACATGGTTTGTTTTTTTCTTTCTTTTTTTATATTAAACGTCGACACAGTCAACATAGCACCGCGTCCCCTCGCATGGCTCGCTGCGCTCGCCATGCTTTGGGCACGGTGTCTCGCTACGCTCGGCACACTATTTTATTTTCCCACCACGCCCTAGTATATCAATGCATCTCCAGTTCATATCAATAGGGGCGTGAATGTGGGTACCAAAGTAGGTGTGGTTATGGGTGGGGAAAGGGGTGTGGTACCTGTCAATTTTAGTTTGCTATTTCCTGGGACTATACCTACTCGATTGCAATGCCCTGTACATGCCAGGATCTGGAGTGCAAGGCCCGGTACAGGCCAGGATCTGGAGTGCAAGGCCCGGTACAGGCCAGGATACCGAGTGCAAGGCCCGGTACATGCCAGGATACAGAGTGCAAGGCCCGGTACAGGCCAGGATACCGAGTGCAAGGCCCGGTACAGGCCAGGATACCGAGTGCAAGGCCCGGTACAGGCCAGGATACCGAGTGCAAGGCCCGGTACATGCCAGGATACCGAGTGCAAGGCCCGGTACAGGCCAGGATACCGAGTGCAAGGCCCGGTACAGGCCAGGATACCGAGTGCAAGGCCCGGTACAGGCCAGGATACCGAGTGCAAGGCCCGGTACAGGCCAGGATACAGAGTGCAAGGCCCGGTACAGGCCAGGATACAGAGTGCAATGCCCTGTACGCGCCAGGATACCGAGCGCAATGCCCTGTACGCGCCAGGATACCGAGCGCAATTCCCTGTACGCGCCAGGATACCGAGCGCAATGCCCTGTACGCGCCAGGATACCGAGCGCAATGCCCTGTACGCGCCAGGATACCGAGCGCAATGCCCTGTACGCGCCAGGATACCGAGCGCAATGCCCTGTACGCGCCAGGATACCGAGCGCAATGCCCTGTACGCGCCAGCATACCGAGCGCAATGCCCTGTACGCGCCAGGATACCGAGCGCAATGCCCTGTACGCGCCAGGATACCGAGCGCAATGCCCTGTATATGCCAGGTTACTGGGCACTGAGTGCAATGCCCTGTACACGCCAGGATACCGAGCGCAATGCCCTGTACACGCCAGGATACCGAGCGCAATGCCCTGTATATGCCAGGTTACTGGGCACTGAGTGCAATGCCCTGTACACACCAGTATACCAAGCACAATGCCCTGTACATGCCAGGATGCCAAGCACAATGCCCTGTACACCCCAGGATACCAAGCGAAATGCCCTGTATACGCCAGGATACCGAGTAGAATGCCCTGTACATGCCAGGATACCGAGCACAATGCCCTGTACATGCCAGGATACCGAGCGCAATGCCCTGTATATGCCAGGTTACTGGGCACTGAGTGCAATGCCCTGTACACACCAGGATACCAAGCACAATGCCCTGTACACGCCAGGATACCAAGCACAATGCCCTGTACACGCCAGGATACCAAGCACAATGCCCTGTACATGCCAGGATACCAAGCACAATGCCCTGTACATGCCAGGATACCAAGCACAATGCCCTGTACATGCCAGGATACCAAGCACAATGCCCTGTACATGCCAGGATACCAAGCACAATGCCCTGTACATGCCAGGATACTGAGCACAATACCCTGTACACCCCAAGATACCAAGCGAAATGCCCTGTACATGCCAGGATACCGAGCAGAATGCCCTGTACATGCCAGGATACCGAGCAGAATGCCCTGTACATGCCAGGATACCAAGCACAATGCCCTGTACATGCCAGGATACCAAGCACAATGCCCTGTACATGCCAGGATACCAAGCACAATGCCCTGTACATGCCAGGATACCAAGCACAATGCCCTGTACATGCCAGGATACCGAGCACAATACCCTGTACACCCCAAGATACCAAGCGAAATGCCCTGTACATGACCACCATGATGTAATTCCTGGACATACAGTGATGGTATTTATGGTGAGCAATGTATGCAGGACCCCAGCACTGAGGTCACCTCCGTGTACCCCTGTATGCCGAGAGCTGTAGTGTGACCAGTATGCTGGGGTGCACGGACGCCTTCATTTCATTTATTGTTTTATTTCGATCTGGTACAAATATATATATAGGCTGCAATGTGAGAAATCATGGGGGAGGTGCTTATGAGAGAGGCCCAGTTGCTGTGGGTTACGGCACGGCTGATTAGGGTTTCCCACTGGAGTCAGCTACATAGTTGGATACTTCTATTAGATTGTGGTCGGGATCTCGGAAATAAACCGAATGAATTTCTCCCACTGCTCCTGTCCGTGACACCGGTCCTTCTTCTACTGGAACGCCACAGATCTGCGGGAGACACGGAACAGGTGATCAATCTGTGGGCTCTGTAGCAAGACAGGTATAATGTGACTACGCACAGAGGACGCTCCGCAGATGTAATGCAGATGTGACTCGCAGAAGGGGGCGATAAACATTAGAGCATATGCGGTTATTAATGCGAAGCCCGGCGGAGGGGGGCGATAAACATTAGAGCATATGCGGTTATTAATGCAAAGCCTGGAGGAGGGGGGGCGATAAACATTAGAGCATATGCGATTATTAATGTGAAGCCCGGCGGAGGGGGGGGGGGGGGGGGGGCGATAAACATTAGAGCATATGCGGTTATTAATGTGAAGCCCGGCGGAGGGGGGCGATAAACATTAGAGCATATGCGGTCATTAATGCGAAGCCCGGCGGAGGGGGGGGGGGCGATAAACATTAGAGCATATGCGGTTATTAATGCGAAGCCCGGAGGAGGGGGGCGGTAAACATTAGAGCATATGCGGTTATTAATGCGAAGCCCGGCGGAGGGGGGCGATAAACATTAGAGCATATGCGGTTATTAATGCGAAGCCCGGCGGAGGGGGGCGATAAACATTAGAGCATATGTGGTTATTAATGTGAAGCCCGGCGGAGGGGGGGGGCGGTAAACATTAGAGCATATGCGGTTATTAATGCGAAGCCCGGCGGAGGGGGGGGGGGGGGGGGCATAAACATTAGAGCATATGCGGTTATTAATGCGAAGCCCGGCGGAGGGGGGCGATAAACATTAGAGCATATGCGGTTATTAATGGGAAGCCCGGCGGAGGGGGGGGGGGGGGCGATAAACATTAGAGCATATGCGGTTATTAATGTGAAGCCCGGCGGAGGGGGGCGATAAACATTAGAGCATATGCGGTTATTAATGTGAAGCCCGGTGGAGGGGGGGCGATAAACATTAGAGCATATGCGGTTATTAATGCGAAGCCCGGCGGAGGGGGGCGATAAACATTAGAGCATATGTGGTTATTAATACGAAGCCCGGCGGAGGGGGGGGGGGGCGATAAACATTAGAGCATATGCGGTTATTAATGCGAAGCCCGGCGGAGGGGGGGGGGGGGGGGCGATAAACATTAGAGCATATGCGGTTATTAATGCGAAGCCCGGCGGAGGGGGGCGATAAACATTAGAGCATATGCGGTTATTAATGCGAAGCCCGGAGGAGGGGGGGGGCGGTAAACATTAGAGCATATGCGGTTATTAATGCGAAGCCCGGCGGAGGGGGGGGCGATAAACATTAGAGCATATGCGATTATTAATGCGAAGCCCGGCGGAGGGGGGGGGGCGATAAACATTAGAGCATATGCGATTATTAATGCGAAGCCCGGCGGAGGGGTGCGATAAACATTAGAGCATATGCGGTTAATAATGCGAAGCCCGGCGGAGGGGGGCGGTAAACATTAGAGCATATGCGGTTATTAATGCGAAGCCCGGCGGAGGGGGCGATAAACATTAGAGCATATGCGGTTATTAATGCGAAGCCCGGCGGAGGGGTGGGGTGATAAACATTAGAGCATATGCGGTTATTAATGCGAAGCCCGGCGGAGGGGGGCGATAAACATTAGAGCATATGCGGTTATTAATGCGAAGCCCGGCGGAGGGGGGCGATAAACATTAGAGCATATGCGGTTATTAATGCGAAGCCCGGCGGAGGGGGCGATAAACATTAGAGCATATGCGGTTATTAATGCGAAGCCCCGCGGAGGGAGGCAATAAACATTAGAGCATATGCGGTTATTAGTGTGAAGCCCGGCGGAGGGGGGGGGGGCCATAAACATTAGAGCATATGCGGTTATTAATGTGAAGCCCGGCGGAGGGGGGGGGGGGCGATAAACATTAGAGCATATGCGGTTATTAATGCGAAGCCCGGCGGAGGGGGGCGATAAACATTAGAGCATATGCGGTTATTAATGCGAAGCCCGGCGGAGGGGGGGGGGGGGGGCGATAAACATTAGAGCATATGCGGTTATTAATGCGAAGCCCGGCGGAGGGGGGCGATAAACATTAGAGCATATGCGGTTATTAATGCGAAGCCCGGAGGAGGGGGGGGGGCGGTAAACATTAGAGCATATGCGGTTATTAGTGCGAAGCCCGGCGGAGGGGGGGGCGATAAACATTAGAGCATATGCGATTATTAATGCGAAGCCCGGCGGAGGGGGGGGGGGGCGATAAACATTAGAGCATATGCGATTATTAATGCGAAGCCCGGCGGAGGGGTGCGATAAACATTAGAGCATATGCGGTTAATAATGCGAAGCCCGGCGGAGGGGGGCGGTAAACATTAGAGCATATGCGGTTATTAATGCGAAGCCCGGCGGAGGGGGCGATAAACATTAGAGCATATGCGGTTATTAATGCGAAGCCCGGCGGAGGGGTGGGGTGATAAACATTAGAGCATATGCGGTTATTAATGCGAAGCCCGGCGGAGGGGGGCGATAAACATTAGAGCATATGCGGTTATTAATGCGAAGCCCCGCGGAGGGAGGCAATAAACATTAGAGCATATGCGGTTATTAATGTGAAGCCCGGCGGAGGGGGGGGGGGGCCATAAACATTAGAGCATATGCGGTTATTAATGTGAAGCCCGGCGGAGGGGGGGGGGCGATAAACATTAGAGCATATGCGATTATTAATGCGAAGCCCGGCGGAGGGGGGGGGGGGCGATAAACATTAGAGCATATGCGGTTATTAATGCGAAGCCCGGCGATAAACATTAGAGCATATGCGGTTATTAATGCGAAGCCCGGCGGAGGGGGGCGATAAACATTAGAGCATATGCGGTTATTAATGCGAAGCCCTGCGGAGGCGATAAACATTAGAGCATATGCGGTTATTAATGTGAAGCGGGGGGGGGGGCGATAAACATTAGAGCATATGCGATTATTAATGCGAAGCCCGGCGGAGAGGGGGGGGGGGGCGATAAACATTAGAGCATATGCGGTTATTAATGCGAAGCCCGGCGGAGGGGGGCGATAAACATTAGAGCATATGCGGTTATTAATGCGAAGCCCGGCGGAGGGGGGCGATAAACATTAGAGCATATGCGGTTATTAATGCGAAGCCCGGCGGAGGGGGGCGATAAACATTAGAGCATATGCGGTTATTAATGCGAAGCCCGGAGGAGGGGGGGCGATAAACATTAGAGCATATGCGGTTATTAATGCGAAGCCCGGAGGAGGGGGGGCGATAAACATTAGAGCATATGCGGTTATTAATGCGAAGCCCGGAGGAGGGGGGGCAATAAACATTAGAGCATATGCGGTTATTAATGCGAAGCCCGGCAGAGGGGGACGATAAAAATTAGAGCATATGCGGTTATTAATGCAAAGCCCGGAGGAGGGGGGGCAATAAACATTAGAGCATATGTGGTTATTAATGTGAAGCCCGGCGGAGGGGGCGGTAAACAGAGCATATGCGGTTATTAATGCGAAGCCCGGCGGAGGGGGGCGATAAACATTAGAGCATATGTGGTTATTAATACGAAGCCCGGCGGAGGGGGGGGCGATAAACATTAGAGCATATGCGGTTATTAATGCGATGCCCGGCGGAGGGGGGGCGATAAACATTAGAGCATATGTGGTTATTAATGTGAAGCGGGGGGGGGGGGGGGGGGGGCGATAAACATTAGAGCATATGCAGTTATTAATGCGAAGCCCGGCGGAGGGGGGCGATAAACATTAGAGCATATGCGGTTATTAATGCGAAGCCCGGCGGAGGGGGGCGATAAACATTAGAGCATATGCGGTTATTAATGTGAAGCCCGGCGGAGGGGGGCGATAAACATTAGAGCATATGCGGTTATTAATGCGAAGCCCGGAGGAGGGGGGGCGATAAACATTAGAGCATATGCGGTTATTAATGCGAAGCCCGGCAGAGGGGGACGATAAACATTAGAGCATATGTGGTTATTAATGCAAAGCCCGGAGGAGGGGGGCGGTAAACATTAGAGCATATGCGGTTATTAATGCGAAGCCCGGCGGAGGGGGGCGATAAACATTAGAGCATATGTGGTTATTAATACGAAGCCCGGCGGAGGGGGGGGGGCGATAAACATTAGAGCATATGTGGTTATTAATACGAAGCCCGGCGGAGGGGGGGGGGGGGGCGATAAACATTAGAGCATATGCGGTTATTAATGCGATGCCCGGAGGAGGGGGGGCGATAAACATTAGAGCATATGTGGTTATTAATGCGAAGCCCGGCGGAGGGGGGCGATAAACATTAGAGCATATGCGGTTATTAATGCGAAGCCTGGAGGAGGGGGGGCGATAAACATTAGAGCATATGTGGTTATTAATGTGAAGCCCGTCGGAGGGGGGCGGTAAACATTAGAGCATATGCGGTTATTAATACGAAGCCCGGCGGAGGGGGGGGGAGGCGATAAACATTAGAGCATATGCGGTTATTAATGCGAAGCCCGGCGGAGGGGCGATAAACATTAGAGCATATGCGGTTATTAATGCGATGCCCGGAGGAGGGGGGGCGATAAACATTAGAGCATATGTGGTTATTATTGTGAAGCCCGTCGGAGGGGGGCGGTAAACATTAGAGCATATGCGGTTATTAATACGAAGCCCGGCGGAGGGGGGGGGGGGGGGGGCGATAAACATTAGAGCATATGCGGTTATTAATACGAAGCCCGGCGGAGGGGGGGGGCGATAAACATTAGAGTATATGCGGTTATTAATGCGAAGCCCGGCGGAGGGGGGGGGGGGCGATAAACATTAGAGCATATGCGGTTATTAATGCGAAGCCCGGCGATAAACATTAGAGCATATGCGGTTATTAATGCGAAGCCCGGCGGAGGGGGGCGATAAACATTAGAGCATATGCGGTTATTAATGCGAAGCCCTGCGGAGGCGATAAACATTAGAGCATATGCGGTTATTAATGTGAAGCGGGGGGGGGGGCGATAAACATTAGAGCATATGCGATTATTAATGCGAAGCCCGGCGGAGAGGGGGGGGGGGGCGATAAACATTAGAGCATATGCGGTTATTAATGCGAAGCCCGGCGGAGGGGGGCGATAAACATTAGAGCATATGCGGTTATTAATGCGAAGCCCGGCGGAGGGGGGCGATAAACATTAGAGCATATGCGGTTATTAATGCGAAGCCCGGCGGAGGGGGGCGATAAACATTAGAGCATATGCGGTTATTAATGCGAAGCCCGGAGGAGGGGGGGCGATAAACATTAGAGCATATGCGGTTATTAATGCGAAGCCCGGAGGAGGGGGGGCGATAAACATTAGAGCATATGCGGTTATTAATGCGAAGCCCGGAGGAGGGGGGGCAATAAACATTAGAGCATATGCGGTTATTAATGCGAAGCCCGGCAGAGGGGGACGATAAAAATTAGAGCATATGCGGTTATTAATGCAAAGCCCGGAGGAGGGGGGGCAATAAACATTAGAGCATATGTGGTTATTAATGTGAAGCCCGGCGGAGGGGGCGGTAAACAGAGCATATGCGGTTATTAATGCGAAGCCCGGCGGAGGGGGGCGATAAACATTAGAGCATATGTGGTTATTAATACGAAGCCCGGCGGAGGGGGGGGCGATAAACATTAGAGCATATGCGGTTATTAATGCGATGCCCGGCGGAGGGGGGGCGATAAACATTAGAGCATATGTGGTTATTAATGTGAAGCGGGGGGGGGGGGGGGGGGCGATAAACATTAGAGCATATGCAGTTATTAATGCGAAGCCCGGCGGAGGGGGGCGATAAACATTAGAGCATATGCGGTTATTAATGCGAAGCCCGGCGGAGGGGGGCGATAAACATTAGAGCATATGCGGTTATTAATGTGAAGCCCGGCGGAGGGGGGCGATAAACATTAGAGCATATGCGGTTATTAATGCGAAGCCCGGAGGAGGGGGGGCGATAAACATTAGAGCATATGCGGTTATTAATGCGAAGCCCGGCAGAGGGGGACGATAAACATTAGAGCATATGTGGTTATTAATGCAAAGCCCGGAGGAGGGGGGCGGTAAACATTAGAGCATATGCGGTTATTAATGCGAAGCCCGGCGGAGGGGGGCGATAAACATTAGAGCATATGTGGTTATTAATACGAAGCCCGGCGGAGGGGGGGGGGCGATAAACATTAGAGCATATGTGGTTATTAATACGAAGCCCGGCGGAGGGGGGGGGGGGGCGATAAACATTAGAGCATATGCGGTTATTAATGCGATGCCCGGAGGAGGGGGGGCGATAAACATTAGAGCATATGTGGTTATTAATGCGAAGCCCGGCGGAGGGGGGCGATAAACATTAGAGCATATGCGGTTATTAATGCGAAGCCTGGAGGAGGGGGGGCGATAAACATTAGAGCATATGTGGTTATTAATGTGAAGCCCGTCGGAGGGGGGCGGTAAACATTAGAGCATATGCGGTTATTAATACGAAGCCCGGCGGAGGGGGGGGGAGGCGATAAACATTAGAGCATATGCGGTTATTAATGCGAAGCCCGGCGGAGGGGCGATAAACATTAGAGCATATGCGGTTATTAATGCGATGCCCGGAGGAGGGGGGGCGATAAACATTAGAGCATATGTGGTTATTATTGTGAAGCCCGTCGGAGGGGGGCGGTAAACATTAGAGCATATGCGGTTATTAATACGAAGCCCGGCGGAGGGGGGGGGGGGGGGGGGCGATAAACATTAGAGCATATGCGGTTATTAATACGAAGCCCGGCGGAGGGGGGGGGCGATAAACATTAGAGTATATGCGGTTATTAATGCGAAGCCCGGCGGAGGGGGGCGATAAACATTAGAGCATATGTGGTTATTAATACGAAGCCCGGCGGAGGGGGGGGGGGCGATAAACATTAGAGCATATGCGGTTATTAATGCAAAGCCCGGCGGAGGGGGGCGATAAACATTAGAGCATATGTGGTTATTAATACGAAGCCCGGCGGAGGGGGGGGGGGGGGGGGCGATAAACATTAGAGCATATGCGGTTATTAATGCGAAGCCCGGCGGAGGGGGGGGGGCGATAAACAATAGAGCATATGCGGTTATTAATGCGAAGCCCGGCGGAGGGGGGGGGGGGGATAAACATTAGAGCATATGCGGTTATTAATGCGAAGCCCGGAGGAGGGGGGGGGGGGCGATAAACATTAGAGCATATGCGGTTATTAATGCGAAGCCCGGCGGAGGGGGGGGCGATAAACATTAGAGCATATGCGGTTATTAATGCGAAGCCCGGAAGAGGGGGGGCGATAAACATTAGAGCATATGCGGTTATTAATGCGAAGCCCGGCGGAGGGGGGCGATAAACATTAGAGCATATGCGGTTATTAATGCGAAGCCCGGAGGAGGGGGGGGGGCGGTAAACATTAGAGCATATGCGGTTATTAATGCGAAGCCCGGCGGAGGGGGGGGTGATAAACATTAGAGCATATGCGATTATTAATGCGAAGCCCGGCGGAGGGGGGGGGGGCGATAAACATTAGAGCATATGCGGTTATTAATGCGAAGCCCGGCGGAGGGGGGCGATAAACATTAGAGCATATGCGGTTATTAATGCGAAGCACGGCGGAGGGGGGGGGGCGATAAACATTAGAGCATATGCGGTTATTAATGCGAAGCCCGGCGGAGGGGGGGGCGATAAACATTAGAGCATATGCGGTTATTAATGCGAAGCCCGGAGGAGGGGGGGGGGGCGATAAACATTAGAGCATATGCGGTTATGGTACTTCTTTACTTTCACGGCGCCACTAGAAATCGCGGTCATCGTGGGCATTGAATGCACTAAAAAATCGGGTGCGACGCGATGCCCGCGATTTCCCATAGGGACCAATGTTAAATTTCTCAATGGACACGATTTTCTGTTCAATGCCTCAATTGACACGATTTTTACATAGGAAACAATGTTAAATGGCCCACAGAGGCCAAATAGGCACCCTCAAGTGTGAAATGGCCCCCACAATTGTTAACGCCACCCCACGATCAACGTCAACCCGAAGCGTGGCGAGCGCAGCGAGCCCGCGAGGGGCGGCGGTACGCGTCCTCCGACCTTTTCATGCCCTACTATCCACTAGGGCGTGGAGTGAGAATAGAATAGTGTGGCGAGCGCAGCGAGCCCGAAGCGTGGCGAGCGGACGCGGATACCTTCACAGGTAAACGCGTCCTTTCGCGGGCTTCACAGGTATCTGCGTCCGCTCGCCACGCTTCGGGCTCGGTGGCTCGCTGCGCTCGCCACACTATTCTATCCTCACTCCACGCCCTAGTGGATAGTAGGGCATGAAAAGGTCGGAGGACACGTACCGCCGCCCCTCGCGGGCTCGCTGCGCTCTCCACGCTTCGGGTTGACGTTGATCGTGGGGTGGCGTTAACAACTTGAGGGTGCCTATTTGGCCTCTGTGGGCCATTTAACATTGTTTTCTATGGAAAAATCGTGTCAATTGAGGCATTGAACAGAAAATCGTGTCCATTGAGAAATTTAACATTGGTCCCTATGGGAAATCGCGGGCATCGCGTCGCACCCGATTTTTTAGTGCATTCAATGCCCGCGATGACCGCGATTTTCTATCTGTCCTAATCTAGTGGCGCCGTGAAAGTAAAGAAGTACCGCGGTTATTAATGCGAAGCCCGGCGGAGGGGGGGGCGATAAACATTAGAGCATATGCGGTTATTAATGCGAAGCCCGGAAGAGGGGGGGCGATAAACATTAGAGCATATGCGGTTATTAATGCGAAGCCCGGCGGAGGGGGGCGATAAACATTAGAGCATATGCGGTTATTAATGCGAAGCCCGGAGGAGGGGGGGGGGGGGGGCGGTAAACATTAGAGCATATGCGGTTATTAATGCGAAGCCCGGCGGAGGGGGGGGTGATAAACATTAGAGCATATGCGGTTATTAATGCGAAGCCCGGCGGAGGGGGCGATAAACATTAGAGCATATGCGGTTATTAATGCGAAGCCCGGCGGAGGGGGCGATAAACATTAGAGCATATGCAGTTATTAATGCGAAGCCCGGAGGAGGGGGGGGGGGGGCGGTAAACATTAGAGCATATGCGGTTATTAATGCGAAGCCCGGCGGAGGGGGCGATAAACATTAGAGCATATGCGGTTATTAATGCGAAGCCCGGAGGAGGGGGGGCGATAAACATTAGAGCATATGCGGTTATTAATGTGAAGCCCGGCGGAGGGGGAGGGGGGGGCGGTAAACATTAGAGCATATGCGGTTATTAATGCGAAGCCCGGCGGAGGGGGGGGGTGATAAACATTAGAGCATATGCGGTTATTAATGCGAAGCCCGGCGGAGGGGGGCGATAAACATTAGAGCATATGCGGTTATTAATGCGAAGCCCGGCGGAGGGGGGGGTGATAAACATTAGAGCATATGCGGTTATTAATGCGAAGCCCGGCGGAGGGGGGATAAACATTAGAGCATATGCGGTTATTAATGCGAAGCCCGGCGGAGGGGGGCGATAAACATTAGAGCATATGCGGTTATTAATGTGAAGCCCGGCGGAGGGGGGGGGGGGCGCTAAACATTAGAGCATATGCGATTATTAATGCGAAGCCCGGCGGAGGGGGGGGGGGGGGGGCGATAAACATTAGAGCATATGCGGTTATTAATGCGAAGCCCGGCGGAGGGGGGGGGGGCGCTAAACATTAGAGCATATGCGGTTATTAATGCGAAGCCCGGCGGAGGGGGGGGGGGGCGCTAAACATTAGAGCATATGCGGTTATTAATGCGAAGCCCGGAGGAGGGGGGGGGCGCTAAACATTAGAGCATATGCGGTTATTAATGCGAAGCCCGGCGGAGGGGGGGCGATAAACATTAGAGCATATGCGGTTATTAATGCGAAGCCCGGCGGAGGGGGGGCGATAAACATTAGAGCATATGCGGTTATTAATGTGAAGCCCGGCGGAGGGGGGGGGCGATAAACATTAGAGCATATGCGATTATTAATGCGAAGCCCGGCGGAGGGGGGGGCGATAAACATTAGAGCATATGCGGTTATTAATGCGAAGCCCGGTGGAGGGGGGGGGGATAAACATTAGAGCATATACGGTTATTAATGCGAAGCCCGGCGGAGGGGCGATAAACATTAGAGCATATGCGGTTATTAATGCGAAGCCCGGCGGAGGGGCGATAAACATTAGAGCATATGCGGTTATTAATGCGAAGCCCGGCGGAGGGGGGCGATAAACATTAGAGCATATGCGGTTATTA
Organism: Crinia signifera; assembly: GCF_055691185.1. NCBI lineage: Eukaryota > Metazoa > Chordata > Amphibia > Anura > Myobatrachidae > Crinia > Crinia signifera. Next base: position 2,562,553 of record NC_139217.1, read on the forward strand.
ATGCGAAGCCCGGCGGAGGGGGGCGATAAACATTAGAGCATCCCACCCACTGTGCGATAACAACATTGCGGCGTACGAGGTCACGCTATACAGGACACAAACCTCCAGGTGCTGTACAACGGTGCTGAGCGGGGTCTCTGTGATCAAGCAGAGGTCCGCTGACCCCGGTGAGGGACGATGCGCCTTTGGCTCAAACTCCTTACCGACCTCATGGAGATTAATCTTCTGTATCCCAAAGCTCAGGGCCTTTCTGTCCCCCTGTAATATATAACACCATTACTTCATGCTGTATTACCTACTGTAGTTATATAACCAAGACTCCCATCTGTCAGTATGCAGCCATCCTTCCGTCACACGGTGCACAGACTCCCCCCACCCAAACCTTCCGTCACACGTGCACAGACTCCCCCACCCAAACCTTCCATCACCCGGTGCACAGACTCCCCCACCCAAACCTTCCGTCACATGGTGCACAGACTTCCCCCATCCCCACCCAAACCTTCCGTCACACGGTGCACAGACCCCCCCACCCAAATCTTCCGTCACACGATGCACAGACTTCCCCCCCACCCCAAAGTTCCATCACATGGTGCACAGACACCCCCACCCAAACATTCCGTCACACTGTGCACAGACCCCCCCTAACCCTACAGTCACACTGTGCGCAGACCCCCCTCACCCTACAGTCAAACTGTGCGCAGACCCCCCCCTCACCCTACAGTCACACGGTGCGCAGACCCCCCTCACCCTTCAGTCACACTGTGCGCAGACCCCCCTCACCCTACAGTCACACTGTGCGCAGACCCCCCCTCACCCTACAGTCACACTGTGCGCAGACCCCCCCTCACCCTACAGTCCACACTGTGCGCAGACCCCCCCTCACCCTACAGTCACACTGTGAGCAGACCCCCCCTCACCCTACAGTCACACTATGCGCAGACCCCCCTCACCCTACAGTCACACTGTGCGCAGACCCCCCCTCACCCTACAGTCACACTGTGCGCAGACCCCCCTCACCCTACAGTCACACTGTGCGCAGACCCCCCCTCACCCTACAGTCACACTGTGCGCAGACCCCCCCTCACCCTACAGTTACACAGTGCGCTGACACCCCCTCACCCTACAGTCACACTGTGCAAAGCAATATACAGGTTGTGTCTCCGGTGTTTGCCTATACCTTGAAGGTGATGACCTCCATGCCCAACACGCGTGTATAAAAGCTGACAGTATTCTGTATGCTGTGCACAGTCAGCACCAGATGGTCCAGATGTTTTATACGGAAAGGAGTCGGGGAATCGGAGACATAGCGGATGATGCGGGAGAAGACCTAGAACCGGAGAACATCTGATCAGCTGTCTACACACATATATATATATATATATATATATATATATATATATATATATATATACAACACAATCTCTAGAATTGCGCTAAATGCTGACTCTCGGTCGCCTATAACACTTGGTCCTCTACTAGTAGAACCCCACAATCCAAATCACCCTACAATAGTGTTATATGGCGCCCTTACATAAATTTAGAGTTGAACTAATTTCTGTTTTTCCCAATCCTTATTTGTCCAATTTGTACACACTAAGATGTTTCTTTCATGTAAAATCCATTTATTGACACATACATAAAAACATTAAAACCAAACTTTTTTGCAGTTAATTCTTGTCTTTGGTATTATCCTTTGATTATGGATGATATCAAAAAACCCGACACGTTTCGTCTCCTTCAAGAGACTTCATCAGGGGTGTGCCAAATATTTTGAAGTAATCTGGAAGAATCTTTATAGTGATATAAACTGGATACGTCTTCTCAGTTTATTTGTAAACTCTCTGTTGTGTTTTTAGTATTTCTTTTATTGGAAGCTCCTTAACGCCTTCCTAATGTCTAGTAGCTTGGATGCGAATCCTTATATGTAAATGTTGTTTCCGAACCGTTTACAAACGGGTTATATTTACAGGATTTTGCAGCTATTCATTCATGCTCACATAAATTATTCCATAAGCATCTACTGTATATCACCCAGTCTGGAATAAAAATCCTTTTAAAATCCTCTAATAGTGGATATGTATTCCCACCTTTTAGAGTTCAAATTGATAGACAATCAGGAGGAGACCACTCCTTCTAGTGCTAGGTGCATGTGTACTCCTCAAGGTCCAAATGGCCAGTGGACCTGACAATGCTTCGTATCACTGCTTGAAACCGATAAAAATTTGGATACAACCCATTGCCCTTGAGTGCTGCCTCTGTTCTATAGGGGTTATACACTCCTGGGAAACAAGACACTTCTACCTTCTGAGGATATATATATATATATATATATATATATATATATATATAATTCCGTGATGGTCCGGCACTCCCAATGAATCGCGAACTTTGCCCGGTGCCCTCACAAAAGATGCTGATATAACTGGAGGAAGGTGCGGCACTCGCGGCACTCGGAACCACAGTAAGTCATGCAAGACTTGAAAAAGTTATAATACAACTGAAACGTTGTCTACAGCTTTTCCGGCTTGTTGAGTTTTTATTACTTTGGTTCTGAGCGCCGCACCTTCTTACAGTTATTTATATAGATACTAGGTGATTCATCGTGCCCTACGGGCGCTCTTCACACCGGCGTAAGGGGCTGCGCCTCCTTAATTTGTGAACGTTTGTATTGAGACATATGGTTAGAATTGTATGACAGATGCCCTGTATTGCAACTTGAGTTATAGGTGAAATGTGTTACATAGAGAGCATATGATTTGGAAGGGGGGTGTATTGTTTTGTTTAATTAAAAAATGGTTGTTTAGGTGTGTGTGCAATAGTATAGTAGGGTGTTTTTGAGTCAGTGGCTCCCCACTTGTGGAGGTCACGACACAGGAAAACAGGAGGCTGGGTAGTGATAGGGGTGTGAGGGCATAAGGGGGACTAAAGAGGAGGGACACTGTGCAGCTTCTGCCAGTGGGTGAGGGTCCAGCGTGGCAGCACAGGAGTACAGGACGGTGGCCCTGAGTCAGTGTCTCCTCCTACTGGGTGGGAGTTAGAATCGCATGAGGGGCGCAAATCGCGTGAGGGGGGGGTCGCAAATACCAGAAGGGGGGGTTCCGTGAATCACGGGAGGGGGCAGGGGTTCACAAATTGCGGGAGGGGGGCGCGCGGGTGCAGTAAATCGAGGGAGGGGCTGGGGTCCGCAAACCACAGTAGGGGGGGGGGCGCGGTGGGGTGGTGGTGCCGTGAATCGCGGGATGGGGGGGTCATGGGGGGTGCCGCGAATCACGGGAGGGGGCGCGAATCGCGGGAGGGGGGTCGCGGGGTCCCACGAGTCGCGGGAGGGGGGGTCTCAGGGGGTGCCACAAATCGCGGGAGGTCACAGGGGCCCGCGAATCGCGGGAGGTCGCAGGGGTCCCGCGAATTGCGGGTAGGGATGCCAATCCCGGGGCATTTTTTCAATCCCGGGATTAAAAAATACTAGATCCCGGGATTGGCATCCTTAATACAGTTCTGCTCCACACATATGCAGCACAGCATACCCACCCCCACACCGGCCGACCCGCACATTTACTGACATTAGCGGCCGGCCGGGAGTGGGTTCGGAGGTGCACGGTGCCTCCAGGCTCGTGCACCTCCTTCTTAGCAGGCAGGCCGGAGAACGAAGAGGCAGGGCAGGAGGCAAGAGGAGGGAAGGAAGCGGGCGGCAGGTGGAGGAGACTGGAAGGGGGCGGGCACAGGAGAAGGTTGTGCAGCGTGACCTCTACTGTCACGCTACGAAGGCCGCACGCAGGGGTCAGGATTCGGGAGCTGGGCATTAGAGTGCGCATGCGCAGTCTACTCCCGAAATCCCGGGATTGGATATTCCAATCCCGGGATTAAAACCCTGCACTTTTTGAGGCCAAATCCCGGGATCCCGCTGATCCCGGGATTGGCCACCCTAGTCGCGGGTGTCTGGGGGGGTTGCTGGCAGAGGGGGGGGGGGTGCGGGAGTGATGGTGGATGGTGGCTGTGGAGAAATGGTGGATGGTGGGCATGTACTGTAGCCCTGGCTGGGTGGAGGGAGGTTATGTCAAGGGGGTGGGGTGAGTAGAACACTGGTCTTTTCCTTAGGGGGGAGGGTTTGTGTATAACGCTAGGTGGGAATGTTATACACATAGAACACTGGTCTTTTCCCTAGGGGGGTGGGTTTGTGTATCCCGCTGGGCGGGAACGTTATATACACAGGGGATGAGTGACAGATCTGGCTAAATATATAAGAGATACTTGAATTTCTTGTGCTGTACGGATGTGCCTTGGTGACCTGATATAGGCCCTCTAGTGGCTGAAACGTCGACTGCATACAAATGTAAGATGTAAGGTATCCTAACAAGTACCATTAAATTGTGATGGTTTGTGATGAATTGTGATCTTATTGGTGAGTGCTCCTTGTGGATCCTTTTTGGCTCTACACCTGTGCTAGCATATATATATATTTATATATAGACGGCAGGGGGGATTGCGGCACTCTCTCGGACTTATTAGAAGAAAGTGACATGTCCCTGCCTTGATAACGGAATTAAATCCGAAACGTCGGCCACCTGCTTGTCTGTGTGAGCTTTCTTCTAATAAGTCCGAGAGAGTGCCGCAATCCCCCTGCCATCTACACATCTGTTTGTGCGCTGCACCCCGGCAACTATTTCTTTCTGATTTGGAAGCAAGGAGGGCCCGCCCCTGTACTATATATATATATATATATATATATATATATATATATATATATATATATATATATATATATATATATATAATTTTTTTTTTTTTTTTTTTATTCACACATACACACACACGCACGCACACATGGCCAAAATTGCAGGCAGTTTTTGAAATTTGAATGTTTTCTAACTTTTAATGCTGATAAAACTTACACTTCGTACAGTGCGATGATTCATATATCTAATGAAAGGGAATTTAATGCTGAATTCAGAGGTCAAATATGTGCATTACAAGAGTAGTTATACAGTGAAAACTACCCTTAGGGTGAAAATCCCTGGGTGCTTATGATGTCACTGTCACAACAGTATTTCGTTGGGTATCCTTTATTTTGTAAAACAGCAGCCCAGCGACGTGGCATTGAGCCACCCAATGTCTGGCGCTCTTCCTTCTTTATTATGTGGTGCCATGAGACAATTATAACATCATTAATTCTCTTTTATTGGATGGACGCCTCAGATGTACCAGTTATTCAAACGGAACCACAAATGTTCTATGGGGTTCAGCTCTGGGCCCCATAGCAGCTGCACCCCCTGCACCTATGGTAGTTATGCCCCTGGGTTCAGCTCTGGGCTGTTTCCTGGCCATCCCAGCACCTGTCTGTCATTCTCTGTGAACCACTGTTTGTATATCTGTACAGTGTGGCAGGGAGCTGAGTCCTGGGGCATCTGGAAAACGATCCCTGATAGAAGGTAGAAGTGTCCCCCTTCAGCTCTGGGCCCCATAGCAGCTGCACCCCCTGCACCTATGGTAGTTATGCCCCTGGGTTCAGGTCTGGGCTGTTTCCTGGCCATGTCAGCACCTGTATGCCATTCTCTGTGAACCACTGTTTGTATATCCGTGCAGTGTGGCAGGGAGCTGAGTCCTGGGGCATCTGTAAACGATCCCTGATAGAAGGTAGAAGTGTCCCCCTTCAGCTCTGGGCCCCATAGCAGCTGCACCCCCTGCACCTATGGTAGTTATGCCCCTGGGTTCAGGTCTGGGCTGTTTCCTGGCCATGCCAGCACCTGTCTGTCATTCTCTGTGAACCACTGTTTGTATATCTGTGCAGTGTGGCAGGGAGCTGAGTCCTGGGGCATCTGGAAAACGATCCCTGATAGACGGTAGAAGTTTTGGTTGTAGGATGGTGTCAGTGTTCTTTCTGACACAGTGTGTTCAGCCATCTATGACATGATGGCGGCCTTCGGCATCTGCTGTCATACATGCCCAGATCATAACACTTGTTGCTTGAATGCAATCTGGATGTACCTCTTCCCCGATGTTTTCTCCCATCACTACCAAACATCGATATCTTCGTCGCTCCATGTCACTTGTTCCCACTGACCTTCTGTCCATGCAATGTGTTCTTTTGGGCACTATATTCGTTTCTGCCGCTGCTTTTTATTCAGCAATGGCTTTTTCCGGGGAATCCTACCTTTGGTGCAAGGACGGCCAGAGAAGACTAACGGAGGTTGGCATAAGTTGCATTCAGATCACTGCTAATGGCCGCATCCATCTGTCCCTGACACATCAGCAGGTGCTGCACTATTTCCGGCCTGTTCCGTCATTGTTTTGTATAGTTTCCTGATGGCGTGAACAAAACCTCCGTACTCCTGATGGTGTCACATTCCCACCAACTTCTCTCGCAATTGCTGCATATGAAAGATCATTTTCACGTACAACAACCATCCTGGATCTTCCTGGGGACCGGTCACTATCAATAGCACTAAACAATATTCACAAACATCCAACCGTAATTGCACATCAGTAACCGACATGACCGTACACCTGCTCATATGACAACTGCTCATTGGTCCTCAGAACGACGATTCCCATTGGCTGGTAGTAGCTGTTACTACAACCTGCTTATTGCATCTCACGCATCTGTGCTCCTTTGTCTGACTTGAAAATAGCAAAACTTCTCTTGTAATGCAAATATTTATTGTGTTGAATTCACCATTACATTTCCTTTCATTTGATATATGAATCATTGCACTGCGTTGAGTGATAGTTTTTATATTTATTCAAAGTTGGAAAACCTAAACATTTCAAAAAGTGTCCGCAATTTTGGCCACCAGTGTATATACAGTCCAAGGAAATTGGCGGCATTCCGAGACATTGATAAAGGTATAATACTACTTCCGGCCTCAGGAGCAGCGTGTGGTGAAGGGGGACAGAGACAGGCAGAGGAGACGGGCAGGCAGGAAGAAGCATGCGCCGCAAGTCGGGGACGAGGCGGCCGGAGCTGGGAGAAGGCTGACCCGCTGTAGTTTCACCTTCACTGGGCGGGGGTGAGATCATCACACATGCACCACTCACCCCTCCGCCTCCCCCCGGGACCCGCCGAGCACTCAGACGCGCCCACCAAGCTGCTTGTGGCCTCAGGAGATTTAGAGGCCTACATCCTGTGGGGCAGCCATGGCCTTTCCTGCCGGATCTGATGCGGCCTGTGCATCATGGGTGAATCGGACGGAGCATCGCAGGTGGCGCGGCCAAGCAGTGTGCGCATGCCCCCGGCAACACCATCGGCCGGGGGGACACCCCAGGACCACCTCCACTTCCCTATGGACGCAGAAGCAGATCAGCGGACCCAGTGAGAAGGGACCTTTCCCCCAGCTAGGTTAGGAGGGGGACAGGAGGCAGATCAGCCAGGGGGACCCCCAGCAATACACCCCGCGGCCGGTAGGATCCACCCCACCCAGCATGCCGCATCAGCCCCGGGTAACCCTGCGGCAGCGTCGCACCCCCCACTGACTCTTTCTGCCCCCCATCACCACCACCACCCACAGCTCTCCCTACAGGAAGACTCAAGATGGTGCCACAAATGGCTGCCTAGGAACTGTGCACTCAGCCATATGTATCCTGTGTCTTCTATGTGATAACTGTATTGTCTCTGTTACAACTGTGCTGTTTTGCCCACACTGTTACCTATCTGGCTGCTGCAATGACCAGTGGCACCGCTGATGGCTGCCTAGGCGCTGTGCAGCTCGGCGGGCATGTGATCCCCGCAAGTGATGTCTAAATGCTCTCAATGTAATGTGTATAATGTCTCCCCCCCCCCCCCCCCCCCATATCATCAAGAAATTCCTAGTGTGCGCACACATGGCCAATAAAGTTTATTCTGATTCTGAATACAGCGGAACAAGTAATGAACGTTTCAGGGACAATCCCCATTTTCAAGGTGCAGAATGGTCTCCCCTATATCTGTGCATCCTACGTTCCTTCCCCCCCCCATAATTCTGCCTCATATGTCCCATCTCCCCCATATCTGTGCATCCTACGTCTGTTCTCCCCCATATCTGTGCGTCCTACGTCCCTTCTCCCCCATATCTGTGCGTCCTACGTCCCTTCTCCCCCATATCTGTGTGTCCTACGTCCCTTCTCCCCCATATCTGTGCGTCCTACGTCCCTTCTCCCCCATATCTGTGCGTCCTACGTCCCTTCTCCCCCATATCTGTGCGTCCTACGTCCCTTCTCCCCCATATCTGTGCGTCCTACGTCCCTTCTCCCCCATATCTGTGCGTCCTACGTCCCTTCTCCCCCATATCTGTGTGTCCTACGTCCCTTCTCCCCCATATCTGTGCGTCCTACGTCCCTTCTCCCCCATATCTGTGCGTCCTACGTCCCTTCTCCCCCATATCTGTGCGTCCTACATCCCTTCTTCCCCATATCTGTGCGTCCTACCTCCCTTCTTCCCCATATCTGTGCGTCCTACGTCCCTTCTTCCCCATATCTGTGCGTCCTACATCCCTTCTTCCCCATATCTGTGCGTCCTACGTCCCTTCTTCCCCATATCTGTGCGTCCTACGTCCCTTCTCCCCCATATCTGTGCGTCCTACATCCCTTCTTCCCCATATCTGTGCGTCCTACCTCCCTTCTTCCCCATATCTGTGCGTCCTACCTCCCTTCTTCCCCATATCTGTGCGTCCTACGTCCCTTCTCCCCCATATCTGGGCGTCCTACGTCCCTTCTTCCCTATATCTGTGCATCCTACGTCCCTTCTTCCCTATATCTGTGCGTCCTACGTCCCTTCTTCCCCATATCTGTGCGTCCTACGTCCCTTCTTCCCCATATCTGTGCATCCTACGTCCCTTCTTCCCTATATCTGTGCATCCTACGTCCCTTCTTCCCTATATCTGTGCGTCCTACGTCCCTTCTTCCCCATATCTGTGCGTCCTACGTCCCTTCTCCTCCATATCTGTGCGTCCTACGTCCCTTCTCCCCCATATCTGTGCGTCCTACGTCCCTTCTCCCCCATATCTGTGCGTCCTACGTCCCTTCTTCCCTCATATCTGTGCGTCCTACGTCCCTTCTTCCCCATATCTGTGCGTCCTACCTCCCTTCTTCCCCATATCTGTGCGTCCTACGTCCCTTCTTCCCCATATCTGTGCATCCTACGTCCCTTCTCCCCCATATCTGTGCGTCCTACGTCCCTTCTCCCCCATATCTGTGCGTCCTACGTCCCTTCTTCCCCATATCTGGGCGTCCTACGTCCCTTCTCCCCTATATCTGTGCGTCCTACATCCCTTCTCCCCCATATCTGTGCGTCCTACGTCCCTTCTCCCCCATATCTGTGCGTCCTACGTCCCTTCTCCCCCATATCTGGGCGTCCTACGTCCCTTCTCCCCCATATCTGGGCGTCCTACGTCCCTTCTCCCCTATATCTGTGCGTCCTACATCCCTTCTTCCCCATATCTGTGCGTCCTACATCCCTTCTCCCCCATATCTGTGCGTCCTACGTCCCTTCTTCCCTATATCTGTGCGTCCTACGTCCCTTCTTCCCCATATCTGTGCGTCCTACGTCCCTTCTCCCCCATATCTGTGCGTCCTACGTCCCTTCTCCCCCATATCTGTGCGTCCTACGTCCCTTCTCCCCCATATCTGTGCGTCCTACGTCCCTTCTTCCCTATATCTGTGCGTCCTACGTCCCTTCTTCCCCATATCTGTGCGTCCTACGTCCCTTCTTCCCCATATCTGTGCATCCTACGTCCCTTCTTCCCTATATCTGTGCGTCCTACGTCCCTTCTCCCACATATCTGTGCGTCCTACGTCCCTTCTCCCCCATATCTGTGCGTCCTACGTCCCTTCTCCCCTATATCTGTGCGTCCTACATCCCTTCTTCCCTCATATCTGTGCGTCCTACGTCCCTTCTCCCCTATATCTGTGCGTCCTACGTCCCTTCTTCCCCATATCTGTGCGTCCTACGTCCCTTCTTCCCCATATCTGTGCGTCCTACATCCCTTCTTCCCCTAGACATCCCAAAATGTTACTTATACCAAAGAGAGAGTGTATTTAACTGTATAACATACTTTATGTACAAAAAAATGAAACATACTTTTAGATATTGAAGGTCAAACACCCAGCCCGCTACCTGCTGTGCAGTGGTCACTCACAGACATTCAGGAGGAAACAACAAAATTAGCATCTCATTTCCTTATCACAGGGATTCCTTCCTTAAGTAATTTGCAAAGTGCATTTTCACAATTAAAACACATTTAAATTACACTTTATACATCATACGGAGCCTCTGCCCAACACAGGCTTCAGACACCACATAACACTGCAGCTGCGGACCCTCAGTCCCAGCTCAGTGATTCACATATATTAATACATTTAAAATCTGTATTTAACCCATTTTGCCCAGCTCTGGGCTCCCTTGTGCCCTGCAGCCTAGCTGCAGGGGCTCCTTAACACTGGACTGGCTGCGCTGGGAAGCCGGCTTCCAGACTCTTGGCAGCGGCAGTTCCCAGCGCACCGCGGCTTCTGTAGCGCTGCTTCCAGGGACAGCACACTGCTCGGCCATGCCACATTCCCCCTCCACTGGAGGATTGGGGTTACAGCTGGACAGCGCTGGGGTTTCCGGGAAACCGGGCCACGGTGCTCATACACAATGTGAATAAAATATTTTATTAATTTGGCCCCCAAGCGCCCCTTGTTCAAGATGGTGTCACAACACAGAGGATTAACTCCTTCAGTGCTGTGGCCGCCATTATCCACGTGTGCCGGGGTCTCCAGCCACAGTCGACATGGGGTTTTTCACTGTTTCTTGAGCTGACATGTGCCGACAGGCAGAGCCAGATTAAGGTATAAATGGGCCTGGAGCTGAAAATGATCAAGGGCCTATTATGCGCAATAATAGGGGTTGTGACCAGCACCTAATAATGTGGGGGGTGTGACCAGTGTTCTGATTGGGTGGTCTGCTCGTGGGTGTGTCTCTATTTGTGTACTTTCAACTAATTATATATGCCTGGAAGAGGCAGGGGGCTGGCATAGGAAAAATGCAGGGAGATTTATTGGTGGGTGCCCTCCAAAGGTGCACCCGCAGGATACCAATGTCCTAAGATACTTGCGGGGTGAGGCGGCACTCCAGTCATAAAAAATACTGAAAACCGAAACTTGGTAGACAGTATGTCAGCACCTTTTATGTGGTAACCTAAGTTTACCACACCATATACCCCTTATACAAATCATGCAACACAATAGTAACCCCCGTATACTGTACTTGCCTCTTACACATTATGCCACATGGAATGATCCAAAATTTCACACTATGGCACACGGATTGAGTAAAAATTCACGTTATGTCACACAGATTAAGGCAAAATTCACATTTTGCCACATGGATTGAGCCAAAATACACACTATACCAAATGGATTGAGCAATAATGCACAATATGCTTCATAAACAGTGACACGGCGCGCCTAGGGCGAGCATTTAAAATGTACACCATAATGCCTATTACATATTAAGCCACACACCATAATGTCCATTACGTATAATGCCAAACACCATAATGCCTATTAAAAATTATGCTACAAAAGTGCTGCTGACCTACATGCTCATTGCCAGCGGTTCCATGCTAATTGCCAGGATTCCATGCTCATTGCCAAGGGGGAATACATGCTCCCGGTAACTGGGGGACAGTTGCCGGGCAGAAATGACAGCCAGGGACAGCCGGGCAGAGAGAGGGAGGCTGCCTGGCTGTATTCAGAGCACTGCAGGTACCGGCTATTTGAAATAATACCCCTTTCACACCAGAAAATGCAGGGACTTAATAAGGAAAATGGACCCAGGATCATGCAGGGACATTCCCGGGTTGGCCCCTTTTACACCAGCCTAGTCCCTGCATTTTCTGGTGTGAGGGGGAGAGAAAACCACCCCCCCTTTAACCAACCAACTATATCTTCGGAACCAACTGACCCATTTACATGAGATCAGTATCAAACAACATGAACAGTCATGAAATGACATTTCAGAAATGAAAAAATCAGTTTACCCGCAATATCTCTGGAACCATTGAATCCATATGGACCAGGTATGAGATTGAAGGCCCAGCGACTGACTGAGATCAGCCTCGAGTTTCTGTGATGCTGTAGGGGGAACTGGCAGCCGTTGGACTGGGTGGGGGTCAGTATTAACAGGTCCCATGTTATCCTATGGGGAAAATGTTCCAGCTTTGCCTGGTAGTATCTCCGGTTCCCGGACGGCTAGCGACGCGGGGTCGGGCTTGTTGGAAAGCCCCAGCCCTCAGCTACAAAATGGGCCTATATGGAGAGTGGGCCTGGAGCTGTAGCTCCATCAGGCCCATTGTTAATCTGGCCCTGCCGACAGGTGGTATTTCATGCTCTTTCATTCACTAGGGTGTGGTGGGAGCATAAAACAGTGTGCCGAGCTCAGCGAGCGATGCGAGGGGATGCGGTGAACTTTAAACTGTGTCCATGTCGACTGTGTTGACATTCAGGTAAAAAAACAGGGTACTTGTGTAGTTTCACGGCGCCGCCGCGCGCACAGTCTGTCTCAGAAACTTGGCAGCCTGCCAGAGGCTCGCGTGCCGCTCTAGCTGTGAAGTAATGAAATGTACCGTGTAAACAGGACACAAACGGGGCTTCTAAATCGCACACCCCGGCACACCGCTACCACAGGGGGTGTCCCCAATGTAGACGCTAACATTTTAGACGCTTTTAGCATCTGAATTCACACTCCCGGCACTTCTGCTTAGCCGCGCGCGGACAGTGTTACGTAGTCAGTCAGAGCGCTACGCAGGTAACATAGTCAGTCAGTCAGCAGTAGCCCTGTGTGAGAGACGGAGGTGTATGATGGCAGAAGCAAACCTGACTATGGCGATGGAGCGTCTGACGCTGTTTAATCTGCCGCAGACAGAGGAGGAGGCGGTGGCTTTCCTGCAGGCCCACCAATTCCTGCCGCAGACCATGACCTGCCCCAATGGCCACCCCATGAGGCTCAGTGTAAAGGAATGCATGTGGTGCTGCCACATTCGCAGCTGCCGCAAGAAGGTGAGCGTCAGGTCTGCGCAGTGGTTCCGGGGGTCTCACCTCAGCTTTGTGACCCTCATCCGCTTCCTATATTGCTGGGCAGAAGAGCTGACCAGCATCAAATTCTGCGACAGGCAGCTGAATATTTTGCAGAAAACAGCAGTACAACAACTTGATGAGGGAGGCCTGCACGGTGGACCTGCTGGCGCAGCCTCAGCAGCGAATCGGAGGCCCGGGTCATATTGTCGAGGTCGACGAGAGCCTCTATGTAAAGAGGAAAAGTAATGTCGGACGGCTCCTGCCCCAGCAGTGGGTATTCGGGGGAATATCCAGGGAGAACGGGCAGTGCTTCATGACTGCGGTGGAGCGGTGGGATGCGGCCACCCTGATGGCTGCCATCGAGGCCCACGTTGAGCCCGGCACCACCGTCTACACGGACTGTTGGAGGGCCTACAACACCCAGCAACTCCAGCAGGCCGGTTACGTCCACGGGAAGGTGAATCATAAATTCAACTTCGTTGACCCGGACACTGGGGTGCACACGCAGAATATAAAGCGCCTCAGGGGCAGCTGCAAGTGGCGTAATAAGCGCCAAAGGGGTACCGCGCGCCATCACCTGGACCAGTGGCGTAACTATAGTACCGCAGCCCCCGCAGTCGCGGGGGGGGCGCTGTGCATATGGGGACGCCGGGGGGGCTGCGGTGCTATAGTAACCCCCCCGCCTCCCATGCTTACCTGTCCGCGCCTCCCGGCTCCCCTCCTGGCTTCAATCAATGCTATGGAGACGGACCACGATAAAATGGCCGCCCCATAAAGCAGACTGTTCTCTGAAACTGTCTGCGGTATGGGGGCGGCCATTTTATCGTGGTCCGTCTGCATAGAATTTATTGAAGCCAGGAGGGGAGCCGGGACGCGCGGACAGGTAAGCATGTGGCAATGGGGGGGAGGGGGGATGGGCGGGCGCCCCCCATTTACGGCGGGGGGGCGCCCCAAACAAAGCTACGCCGCTGACCTGGACTCCTACCTCCAGGAGTTTATGTGGAGGCAGAGTTTAGGCGCCCAGGACCCCTTCCTACATGCTCTGACCCTGCTCCCCCTGGTCGAGAAGGAGGATGACAGCGCCGAGCCAGCCGACTCCTCTGCAAGTGCTGGTGGTGACGACGCAGAAGCTCCTTCCTGTGCAAGTGCTGGCGGTGCTTCCTGTTCTACCGACCAATCATGACTTTTTAATTAATGTTGTACTTTTTGTTACGCTGATTACTTACATGTTATTCAAATCATTTATATTCTCCAGTTATGTTCCAGTTAAATTTCAACAAAAAAAAAGTTAACAGTTGCCGAAAATGTCGTCATTACTGTCTCAGGTGTGTGAGTGTGCAGGTGTGAATGTGTTCCAGAATCAGCACCACTATCCACACCCACCCGAAGCGTTGCGCGCGCAGCGCGCCCCGCGAGGGCCGGCAGTACGCGTCCTACGACCTTTTCATACCCCCACTATCCACGTCGGCATAGAGTTGAGAATAGAAAGTGTGGCAAGCGCAGCGAGCCACCGAGCCTGAAGCGTGGCGAGCCCCGCGAGGAGACGCTGACACCTGTGAAGCCCGCGAGGGGACACGGATAGCTGTGAAGGTATCCGCGTCTGCTCGCCTCGCTGCGCTCGCCACACTTTCTATTCTCAACTCCACGCCGACATGGATAGTGGGGGGTATGAAGCTAGAGCTAGAGCGGCACGCGCACAGACAGACAGAGCTAGAGCGGCACGCGCACAGACAGACAGAGCTAGAGCGGCAGGCGCACAGTCAGACAGAGCTAGAGCGGCAGGCGCACAGTCAGACAGAGCTAGAGCGGCACGCGCACAGTCAGACAGAGCTAGAGCGGCACGCGCACAGACAGACAGAGCTAGAGCGGCAGGCGCACAGACAGACAGAGCTAGAGCGGCACGCGCACAGTCAGACAGAGCTAGAGCGGCACGCGCACAGTCAGACAGAGCTAGAGCGGCAGGCGCACAGTCAGGCAGAGCTAGAGCGGCAGGCGCACAGTCAGACAGAGCTAGAGCGGCACGCGCACAGACAGACAGAGCTAGAGCGGCACGCGCGCAGTCAGACAGAGCAAGAGCGGCACGCGCGCAGTCAGACAGAGCTAGAGCGGCACGAGCGCAGTCAGACACAGCTAGAGCGGCACGAGCGCAGTCAGGCAGAGCTAGAGCGGCACGAGCACAGTCAGGCAGAGCTAGAGCGGCACGCGCGCAGTCAGACAGAGCTAGAGCGGCACGCGCGCAGTCAGGCACAGCTAGAGCGGCACGGGCGCAGTCAGGCAAAGCTAGAGCGGCACGAGCACAGTCAGACAGAGCTAGAGCGGCAGGCGCACAGTCAGACAGAGCTAGAGCAGCACGCGCACAGTCAGACAGAGCTAGAGCGGCAGGCGCACAGCCAGACAGAGCTAGAGCGGCACGCGCACAGTCAGACAGAGCTAGAGCGGCACGAGCACAGTCAGACAGAGCTAGAGCGGCACGTGCACAGACAGACAGAGCTAGAGCGGCAGGCGCACAGACAGACAGAGCTAGAGCGGCACGCGCACAGTCAGACAGAGCTAGAGCGGCACGCGCACAGTCAGACAGAGCTAGAGCGGCACGCGCACAGTCAGACAGAGCTAGAGCGGCACGCGCACAGTCAGACAGAGCTAGAGCGGCACGAGCACAGTAAGACAGAGATAGAGCGGCAGGCGCACAGTCAGACAGAGCTAGAGCGGCACGAGCACAGTCAGACAGAGTTAGAGCGGCAGGCGCACAGCCAGACAGAGCTAGAGCGGCACGCGCACAGTCAGACAGAGCTAGAGCGGCACGAGCACAGTCAGACAGAGCTAGAGCGGCACGCGCACAGACAGACAGAGCTAGAGCGGCAGGCGCACAGACAGACAGAGCTAGAGCGGCACGCGCACAGTCAGACAGAGCTAGAGCGGCACGCGCACAGTCAGACAGAGCTAGAGCGGCACGCGCACAGTCAGACAGAGCTAGAGCGGCACGAGCACAGTCAGACAGAGCTAGAGCGGCAGGCGCACAGCCAGACAGAGCTAGAGCGGCACGCGCACAGTCAGACAGAGCTAGAGCGGCACGAGCACAGTCAGACAGAGCTAGAGCGGCAGGCGCACAGTCAGACAGAGCTAGAGCGGCACGCGCACAGACAGACAGAGCTAGAGCGGCAGGCGCACAGACAGACAGAGCTAGAGCGGCACGCGCACAGTCAGACAGAGCTAGAGCGGCACGCGCACAGTCAGACAGAGCTAGAGCGGCACGCGCACAGTCAGACAGAGCTAGAGCGGCACGAGCACAGTCAGACAGAGCTAGAGCGGCAGGCGCACAGCCAGACAGAGCTAGAGCGGCACGCGCACAGTCAGACAGAGCTAGAGCGGCACGAGCACAGTCAGACAGAGCTAGAGCGGCACGCGCACAGACAGACAGAGCTAGAGCGGCAGGCGCACAGACAGACAGAGCTAGAGCGGCACGCGCACAGCCAGGCAGAGCTAGAGCGGCACGAGCACAGTCAGGCAGAGCTAGAGCGGCACGCGCACAGCCAGGCAGAGCTAGAGCGGCACGAGCACAGTCAGGCAGAGCTAGAGCGGCACGCGCACAGTCAGGCAGAGCTAGAGCGGCACGCGCACAGTCAGGCAGAGCTAGAGCGGCACGCGCACAGTCAGGCAGAGCTAGAGCGGCACGCGCACAGTCAGGCAGAGCTAGAGCGGCAGGCGCACAGTCAGGCAGAGCTAGAGCGGCATGAGCACAGTTAATCAGAGCCTCTGGCAGGCTGCCAAGTTTCTGAGACAGAGTGTGCGCGTGGCGGCGACGCCGTGAAACTACACAAGTACCAAAAACAGTGAAAAACCCCATGTCGATCTTTTGACTGTCGTCCTAGACACTGTCGAACTGTTGACCTAGAACCATGTGGACCTTTTCCCATGTTGACCTAGACCCATGTCGACCTAATGGTGTTGACCATCATGCTGTAGACCAAATGACCCCAACCGGTATGTATAAGCAGGCAGTCAGTATTACCTAGTCTCTGTATGTATGTATGTATGTATGTATGTATGTATGTATAAGCAGGCAGCCAGTATTACCTGGGTTCTGTATGTATGTATGTATGTATGTATGTATGAGCAGGCAGTCAGTATTACCTGGGTTCTGTATGTATGTATGTATGTATGTATGTATGTATGTATGAGCGAGCAGGCAGTCAGTATTACCTAGTCTCTGTATATATGTATGAGCAGGTAGTCAGTATTACCTGGGTTCTGTATGTATGTATGTATGTATGTATGTATGTATGTATGTATAAGCAGGTAGTCAGTATTACCTGGGTTCTGTATGTATGTATGTATGTATGTATGAGCAGGCAGTCAGTATTACCTGGGTTCTGTATGTATGAGCAGGCAGTCAGTATTACCAAGTCTCTGTATGTATGTATGTATGTATGAGCAGGCAGTCAGTATTACCTGGGTTCTGTATGTAAAAGGAAGTCAGTATTACCTGGGTTCTGTATGTATGTATGTATGAGCAGGTAGTCAGTATTACCTGGGTTCTGTATGTATGTATGTATGTATGTATGTATGTATGTATGTATGTATGTATGAATGAGCAGGCAGTCTGTATTACCTAGTCTCTGTATGTATGTATGTATGTATGTATAAGCAGGCAGGCAGTATTACCTAGTCTCTGTATGTATGTATGTATGTATGAGCAGGCAGTCTGTATTACCTAGTCTCTGTATGTATGTATGAGCAGGCAGTCTGTATTACCTGGGTATGTATGTATGTATGAGCAGGTAGTCAGTATTACCTAGTCTCTGTATGTATGTATGTATGTATGTATAAGCAGGCAGTCAGTATTACCTGGGTATGTATGTATGTATGTATGTATGTATGTATGTATGTATGAGCAGGCAGTCAGTATTACCTAGTCTCTGTATATATGTATGAGCAGGTAGTCAGTATTACCTGGGTTCTGTATGTATGTATGAGCAGGTAGTCAGTATTACCTGGGTTCTGTATGTATAAGCAGGCAGTCAGTATTACCTAGTCTCTGTATGTATGTATGTATGTATGTATGTATGTATGTATGTATGTATGTATGTATGTATGTATGTATGAGCAGGCAGTCAGTATTACCTGGGTTCTGTATGTATAAGCATGCAGTCAGTATTACCTAGTCTCTGTATGTATGTATGTATGTATGTATGAGCAGGCAGTCAGTATTACCTAGTTTCTGTATGTATGTATGTATGTATGAGCAGGTAGTCAGTATTACCTGGGTTCTGTATGTATGTATGTATGTATGTATGTATGTATGTATGTATGTATGTATGTATGTATGTATGAGCAGGCAGTCTGTATTACCTAGTCTCTGTATGTATGTATAAGCAGGTAGTCAGTATTACCTGGGTTCTGTATGTATGTATGTATGTATGTATGTATGTATGAGCAGGCAGTCTGTATTACCTAGTCTCTGTATGTATGTATGTATAAGCAGGCAGGCAGTATTACCTAGTCTCTGTATGTATGTATGTATAAGCAGGCAGTCTGTATTACCTAGTCTCTGTATGTATGAGCAGGCAGTCTGTATTACCTGGGTATGTATGTATGTATGTATGTATGTATGAGCAGGTAGTCAGTATTACCTAGTCTCTGTATGTATGTATGTATGTATGTATAAGCAGGCAGTCAGTATTACCTGGGTATGTATGTATGTATGTATGTATGTATGTATGAGCAGGTAGTCAGTATTACCTGGGTTCTGTATGTATGTATGTATGTATGTATGTATGTATGTATGTATGAGCAGGTAGTCAGTATTACCTGGGTTCTGTATGTATGTATGAGCAGGTAGTCAGTATTACCTGGGTTCTGTATGTATGTATAAGCAGGTAGTCAGTATTACCTGGGTTCTGTATGTATGTATGTATGTATGTATGAGCAGGCAGTCTGTATTACCTAGTCTCTGTATGTATGTATGTATGTATAAGCAGGCAGGCAGTATTACCTAGTCTCTGTATGTATGTATGTATGTATGTATGTATGTATAAGCAGGCAGGCAGTATTACCTGGGTATGTATGTATGTATGTATGTATGTATGTATGTATAAGCAGGCAGTCAGTATTACCTAGTCTCTGTATGTATGTATGTATGTATGTATGTATGTATAAGTAGGCAGGCAGTATTACCTAGTCTCTGTATGTATGTATGTATAAGCAGGCAGTCAGTATAACCTAGTCTCTGTATGTATGTATGTATGTATGTATGAGCAGGTAGTCAGTATTACCTGGGTTCTGTATGTATGTATGTATGTATGTATGTATGAGCAGGCAGTCAGTATTACCTGGGTTCTGTATGTATGTATGTATAAGCAGGCAGGCAGTATTACCTAGTCTCTGTATGTATGTATGAGCAGGTAGTCAGTATTACCTGGGTTCTGTATGTATGTATGTATGTATGTATGTATGTATGTATGTATGAGCATACAGTCTGTATTACCTAGTCTCTGTATGTATGTATGTATGTATGTATTTATGGGTTCTGTATGTATAAGCAGGCAGTCAGTATTACCTAGTCTATGTATGTATGTATGTATGTATGTATGTATGTATGTATGTATGTATGTATAAGCAGGTAGTCAGTATTACCTGGGTTCTGTATGTATGTATGTATGTATGAGCAGGCAGTCTGTATCACCTAGTCTATGTATGTATGTATGTATGTATGTATGTATGTATGTATATATAAGCAGGCAGTCTGTATTAACTAGTCTCTGTATGTATGTATAAGCAGGCAGGCAGTATTACCTGGGTATGTATGTATGTATGTATGTATGAGCAGGCAGTCTGTATTACCTAGTCTATGTATGTATGTATAAGCAGGTAGTCAGTATTACCTGGGTTCTGTATGTATGTATAAGCAGGCAGTCGGTATTACCTAGTCTCTGTATGTATGTATGAGCAGGCAGTCAGTATTACCTAGTCTCTGTATGTATGTATGTATGTATGTATGTATGTATGTATGAGCAGGCAGTCTGTATTACCTAGTCTCTGTATGTATGTATGTATGTATAAGCAGGCAGGATTACCTGGGTATGTATGTATGTATGTATGTATGTATGAGCAGGCAGTCTGTATTACCTAGTCTATGTATGTATATATAAGCAGGCAGTCTGTATTACCTAGTCTATGTATGTATGTATGTATGTATGTATGTGTATATATATATATATATATATATATATATATATATATATATATATATATATATAAGCAGGCAGGCAGTATTACCTGGGTATGTATGTATAAGCAGGCAGTCAGTATTACCTGGGCTCTGTGTGTATGTATGTATGTATGTATTGTGACAAGAACACTGGAATGGTGTTTGAGGGCAGGTATATTGTGGATATATATATATATATATATATATATATATATATATATATATATATATATATATATATATATATATAGTGACAAGAACACTGGAATGGTGTTTGGGGGCAGGTATATTTGTCGGAATGGGATCATTCGTCAGAATGCATTTAGGTCTACAGTCATTAGGTCGACCCCACTAGGTCGATTGGCAGGAAGGTCGACCTGACTTAAGGTCGACATGGGCCAAGGTCGACATGACTTAAGGTCGAATTTGCATAAAGGTCGACATGAGGAAGGTCGACTGGTCATAAGGTCGACATGGGTTTTTCACTGTTTTTTGATCCGAATGTCGACACAGTCGACATGGACACAGTTGGCAATGAGAATCGGACACTCGCCATGCTTCGGGCACGGTGCCTCGCTGCGCTCGGCACACTATTTTATTCTCCCACCACGCCCTTGTGGATGGTAGGGCATGAAATACCGCCTGTCGGCACATGTCGGCTCAAAAAACAGTGAAAAACCCATGTCGACCTTATGACCAGTCGACCTTCCTCATGTCGACCTTTATGCAAATTCGACCTTAAGTCATGTCGACCTTGGCCCATGTCGACCTTAAGTCAGGTCGACCTTCCTGCCAATCGACCTAGTGGGGTCGACCTAATGACTGTAGACCTAAATGCAGTCTGACGAATGACCGCATCCCTATTTGTCCCAGGTTCTTGTCTTACACCTTTTAGAAACAGGAACATTTCCATGAGATGTTTCTTTTTGTTACAGCTGAGTAAAGGCCCAGCTCAGGTGTTTGGCCTCACTGAGGGCTAATCAGCACTTGCAGCTGTGCAAGGCCCATGTAGAGCTGCTGGACTGCTCAGTGTGGGCAGACTGCCTGGGAGGCTGCAGAATCTCTGTGAGAGGACAAGCTTTCTTATGCAAGTAAGCCATCCAGTAGTGACTGGAAAACTTGGGGTTTTGTTTATAGTTAGGAATATCCTGTGTTTAGTTAGTGCCGGACAGGCAAGGTAATTTCTTTTGTTCTTTATTTTTATTTTCTGCTGAATAAAACTGGTTGCGGCCAGTTGCACCTTGTATGATTTCTCAGCTGCTGCTTGCTGCCTTCTACCCCAGGAAAAGGCATCCAGTTCCCCTACAGCAGGTATGTCCAAACTATGGCCCTCCAGCTGTTGTAAAACTACACATCCCAGCATGCCTTGCCATAGTTTTAGCATTCACTAATAGCAAAACTGTGGCAAGGCATGATGGGACTTGTAGTTGCACAACAGCTGGAGGGCCATAGTTTGGACATGCCTGCCCTACAGTGTTACAGTGTGTATAAGCAGGCAGTCAGTATTACCTGGGCTCTGTATGTGTGTGTATGAGCAGGCAGTCAGTATTACCTGGGCTCTGTGTGTATGAGCAGGCAGTCAGTATTACCTGGGCTCTGTGTGTATGAGCAGGCAGTCGGTATTACCTGGGCTCTGTACGTGTATAAGCAGGCAGTCAGTATTACCTGGGCTCTGTACGTGTATAAACAGGCAGTCAGTATTACCTGGGCTCTGTACGTGTATAAGCAGGCAGTCAGTATTACCTGGGCTCTGTGTGTGTGTATGAGCAGGCAGTCAGTATTACCTGGGCTCTGTATGTGTGTGTATGAGCAGGCAGTCAGTATTACCTGGGCTCTGTATGTGTGTGTATGAGCAGGCAGTCAGTATTACCCGGGCTCTGTGTGTGTATTAGTAGGCAGTCGGTATTACCTGGGCTCTGTGTGTGTATGAGCAGGCAGTCAGTATTACCTGGGCTCTGTGTGTGTATGAGCAGGCAGTCAGTATTACCTGGGCTCTGTATGTGTGTGTGTGTATGAGCAGGCAGTCAGTATTACCTGGGCTGTGTGTGTGTGTGTGTGTGTGTGTGTGTGTGTGTGTGTGTGTGTGTGTGTGTGTGTGTGTGTGTGTGTGTGTGTGTGAGCAGGCAGTCAGTATTACCTGGGCTCTGTATGTATGTGTGTGAGCAGGCAGTCAGTATTACCTGGGCTCTGTATGTGTGTGTGAGCAGGCAGTCAGTATTACCTGGGCTCTGTGGGCCAGCAGACGGCTGAGCGGCAGCATGGTGGTGTATAATACAGTCTACACTTCCTGGTATCAGAGGCAGCTGTGGATGGGAGGGGAAATAACCTGTTTCCTTGTTGCAGAGTAACAGACTGCAAACACCAGGGGGCGACGTCACACACTTTCCTATACATTGTGTATACAGCACTCTCATCATATCTTACTGCACAATCCTATACATTATATACAGCACTCTCCTCATATCATTATACTGCGCTCTCCTATCCATTATATACTGCGCTCTCCTATCCATTATATCCAGCACTCCTCATATCATTACACTGCGCACTCCTATACATTATATACAGCATTCTCCTCATATCATTATACTGCGCTCTCCTATCCATTATATCCAGCACTCCCCTCATATCATTTAACTGCACACTCCTATCCATTATATACAGCACTCTCCTCATATCATTATACTGCGCTCTCCTATCCATTATATACAGCACTCTCCTCATATCATTATACTGCGCTCTCCTATCCATTATATACAGCACTCCCCTCATATCATTTATACTGTACTCTCCTATACATTATATACAGCACTCTCCTCTACATTATATACAGCACTCCTATCCATTATATACAGCACTCTCCTCATATCATTATACTGCGCACTCCTATCCACTATATACAGCACTCTCATCATAACATTATACTGTGCACTCCTATCCATTATACTGCGCACTCCTATCCATTATATACAGCACTCCTCATATCATTATACTGCGCACTCCTATACATTATATCCAGCACTCCTCATATCATTATACTGCGCACTCCTATACATTATATACAGCACTCCCCTCATATCATTTATACTGCACTCTCCTATACATTATATACAGCACTCCCCTCATATCATTATACTGCGCTCTCCTATACATTATATACAGCACTCCCCTCATATCATTATACTGCGCACTCCTATACATTATATACAGCACTCTCCTCATATCATTTATACTGCACTCTCCTATACATTATATACAGCACTCTCCTCATATCATTTATACTGCACTCTCCTATACATTATATACAGCACTCTCCTCATATCATTATACTGCGCTCTCCTATACATTATATCCAGCACTCCTATACATTATACTGCGCACTCCTATCCACTATATACAGCACTCTCCTCATATCATTTATACTGCACTCTCCTATACATTATATACAGCACTCTCCTCATATCATTATACTGCGCACTCCTATACATTATATCCAGCACTCCTCATATCATTATACTGCGCACTCCTATCCATTATATACAGCACTCCTATACATTATATACAGCACTCCTCATATCGTTATACTGCGCACTACTATCCATTATATACAGCACTCCCCTCATATCATTATACTGCGCACTCATATACATTATATACAGCACTCTCCTCATATCATTATACAGCACTCCTATCCATTATATACAGCACTCCTATACATTATATACAGCACTCCTCATATCATTATACTGCGCTCTCCTATACATTATATACAGCATTCTCCTCATATCATTTATACTGCACTCTCCTATACATTATATACAGCACTCTCCTCATATCATTTATACTGCACTCTCCTATACATTATATACAGCACTCTCCTCATATCATTATACTGCGCTCTCCTATCCATTATATACAGCACTCCTATACATTATATACAGCACTCCTCATATCATTATACTGCGCACTCCTATACATTATATACAGCATTCTCCTCAGATCATTTATACTGCACTCTCCTCTACATTATATACAGCACTCCTATACATTATATACAGCACTCTCCTCATATCATTATACTGCGCTCTCCTATACTGTACATTATATACAGCACTCTCCTCATATCATTTATACTGCACTCTCCTATACATTATATACAGCACTCTCCTCATATCATTATACTGCGCTCTCCTATCCATTATATACAGCACTCCTATACATTATATACAGCACTCCTCATATCATTATACTGCGCACTACTATCCACTATATACAGCACTCCCCTCATATCATTATACTGCGCACTCCTATACATTATATACAGCATTCTCCTCATATCATTTATACTGCACTCCCCTACACATTATATACAGCACTCCTATACATTATATACAGCACTCTCCTCATATCATTATACTGCGCTCTCCTATCCATTATATACAGTACTCCCCTCATATCATTTATACTGTACTCTCCTATACATTACATACAGCACTCTCCTCATATCATTATACTGCGCTCTCCTATCCACTATATACAGCACTCCCCTCATATCATTATACTGCGCACTCCTATCCATTATATACAGCACTCCCCTCATATCATTATACTGCGCTCTCCTATCCATTATATACAGCACTCCCCTCATATCATTATACTGCGCTCTCCTATCCATTATATACTGCGCTCTCCTATCCACTATATACAGCACTCCCCTCATATCATTATACTGCGCACTCCTATACATTATATACAGCACTCTCCTCATATCATTATACTGCGCACTCCTATACATTATATACAGCACTCTCCTCATATCATTATACTGCGCTCTCCTATCCATTATATACAGCACTCCTCATATCATTATACTGCGCTCTCCTATCCATTATATACAGCACTCCTCATATCATTATACTGCGCACTCCTATCCACTATATACAGCACTCCCCTCATATCATTATACTGCGCACTCCTATACATTATATACAGCATTCTCCTCATATCATTTATACTGCACTCTCCTATACATTATATACAGCACTCCCCTCATATCGTTATACTGTGCACTCCTATACATTATATACAGCACTCTCCTCATATCATTATACTGTGCTCTCCTATACATTATATACAGCACTCTCCTCATATCATTATACTGCGCTCTCCTATACATTATATACAGCACTCCTCATATCATTATACTGCGCACTCCTATACATTATATACAGCATTCTCCTCATATCATTTATACTGCTCATATCATTTATACTGCACTCTCCTATACATTATATACAGCACTCCTATACATTATATACAGCACTCCTCATATCATTATACTGCGCACTCCTATCCATTATATACAGTACTCCCCTCATATAATTTATACTGTACTCTCCTATACATTATATACAGCACTCTCCTCATATCATTATACTGCGCACTCCTATCCAATTATATACAGTACTCCCCTCATATAATTTATACTGTACTCTCCTATACATTATATACAGCACTCCCCTCATATCATTATACTGCGCTCTCCTATCCATTATATACAGCATTCTCCTCATATCATTATACTGCGCTCTCCTATCCATTATATACAGCACTCCCCTCATATCATTATACTGCGCTCTCCTATCCACTATATACAGCACTCCCCTCATATCATTATACTGCGCACTCCTATACATTATATACAGCACTCCCCTCATATCATTATACTGCGCTCTCCTATCCATTATATACAGCACTCTCCTCATATCATTATACTGCGCACTCCTATACATTATATACAGCACTCTCCTCATATCATTATACTGCGCACTCCTATACATTATATACAGCACTCCCCTCATATCATTATACTGTGCTCTCCTATCCATTATATACAGCACTCCCCTCATATCATTATACAGCACTCCTATCCATTATATACAGCACTCCTATCCACTATATACAGCACTCCCCTCATATCATTATACTGCGCACTCCTATACATTATATACAGCACTCCTATACATTATATACTGCACTCTCCTATACATTATATACAGCACTCTCCTCATATCGTTATACTATGCACTCCTATCCATTATATACAGCACTCCCCTCATATCATTATACTGCGCACTCCTATCCACTATATACAGCACTCCCCTCATATCATTATACTGCGCACTCCTATCCATTATATACAGCACTCCCCTCATATCATTATACTGCGCTCTCCTATCCATTATATACAGCATTCTCCTAATATCATTATACTGCGCTCTCCTATCCATTATATACAGCACTCTCCTCATATCATTATACTGCGCTCTCCTATCCATTATATACAGCACTCCCCTCATATCATTATACTGCACACTCCTATCCATTATATACAGCACTCTCCTCATATCATTATACTGCGCTCTCCTATCCATTATATACAGTACTCCCCTCATATCATTATACTGCGCTCTCCTATCCATTATATACAGCACTCCTATCCATTATACTGCGCACTCCTATCCACTATATACAGCACTCTCCTCATATCAATATACTGTGCTCTCCTATCCATTATATACAGCCATCTCCTCATATCATTATACTGCGCACTCCTATACATTATACTGCGCACTCCTATCCATTATATACAGCACTCTCCTCATATCATTATACTGCGCTCTCCTATCCATTATATACAGCCATCTCCTCATATCATTATACTGCGCACTCCTATACATTATATACAGCACTCCTCATATCATTATACTGCGCACTCCTATACATTATATACAGCACTCCTCAAATCATTATACTGCGCACTTATACATTATATACAGCACTCCTCTCATATCATTATACTGCGCACTCCTATACATTATATACAGCACTCCCCTCATATCATTATACTGTGCTCTCCTATCCATTATATACAGTACTCCTCATATCATTATACTGCGCACTCCTATCCATTATATACAGCACTCCCCTCATATCATTATACTGCGCTCTCCTATCCATTATATACAGCCATCTCCTCATATCATTATACTGCGCACTCCTATACATTATATACAGCACTCCTCATATCATTATACTGTGCTCTCCTATCCTTTATATACAGCACTCCCCTCATATCATTATACTGCGCACTCCTATACATTATATACAGCACTCCCCTCATATCATTATACTGCGCACTCCTATACATTATATACAGCACTCTCCTCATATCATTATACTGCGCTCTCCTATCCACTATATACAGCATTCTCCTCATATCATTATACTGCGCTCTCCTATCCATTATATACAGCACTCCTCATATCATTATACTGTGCTCTCCTATACATTATATACAGCACTCCCCTCATATCATTATACTGTACTCTCCTATACATTATATACAGCACTCTCCTCATATCATTATACTGCACTCTCCTATACATTATATACAGCACTCCCCTCAAATCATTATACTGCACTCTCCTATCCATTATATACAGCACTCCCCTCAAATCATTATACTGCACTCTCCTATCCATTATATACAGCACTCCCCTCATATCATTATACCGCGCACTACTATCCATTATATACAGCACTCCTATCCATTATATACAGCCAGGACCATCTTAACAGCATTATGGGCCCCTGGGCAAGGCAATCCAGCGGGGCCCCTCCAATGTTCCCTCTAATTTTACGAATGCTGTGTGCGGCAAAAGATTTTGTTTGTGCAACTTTGGAAGGAAATTTTAATTTTTGTGCGTCATTTGTATATAACTGGAAAATTACGTTCAGAATTTGTGTTAACTTTACTTCAAAATGATATTAAACATTTAAAACACAGCCCACAATGTAGTTAATGGGTTAAACACACAATAATTGAGTCCACAACTGGAAAAAGGGACCACTGCTGCTTTGTGCGCACTGTTGTAATGTCTGTGCGCACGCTCGTCGAGTTGTGTGCGCGCGCACGAGCGCACAGCTTAGAGGGAACACTGGGCCCCTCCCTACACAACCTTGTGAGTGCCGCTGTACTATATGTATGTGTATATATATATATATATATATTTATACAGGGGCGGATCCAGGAGAAAATGACAGGGGGGGCACCATCAGGGCCGCCTTATCAGCAGTGTGGGCCCCTGGGTAAAGCAATGCACTGGGGTCCTTACCCATTCTCCCCTCCTAGGGGTGGGGGGTGGTATCAGCAGCAGCTGTGATGTCCCACAGGTGGCAGGGGGTGCTCTATCTTCCATTTAACATGTAGGACCTGGAGCAGTAACTTCTGCTAATTACTCCTTTACTGCACAGGTGGTGGGAGGGAGAACACTAACGTGTGGAAGGGGGCACTTAGCTGAATTAAGGGTCCCTTGTAAATGACTTCCAGGGAGGTAGGGGGTGTTTTATATGCAGGGGAGGGTTGGATAATGCAGTGGGCTTAATATTCGTCATTTTCCGGTGGAAGGGCAGCTTGTTTGACTGCAGATATCTCCATTATCTGGAAATAGATTTCTTAGCCTTCAATAGTATAAAAACCCAGAGTCCCAACTTTCAGACGGTGCTGGGAACTTGGGGATCAGAGATCAGGAGCCAGAGCAATCCATTGAAAAACATATAAAACTGTACACGAGACGTTTGGAGCTGGAGCAGGGACCGGCTGCTGGAAGGCTGATATCTCTGGTGCTGGGCAAGATCGAGACAAGCCGCTCATGTCGCCAGAAAGAGGAGAGTCCCAGCTTTTGGAATATACTCTCAGAAAAACTCTAAATCAGAGAGAACCCGAGAAATATGACTGGGAAGTGCAATTAACAGGTCGGATGTGGACTTCTGCTTTGAAGATGGATATCTCCAGTTCCCCAGGGCCGATTTTCAAAATTCTGGTACCCCTGGAAAAAGTGGATCCTCAGCTATCAGAAAAGGGCCCTTATCTACCTGGGGCCCCTGGGCAAGTGCCCATTAAGCCCATATGAAAAGACGGCCCTGTATACAGCACTCCCCTCATATCATTATACCGCGCTCTCCTATCCATTATATACTGCACTCCCCTCATATCATTATACTGCGCTCTCCTATCCATTATATACTGCACTCCCCTCATATCAATATACTGCACACTACTGTACATTATATACAGCACTCACCTCATACCATTATACCGCGCACTACTATCCACTATATACAGCATTCTCCTCATATCATTATACTGCGCTCTCCTATCCATTATATACAGCACTCCTCATATCATTATACTGTGCTCTCCTATACATTATATACAGCACTCCCCTCATATCATTATACTGTGCTCTCCTATACATTATATACAGCACTCTCCTCATATCATTATACTGCACTCTCCTATCCATTATATACAGCACTCCCCTCATATCATTATACCGCGCTCTCCTATCCATTATATACTGCACTCCCCTCATATCATCATACTGCGCACTCCTATCCATTATATACAGCACTCTCCTCATATCATTATACTGCGCACTCCTATACATTGTATACAGCACTCTCCTCATATCATTATACTGCGCTCTCCTATCCATTATATACAGCACTCCTCATATCATTATACTGCACGCTACTATCCATTATATACAGCACTCCACTCTCCTCATATCATTATACTGCGCACTACTATCCATTATATACAGCACTCCTTATATCATTATACTGCGCACTACTATCCATTATATACAGCACTCCCCTCATATCATTATACTGCACACTAATATCCATTATATACAGCACTCTCATCATCATTATACAGCACTCCTATCCATTATATACAGCACTCCTATCCATTATATACAGCACTCCTATCCATTATATACAGCACTCCTATTCATTATATACAGCATTCCCCTCATATCATTATACTGCGCTCTCCTAGCCATTATATACAGCACTCCTCATATCATTATACTGCGCACTACTATCCATTATATACAGCACTCCTCATATCATTATACTGCGCTCTCCTATCCATTATATACAGCACTCTCCTCATATCATTATATTGCGCTCTCCTATCCATTATATACAGCACTCTCCTCATATCATTATACTGCGCTCTCCTATCCATTATATACAGCACTCCCCTCATATCATTATACTGCACACTCCTATCCATTATATACAGCACTCCTATACATTATATACAGCACTCCTCATATCATTATACTGCGCACTACTATCCATTACATACAGCACTCCTCATATCATTATACTGCGCACTACTATCCATTACATACAGCACTCTCCTCATATCATTATACTGCGCACTACTATCCATTATATACAGCACTCTCCTCATATCATTATACTGCACACTACTATCCATTATATACAGCACTCCTCATATCATTATACTGCGCACTACTATCCATTATATACAGCACTCCTATCCATTATATACAGCACTCCCCTCATCATTATACAGCACTCCTATCCATTATATACAGCACTCCCCTCATTATACAGCACTCCTATCCATTATATACAGCACTCCTATACATTATACTGCGCACTACTATCCATTATATACAGCACTCCTATCCATTATATACAGCACTCCCCTCATTATTATACAACACTCCTATCCATTATATACAGCACTCCTATACATTATACTGCGCATGCCTATCCATTATATACAGCACTCTCCTCATATCATTATACTGCGCACTCCTATACATTATATACCGCACTCTCATCATCATTATACAGCACTCCTATCCATTATATACAGCACTCCTATCCATTATATACAGCACTCTCCTCATATCATTATACTACGCACTCCTATCCATTATACTGCGCATGCCTATCCATTATATACAGCACTCCCCTCATATCATTATACTGCACACTCCTATCCATTATATACAGCACTCCCCTCATATCATTATACTGCACACTCCTATCCATTATATACAGCACTCTCCTCATATCATTTATACTGCACTCTCCTATCCATTATATACAGCACTCCCCTCATATCATTATACTGCGCACTCCTATCCATTATATACAGCACTCCCCTCATATCATTATACTGCACACTCCTATCCATTATATACAGCACTCCCCTCATATCATTATACTGCACACTCCTATCCATTATATACAGCACTCCCCTCATATCATTATACTGCACACTCCTATCCATTATATACAGCACTCCTATACATTATATACAGCACTCCTCATATCATTATACTGCGCACTACTATCCACTATATACAGCACTCCTCATATCATTATACTGCGCACTCCTATACATTATATACAGCATTCTCCTCATATCATTTATACTGCACTCTCCTATCCATTATATACAGCACTCCCCTCATATCATTATACTGCACACTCCTATCCATTATATACAGCACTCCTATACATTATATACAGCACTCCTCATATCATTATACTGCGCACTCCTATCCATTATACTGCGCACGCCTATCCATTATATACAGCACTCTCCTCATATCATTATACTGCGCACTCCTATCCATTATATACAGCACTCCCCTCATATCATTATACTGCACTCTCCTATCCATTATATACAGCACTCTCCTCATATCATTTATACTGCACTCTCCTATCCATTATATACAGCACTCCCCTCATATCATTATACTGCGCACTACTATCCACTATATACAGCACTCCTCATATCATTATACTGCGCACTCCTATCCATTATATACAGCACTCTCCTCATATCATTATACTGCGCACTCCTATCCATTATATACAGCACTCTCCTCATATCATTATACTGCACACTAATATCCATTATATACAGCACTCTCATCATCATTATACAGCACTCCTATCCATTATATACAGCACTCCTATCCATTATATACAGCACTCCTATTCATTATATACAGCACTCCTATCCATTATATACAGCACTCCTATTCATTATATACAGCACTCCCCTCATATCATTATACTGCGCTCTCCTAGCCATTATATACAGCACTCCTCATATCATTATACTGCGCACTACTATCCATTATATACAGCACTCCTCATATCATTATACTGCGCTCTCCTATCCATTATATACAGCACTCCCCTCATATCATTATACTGCGCACTACTATCCACTATATACAGCACTCCTCATATCATTATACTGCGCACTCCTATCCATTATATACAGCACTCTCCTCATATCATTATACTGCGCACTCCTATCCATTATATACAGCACTCTCCTCATATCATTATACTGCACACTAATATCCATTATATACAGCACTCTCATCATCATTATACAGCACTCCTATCCATTATATACAGCACTCCTATCCATTATATACAGCACTCCTATTCATTATATACAGCACTCCTATCCATTATATACAGCACTCCTATTCATTATATACAGCACTCCCCTCATATCATTATACTGCACTCTCCTAGCCATTATATACAGCACTCCTCATATCATTATACTGCGCACTACTATCCATTATATACAGCACTCCTCATATCATTATACTGCGCTCTCCTATCCATTATATACAGCACTCCCCTCATATCATTATACTGCGCTCTCCTATCCATTATATACAGCACTCCCCTCATATCATTATATTGCGCTCTCCTATCCATTATATACAGCACTCTCCTCCTATCATTATACTGCGCTCTCCTATCCATTATATACAGCACTCCCCTCATATCATTATACTGCACACTCCTATCCATTATATACAGCACTCCTATACATTATATACAGCACTCCTCATATCATTATACTGCGCACTACTATCCATTATATACAGCACTCTCATCATCATTATACTGCACTCCTATCCATTATATACAGCACTCCTATCCATTATATACAGCACTCCCCTCATATCATTATACTGCGCTCTCCTAGCCATTATATACAGCACTCCTCATATCATTATACTGCGCACTACTATCCATTATATACAGCACTCCTCATATCATTATACTGCGCTCTCCTATCCATTATATACAGCACTCCCCTTATATCATTATACTGCGCACTCCTATCCATTATATACAGCACTCTCCTCATATCATTATATTGCGCTCTCCTATCCATTATATACAGCACTCTCCTCATATCATTATACTGCGCTCTCCTATCCATTATATACAGCACTCCCCTCATATCATTATACTGCACACTTCTATCCATTATATACAGCACTCCTATACATTATATACAGCACTCCTCATATCATTATACTGCGCACTACTATCCATTACATACAGCACTCCCCTCATCATTATACTGCGCACTACTATCCATTATATACAGCACTCCTCATATCATTATACTGCGCACTACTATCCATTATATACAGCACTCCTCATATCATTATACTGCGCACTACTATCCATTATATACAGCACTCCCCTCATCATTATACAACACTCCTATCCATTATATACAGCACTCCTATCCATTATATACAGCACTCCCCTCATATCATTATACTGCGCATGCCTATCCATTATATACAGCACTCTCCTCATATCATTATACTGTGCACTCCTATACATTATATACAGCACTCTCATCATCATTATACAGCACTCCTATACATTATATACAGCACTCTCCTCATATCATTATACTACGCACTCCTATCCATTATACTGCGCATGCCTATCCATTATATACAGCACTCTCCTCATATCATTATACTGCGCACTCCTATACATTATATACAGCACTCTCCTCATATCATTATACTGTGCACTCCTATACATTATATACAGCACTCCTATACATTATACTGCGCACTCCTATACATTATATACAGCACTCTCCTCATATCATTATACTGCGCTCTCCTATACATTATATACAGCACTCTCCTCATATCATTATACTGTGCACTCCTATACATTATATACAGCACTCCTATACATTATACTGCGCACTCCTATACATTATATACAGCACTCTCCTCATATCATTATACTGCGCTCTCCTATACATTATATACAGCACTCTCCTCATATCATTATACTGTGCACTCCTATACATTATATACAGCACTCCTATACATTATACTGCGCACTCCTATACATTATATACAGCACTCTCCTCATATCATTATACTGTGCACTCCTATACATTATATACAGCACTCCTATACATTATACTGCGCACTCCTATACATTATATACAGCACTCTCCTCATATCATTATACTGTGCACTCCTATACATTATATACAGCACTCCTCATATCATTATACTGTGCTCTCCTATACATTATATACAGCACTCCCCTCATATCATTATACTGTACTCTCCTATACATTATATACAGCACTCCCCTCATATCATTATACTGCGCTCTCCTATCCATTATATACAGCATTCTCCTCATATCATTATACTGCACTCTCCTATCCACTATATACAGCACTCCCCTCATATCATTATACTGCGCACTCCTATACATTATATACAGCACTCCTATACATTATATACAGCACTCCCCTCATATCATTATACTGTGCACTCCTATACATTATATACAGCACTCCTATACATTATACTGCGCACTCCTATCCATTAAGAAAACCGAGGGCTGATTAAGCTTGAGGTGAGATAAACCTCCGAAGAAATCTGAGCTGCCTGCACTTTATGTTGTGTGTTGCTAGGGGTTATGACAAGATCAGTGTTAGCCAATTAGGGAGCAGGGGAGGAGTTCCTTGAGCTAGGAATAGGCAGGAAGTCAGGTGAACTTCCTCTCTGAGGAAGAAGTAAGGAAACGCTAGTGCTCTAAAGAATCTTTATTCCTCTGTGTATTTCTTCTATAATCTTCTCCTCCCCCATCCTGTATCTTCTCTCTGTTCTCCCTCTCAGCTGCAGGGTACAAGGGATATGGTAGGATGCACAGTCTGTGATCCTGTCACACGGTCTCTGAATCTCCTTCTATTCCGTGTAAAGCTGCCCTCTAGGACGACACAGAGCCGCCGGCAGGGGGGGGGTGCTATGAGGACAACTGTCCCAAACCCCACATCTCTGCTAGGACGACACAGGTCTGCCGACAGGGGGGCTATGAGGACAACTGTCCCGGGCCCCACCTCTCTGCTAGGAGGACACAGGGCGGCCGACAGAGGGTGGGGGGGGGGGGTGCGGCTATGAGGACAACTGTCCCGGGCCGACCGGGGGGGGGATGGCTATGAGGACAACTGTCCCGGGCCCCACCTCTCTGCTAGGAGGACACAGGGCGGCCGACAGAGGGTGGGGGGGGGGGGGGGGTGGGGGGTGCGGCTATGAGGACAACTGTCCCGGGCCGACCCCGGGGGGGGATGGCTATGAGGACAACTGTCCCGGGCCCCACCTCTCTGCTAGGAGGACATCACAGGTGGAAGGGGAATGAGGTCATTGGTCAGCAGGGCACGCTGCGCTTGGCATGCCGTTCTATTCTCCCTCCACGCTGCAGTCAGGAAATACCGCCCGTCGGCACAACACAATGAAAATAGCCTGTCGACCTAATGCTTGTGTTGACCTTATACCGTGTGACGTGGACAAAGGTCCATGTGCCAGGGAGGTGCCGCCGCCCCACCTGTACCATAGAGCGGTTATTCTGGGACGATAGAAGAGCCACTAGCGCGGACACGGGACTCAGTACTGCAGGTGGACAGATGCATGTGCCAGGGAGGTGCCGCCGCCCCATCTGTACCATAGGGCGGTTATTCTGGGACAATAGAAGAGCCACCAGCGCGGACACGGGACTCAGTACTGCAGGGGACAGGTGCATGTGCCAGGGAGGTGCCACCGCCCCACCTGTACCATAGAGTGGTTATTCTGGGACAATAGAAGAGCCACCAGCGCGGACACGGGACTCAGTACTGCAGGTGGACAGATGTATGTGCCAGGGAGGTGCCACCGCCCCACCTGTACCATAGAGCGGTTATTCTGGGACAATAGAAGAGCCACCAGCACTGACACGGGACTCAGTACTGCAGGCGGACAGATGTATGTGCCAGGGAGGTGCCGCCGCCTCACCTGTACCATAGAGCGGTTATTCTGGGACAATAGAAGAGCCACCAGCACGGACACAGGACTCAGTACTGCAGGCGGACAGATGTATGTGCCAGGGAGGTGCCGCCGCCCCACCTGTACCATAGAGCGGTTATTCTGGGACAATAGAAGAGCCACCAGCGCGGACACGGGACTCAGTACTGCAGGGGACAGGTGCATGTGCCAGGGAGGTGCCTCCGCCCCACCTGTACCATAGAGCGGTTATTCTGGGACAATAGAAGAGCCACCAGCGCGGACACGGAACTCAGTACTGCAGGCGGACAGATGCATGTGCCAGGGAGGTGCCGCTGCCCCACCTGTACCATAGAGCGGTTATTCTGGGACAATAGAAGAGCCACCAGCATGACACGGGACTCAGTACTGCAGGGCACAGGTGCATGTGCCAGGGAGGATATGCAGTTAAAATCCCGGCGGTCGGGATCCCGGCGTTCAGAATCCCGACCGCCGAAATCCCGACACATTCTCCCTCCGTGGGTGTCCACGACACCCCTGGAGGGAGAATAAATTAGTGTGACGAGCGTAGCGAGGCACCGGGCCCCAGGGGCGGATCCAGGATAAAATGACAGGGGGGGCACCATGATAAGAGGGTTTAGGTGGGGGAGGGCCAGTGTTAGTGGTGCCAGTGTACATGCTAAGAGAGCGGCAGAGAGAGGGTGGGAATGGGATTAAAAATAGGCCCTGGCATTTAAAGTACGCAGGCCCACCATGGCAACAAAAGTGAAGGATGTAGTTGTGCGCGCGCCGAAGGCGCGCTCTGGAAAAGGGGGTGTGGCCACTCAACAGCCGGCAATGCCAAATGGATTGAGCCAAAATTCACATAATGCCACATGGATTGTGTCAAAATTCACATAATGCCACATGGATTGTGTCAAAATTCACATAATGCCACACGGATTGAGCCAAAATTCACATAATGCCACACGGATTGAGCCAAAATTCACATAATGCCAAATGGATTGAGCCAAAATTCACATAATGCCACATGGATTGTGTCAAAATTCACATAATGCCACATGGATTGTGTCAAAATTCACATAATGCCACACGGATTGAGCCAAAATTCACATAATGCCACACGGATTGAGCCAAATTCATAAAATGCCATATGGATTGAGCCAAAATTCACATAATGCCACACGGATTGAGCCAAATTCATAAAATGCCATATGGATTGAGCCAAAATTCACATAATGCCACACGGATTGAGCCAAATTCATAAGATGCCATATGGATTAAGCCAAAATTCACATAATACCACACAGATTGAGCCAAAATTCACATAATGCCACACGGATTGAGGCAAAATTCACATAATGCCACACGGATTGAGCCAGAATTCACATAATGCCACACAGATTAAGACAAAATTCACAATACGCTTCATAAACAGGGACATTGTCCACCAAAGGCGCGCAATAAACATTTACACCATAATGTCCATTGCACGTTAAGTTACACGGCATGATGTCCATTATGTATTATGCCAAACACCATAATGCCTATTAAAAATTATGCTACATACAGTAAGTGCTTCTTATCTACATGCTCATTGCCAAGGGTCCCATGCTCATTGCCAGAGGTTCCATGCTCTTTGCCATGTGGGATTACTTGCTCATTGCCAACGGGGAATACATGCTCGTGGTAAATGGGTGACAGCCGCCGCCAGGCAGAAGTGATAGCTACTGAGAGTGGCAGAGCCTGGCTGTATTCCGAGCACTGCAGGTCCCAGCTATTTGAAATAATACCCATTTCACACCAGAAAATGCATTCCCAGGTTGGCCCCTTTTACACCAGCCTAGTCCCTGCATTTTCTGGTGTGAGGGGGAGAGAAAACCACCCGTCCCCCCTTTAACCAGTTATCTCATTTAACCGGCTATATCTTCGGAACTAACTGACCCATTTACATGAGACAAGTCCAACATGAGACAAGAACAACATCATATTGAAGAACTTTTGAGTGGGCTTTAAATGATTTTGGTCCAGTAATCTGCCCTCAAAGAACATGAACAGCCATGAAATTACATTTCAAAAATAAAAAAATCGATTTACACGCTATATCTCTGGAACCGATTGACCGATATGGACCATCCTGGTATCATTTTGAAGGCCCAGCGATTTGGAATTGAATAACATCAATCACAAGCTCCTGTGATGTCAGGGGGGAACTGGCAGCTGTTGGAACCGGGTGGGGGTCGGAATTGACGGGTCCCATATTATCCTATGGGGAAAAAATGTTACAGCTTTGCCAGGCGATAACTCCGGTTCCCGGGGGGCTAGAAACATGGGGCTGGGCTCGTTGGAAATCTCTGGTCCTCATCTACAAAATGAATGACAGGGGGGCACGTGCCCGGGTGCCCCCCCCCTGAATCCGCCACTGCCGGGCCCGCTGCGTGGCGAGTGCAGCGAGCCCGCAAGGGGGGGCGATCCACGTCCCCCCCCCTTGTCGGCATTTCGGGATTCCGGCGTCGGGATTCTGAATGCCGGGATTCAGTACTGAATCCCCAGGGAGGTGCCGCCGCCCCACCT
Source organism: Crinia signifera (assembly GCF_055691185.1). Lineage (NCBI taxonomy): Eukaryota > Metazoa > Chordata > Amphibia > Anura > Myobatrachidae > Crinia > Crinia signifera. The sequence goes on from NC_139217.1 coordinate 2,601,397, forward strand.
GTACCATAGAGCGGTTATTCTGGGACAATAGAAGAGTCACCAGTGCGGACAGATGCGGAACACGCCGGAATATTTATCTCTAGTCACTAATACCGCTAGAGATGCGCCAGCTGTGAGAAGTGCTGTTTAGTAACTGGACCGCTGCATCTGGTACATCCCCAGGACAATGTGGTAGGGGTCCAACCTCCGAAATCAGGATGCACCCCACCCTCTCATTGTACAAAGTGCTCCCCTGACCCACAGGAGCGCCATCTGGTTACCATTACACTAATTGGTGCCCGTGCTCAGGTGACAATAATGACGGCAGGAAACCTCTTGTCCTGGATGCAGACCCCACTGGGGACCGGTGCAGCCTCTCTTGGAATCTCCAGGTTCCCCTTATTCCTGCAGCTCTCAGTGATTGAAGATGCTAAGAGCAAAGGGAGGAACTTGCTGATAAACTGAGGAGTTAATAATGAAAATATAACGTGATAGACCCTGATGTAATGTTCATCACTAAGTGCACCAGCCAGCACTAACCATTACAAAACATTGGAGTGTGCCTACAAATGACCCATTACTTGCTAAACATATTGAATCCAGATGTATTAAGCCGTAACAAGAGATAAATGCAAGGGTGATAAGGAGAGATAAACGCCCAGCCAATCAGCTCCTTACTGACTTTATCAAACACAGCCTGTAACATGTCAGTTAGCAGGTGATTGGCTGGAGGTATATCTCTTTATCACCCTTTCATTGATCGGTACTTGTGTACTAGCACGGCGCCCGCGCTATTTGGTCGCATGACATATAATCGCATGGCATACACCTGATGCACTGCAATGCGATTTAAAATTGTATAAGCCCCCTATACGATGTTTAATTGTATAAGCACCCTAATGGGGGCTTACAATGCACCCCCACTATCCACGTCGGCGTGGAGTTGATTTTATATAGTGTATACATGTATTCCGCTGCGCTCGCCATGCTTCAGGCTCGCCACACTATATAAAATCAACTCCACACCGACGTGGATAGTGGGGGTATGAAAAGGTCGTAGGACGCGTACCGCCGCCCGTCGCTGCGCTCGCCACGCTTCGGGTTAACGTTCATAGTGGGGGTGCATTTAACATTGTAAGCACCCATTAGGACGCTTATACAATTTTAAAACGCATTGCATTGTATTTGCGATAGAATGGCATACAATTCGATGGTATACAATTTTAAATTGTATAACATCGGCTGCCATCGCATCACATGCCTTATGATCTGCGATGCGATGGGCGCCGTGCTAGTACACAAGTACCCATTTATCTCTTGTTAAGGCTTAATACATCTGCCCCACTGTTGTTACTAGTGCGATCAATACACCTTCAACCTTAAATTGTATAAAATCCAGAGGATTGTACAGGTGCGGGATGTGTCGCTTGTGCCCTCAGGTATAGGATCAGTGAAGTGTGTGCAGGAGTATAATCAGCATACACTAAGAATTGCATTTATTTGCTGGAGTATGACTACGAAAAACAGTGTCGGCAGGACCTCCAGAGCCCTGAAAGTGAGGGGGGCGGAACATGTTCAAAATGGGAATAAAGGTCTGGATTCTAACAATGTGTCTGATCATTTTAAAAACCACCAGTGGGACATAAAACATCTGACCGCCTTTTGTGGGATTAAGATGGTGAAATCACACCGGAGGGTGAATGATGGTGAGCAGAGATTGGCCCGGACGATATATATATATATATATATAAAAACATTGTCACCATTGGGTCTCAATATGGACTTTGAGTTAAAATGTTTCCTGTGAAAAAAGTCAACTTGTTTGAGATATGTTTACAAAAGAAAGTCCGTTTTATACTACGTCATTTTTTGTAAAAAATCTGTTAATTTTTTTTATAGATTTTGAAATATTCATGTTGAAAGCTGAGTGATAATATATTGATTTCTAATATGAATCATTTTTACATGTAAATCGGGAAATGAATGAGCCGCGGATAATACAAGCATCACTTCCTGAATTTGCGTTCCAAGATACACTACAATGGAACAGGAAATCACACCAGGAAGTGCGTTCCGGAGCATGAAACCGGACACACACGTCACCTCCGCTTCCGGGATGAAACCAGGAAGCGGTTACAGCGCGCCGGATAGTCTGTGTGGCGCGGCCCCGGAAGCATGGAATAGAATACCGCTATGTATTTTTAAATGTACAGATTTGTATGTTTTCTTCAATTCTGTAATATCGTTTTATTCATATTTTTGAGGTAAGGCTTATTCAGCTATTTGTGTGTGTGTGTGTGTGTATATATGTATGTGTATTATATATATGTGTGTATATATATATATGTGTGTATGTATGTATGTGTGTATATATATATATATATACACACACATACATGAATTTATTATCATTTTTATGAATTGACCCGGAAAAATCCGGTACTGTGCTTTTTGTGAACCAATTGGGGTTGCAATATATGTGAAAAAATATATAAAGACTACCTTGATACAAAGTATTGAAGAAAAAACGGAGGCCCTGGCCCCAGACAATACTAGAAGAGTGTTCAACCTAATCGATTCATTATCCACAGGACAGGACTTGCTTCTTCTCTCACTAGATGCCGAAAAGGCATTTGATCGCCTTAACTGGCAATATATGCAAGAAGTCCTGTCCCGTTTTGGCTTCAAAGACCGGATATTGCGGTCAATTATGTCCCTATATAGCTCCCCATCGGCTCGAGTGTTTAGTAACGGCTTTCTTTCCACCCCTTTCACAATTTCCAATGGCACTAGGCAGGGCTGCCCCCTCTCGCCCCTGATATTTGTCCTTTCCATTGAACCACTGGCTATGTCCATCCGTGATAACCCCAATATACCAGGCCTTCGAGTAGGCTCCACTAATCATAAGCTGAGTTTATTCGCAGATGATGTGCTACTTTTTGTGACAGATCCCCCCAAAACGCTCCCTCATATCCACGCGACACTATCCTCCTACAGCGCTGCCTCTTATTACAAACTTAACACATCCAAGACTGACGCCCTCCCGATAAACCTTGCAGATTCCCTTCCCTTACTGAAATCCAAATATAACTACAACTGGCAACCCAACTCTATAAAATACCTAGGCATACATATCCCCCCAAACATGAAGTCAGTATTTGAGGCTAACCTATCTCCCCTTCTCATTTCCCTTGCGTCTCTCTCCAGATCGTGGCTAACATTCGAAATATCATGGATGGGTAGGATGGCGGCATTCAAGATGTCACTCCTACCCAAGCTTATGTATCTGTTCCGCACCATCCCTTATGTATTCCCGAAAAAATCTCTCCAATTGGCTACCTCTATTCTAACAAAATATGTATGGTCAACAAAACCCCCAGCTATGGCCCGCTCCAAAATGTCTCTCCCGAGAGCATTCGGAGGACTGGACCTCCCCGATCTGTCCCTCTACCAGACAGCCTGCCTCTTGGCCCCATCCAAACATTACTCTGACAGTCCCTCTTCCAGAGCCTGGGTGGACATCGAACAATCTCACTGCCCACACATCCCTCTCTCAGACTTACTAAAGATCCCAAAACATATAAGACCCCCCCCTCCTAACCCTACTCCCGGCGACATCTGCTACCCTACATGTGTGGGACCAACTACTCTCCAATCTCCGTGCCCCACCTGCCCTTATCACCACTCTCCCTATCATTACAGCGGCAAAACTCATACCCAATCTCAATCTGAATCTCTGGAAACGTAATGGGATTAAAACCCTAGGAGATGTGTTAAACGCCAACACAATCCTACCCTTCGCTTCCCTACAAGAAACATACTCCCTCCCCTCCCACGAGTACTATCACTACCTGCAGCTGACCCATTGGTGGAACTCACACTTTGCCAAATACTCTCCCCCAGAAGCTCTCCACCAAACGGTCCTCTCCCGCCCCTCTATGACGATCTCCAAAGGAGATATTTCCTTTTGGTATAGGACCCTGATAACCCCCCCTGCGTTTACCAAGACGGCAGCTCATAAGAAATGGGAGACGGATTTAGGCATCCAGCTCTCCGACCCCCAGTGGAGCAAGATCTTTCTATCCTCATATACAATGTCCCGCTGCCTCAATCACTCGGAGATGCATATAAAACTGATTAACCGCCTCTACCTGACCCCCGACCGTCTACATACTTTCTGGCCAACTTGCTCTAACATGTGCTGGCGTCAATGTGGAAATGTGGGTAACCTATTCCACATTTTCTGGTCTTGTCCCAAGCTCAGGGAGTACTGGAGAGAGGTATTTAGTTTAATATGCATGGTAATTCAGATATCCCTCCTACCCGACCCACTCATAGCCCTATTCCACGTATACCCCCGGGAACTCCCAGCAGGGAAAATATATGTCCTCGGACACATTCTTATCGCGGCACGTGCAAACCTTGCCCAACAGTGGAAGCAACCCTCTCCGCCTTCCTCTCTCCAGGTTATTTTAAAAACTAATCACCACTACCTCATGGAGACCGGTCACCAACCCCACTCGACTAACCCCCCCCACCCCACCCTAGATGGGCCCTTTGGCATACTTACATAACAAAGGGAGCGGGGACCAGACTTCTCCCACCTGACCTCCCTGGGCAGCCAACTACGTTCAGTTTAAATGAAACCCCAGACCCGGAATCCCCCCCACCTTAGGTACTAGACAACAGCCTGATCAAGTTAATAGAGCTGGGACTATTAGGGAATGCTTATTTCATTTCATATCAGTCTGCCGTACTGTCCTATATGTCCTGATATGTCTAGTATATTACCTACCTCGTATATAGTCCGCTCTGCGTAGCGGTGTATCTGTGCTATGATCTATATATGTTTTGTTCTACCTATCTTATTTGCAAAATTGTACTGTTTTTTTTTAACCCAGAATGTTGTCCCCCCCCCCCCCCCCAAGTATCCCCCCTTTTCTTTTTTCTGTACCCCATATAAAACTCTCTGTTAATAAAAATCTATTGATGGAAAAAACGGAGGCCCTTTGGGTGACCATAGAAACAGGGGAGAAGGCGATTCTTCGTATAGGGGTGATCTACAGACCACCAGGTCAGGAAGAGGAACTAGACAAGAGCCTATTGCAGGACATCAATAAAATGGCATTAAAAGGAGAGGTGATAATCATGGGAGACTTTAATCTACCTGATGTAAACTGGGAGCTGCCTGTTGCAAGTTCCACCAGAAGTAGGGACATGCTGAATTCCTTGCAATTGGTGAGGGAGCCCACTCGTAAGGACGCAATATTAGACTTAATACTTACAAATGATGACAGAATATCTGACATAAATGTGGGTGAAAATCTGGGATCCAGTGACCATTAAGCAGTATGGTTCAAAATAAAGACAGAGACTGACTCATCGCACACAAAAACAAAGGTGTTAGATTTTAGGAAGGCTGATTTTGTAGAGATGAGAAACTCTGTAAGGGATTCTTTGGCAGAGTGGAAGAACTTGGAAGATAAGTGGGAAAAATTAAAAAGTGCAATTCTAAAAGCAACAGAACTTTGTGTCAAAAGAGTTAGGAAAAACACAAGAAAAAGAAAGCCATTGTGGTTTGCAAAAGGAGTAGCAAGTATTGTGAAAGCAAAAAAGTTGGCCTTTAAGAAATTTAAGCAGACGCAGAAGAATGAGGACAAAGAGGTGTATCTTGTTAGACAGAAGGAGGCTAAGAAGGTAATCAGATGTGCAAAAGCACAGGCTGAAGAGAAAATGGCCCAGTCAGTGGGTAAAGGGGGGGAAACTTTTTTTAGGTATATAAGTGAAAGGAGAAAAACAAAAAGTGGAATAATTAGACTGAAGACAGAGAGTGGAAGTTTTCTTGAGGGGGACAATGTAATAGCAGATAATATTAATAATTATTTCTGCTCAGTATTCACTGCTGAAAGAGAGGGGAAGGGGCCACAGTTAAGTTGCAATTATAGTCAGAAAACTGAGGGAGAGACAAGTACATTTACATTGGAGAAAGTCCTCACAGAACTCTCAAAACTGAAAGTGGATAAATCAATGGGGCCAGATGGGATACATCCAAGGATACTAAAAGAGCTTAAAGGGGAGCTGGTAAAACCAATAACAGAATTATTCAACCAGTCACTAGCTACTGGAGTAATCCCAGATGACTGGAAAACAGCGAATGTAGTCCCACTGCACAAAAGTGGAAGCAAGGAAGAGGTAAGCAACTATCGACCAGTGAGCCTTACATCAGTAGTAGGGAAATTGATGGAAACACTCTTAAAATAAAGAATTGTAGAATATCTCAAAACCAGCAATTTACAGGATCCAAAACAGCATGGGTTTACTGGGGGAAGATCATGTCAAACAAATCTTATTGACTTTTTTGACTGGGTGACTAAAGTAATAGATCAAGGTGTGGCTGTGGATGTAGCTTATCTAGACTTTAGTAAAGCTTTTGACACTGTCCCACATCGCAGACTGTTAAATAAACTTGAAAGCTTGGGATTGGATTCTAAGATAGTTGAATGGATAAGAGCGTGGTTGCAGGACAGAAAACAGAGAGTTGTAGTAAACGGAGTACAGTCAAAGGAGGGAAAGGTTACAAGTGGAGTACCCCAGGGATCTGTACTTGGACCGGTGCTTTTTTATATCTTTATTGGTGATCTTGCAAATGGAATTCAGGGTAAAATGTTCTTTTTGCAGATGACACAAAGGTATGCAACAGGGTAGACACACCAGGAGGGGTAAAACAAATGATTGAGGATCTAGGCAGATTAGAGAAATGGTCAAGAGCATGGCAACTACAGTTTAATGCCAAAAAATGCAAAATCATGCACCTGGGTCTCAGAAATCCAAAGACTCAATATAGTATAAATGGCACTATAATGGAAACTACAGAGGAAGAGAGGGATCTAGGTGTCACTATTTCAGATGACTTAAAAGCAGGTAGGCAATGTAACAAAGCAATGAAGAAGGCAAGTCAGATGCTTGGTTGCATAGGGAGAGGTATCAGCAGTAGAAAGAAAGAAGTAATAATGCCACTGTATAGGTCATTGGTACGACCTCACCTAGAGTATTGTGTTCAGTTCTGGAGGCCATATCTCCAGAAGGATATAAATACATTAGAGACTGTACAAAGAAGGGTAACTAAAATGGTGCATGGCCTACATCACAAAACGTAGCAGGAAAGACTAAAAGATCTTAATATGTATACTTTAGAGCAGAGAAGGGAAAGGGGGGACATGATAGAAACTTTCAAATATATCAAGGGCTTTAACAAGGTACAGGTGGGAGACATTCTTCACAGGAAGAGGAGCAGCAGAACACGAGGACATGCACTGACACTAGAGGGAGGAAGGTACAGGTGGGAGACATTAGTCACAGGAAGAGGAGCAGGAGAACACGAGGACATGCACTGACACTAGAGGGAGGAAGGTACAGGTGGGAGACATTAGTCACAGGAAGAGGAGCAGCAGAACACGAGGACATGCACTGACACTAGAGGGAGGAAGGTACAGGTGGGAGACATTAGTCACAGGAAGAGGAGCAACAGAACACGAGGACATGCACTGACACTAGAGGGAGGAAGGTACAGGTGGGAGACATTCTTCACAGGAAGAGGAGCAGCAGAACACGAGGACATGCACTGACACTAGAGGGAGGAAGGTACAGGTGGGAAACATTCTTCACAGGAAGAGGAGCAGCAGAACACGAGGACATGCACTGACACTAGAGGGAGGAAGGTACAGGTGGGAAACATTCTTCACAGGAAGAGGAGCAGCAGAACACGAGGACATGCACTGACACTAGGGGGAGGAAGGTACAGGTGGGAGACATTAGTCACAGGAAGAGGAGCAGCAGAACACGAGGACATGCACTGACACTAGGGGGAGGAAGGTACAGGTGGGAGACATTAGTCACAGGAAGAGGAGCAGCAGAACACGAGGACATGCACTGACACTAGGGGGAGGAAGGTACAGCTGGGAGACATTAGTCACAGGAAGAGGAGCAGCAGAACACGAGGACATGCACTGACACTAGGGGGAGGAAGGTACAGGTGGGAGACATTGTTCACAGGAAGAGGAGCAGCAGAACACGAGGACACGCACTGACACTAGAGGGAGGAAGATTCAGGTGGGAGACATTAGTCACAGGAAGAGGAGCAGCAGAACACGAGGACATGCACTGACACTAGAGGGAGGAAGGTACAGGTGGGAGACATTCTTCACAGGAAGAGGAGCAGCAGAACACGAGGACATGCACTGACACTAGAGGGAGGAAGATTCAGGGGAAATGTGAGGAAGAATTTTTTCACAGAAAGAGTAGTAGATAAGTGGAATAGCCTCCCAACAGAGGTGGTAGATGCAAATACAGTAGTACAATTTAAACATGCTTGGGATAGGCATATTGATATCCTTACATAAAAATAAGGATCAAATATGGTTTGAGGTAACATGTTTAAAAAAAGGGGCAGACTAGATGGGCCAAGTGGTTCTTATCTGCCGTCAAATTCTATGTTTCTATGTTTATGTTAAACCTAATTAAGTTTGGCCAGCAGGTATAAATACCGGCTATGTACCCATCTACTCCACACCTTGAAAAAGGACCATTACAGGTCCGAAACACGTCGGTGCTGGGGAGTATCAGTATCCCGGACCCCTCATCTTGATCCCCTGCTTTGTGCCATCTTGGGTTATCCAGCTTCCTCGAGACCCGGGTGAGAGAAGTTTGGAAAGAAAGAGGGGAAGCGTATACTGGAAACCATCTGCTTTATTGTATCTCTATGCTGGACTTTGGAATAAATCTTTTACCCCATACTTGAACAAGTTTTGGAGTGGCGTTCCATCTGAGAGGTCCCGAGGATCCGGGAGATATAAAGAACCCTCTGGGTGACAATAGGGCATTGCCTTAAGGTGAGTCTGGTCTATAGTAAAGATACCTTTATGGCCATATAGGGCCTGTAACACAGGAATAACGACTCCCTGGGTTAATATCCATTCAATCGTCTCACTCAGATATATGAGTATTCTCTACCTTGAAACTACATCTAAACCAAGGAAGGAGGGGGGATTACTTTACCTTTTCCCTGACAGCGCATCATTGTCCACCATTTGTGTGTCTTGCTGCAGCTCTCTGTCTCATGGTTCTGCCCTACGGTTAGAGATCAGAGACGTGACAATAATACCCCCGCTCTCCTTACAGTCACCCAGCGAGGTCTCCATCTGCAGCTGCTGGGAATGACCACATGGAACCAGTGCATCAAGTCACCAGCAGGATGTACGTGGAAATACAGCCACGTGTACCTTCCGCAGTGGCCTGGCCGATGTCACACAATCACCAGAGAGAAAACACAACACGAGTCGTCCCACAGATGTCTTTATTGCTTGCATAGTTGTTGGTGTCATGTATACAAGTCCAGCAGCGTCTAGCATATATGTACAACCTCCAGTCCTACAGGGGGTGCCGGACGGCTCCCCGGCAGTCATTCCTCCAATGATGGAATCCCGACTGCTCCCTCGTGGGGGACCACGACCCCCATAGAGGGAGAATAAAATAGGGGGAGAGCACAGCTTCATTGCACTCCCCACACTGTGCAGTTGGGATTCAGACGTCTGACTAATGACTGTCGGAATCCCGACTGTTGGGATAATATACCACACCCCTACAGGGTCCTTGGCTGGGTGTGATCTGCAGAAACAATGGAGTAGTGCTCAGAGGACAGTGGTGCGATGCTAAGCTTTGAGGGAAGTGGGGGTGGTGTGTGGCAGGCCACGGAACAGAAGATGATTTGGGATAGTGGTGTGATGCAAAGCTCGGAGGATAAGGGGGGTAGGCAAGCCACGAAACAGAAGGCGCTCTGGGGACATTGGTGCGATGCAAAGCTTTGAGGGGAAGTGGGGTAGGTAGGCCACGAAACAGGGTGCTCTGGGAACAGTGGTGCGATGCAAAGCTCTAGGCAGGGGGTGTAGAGGGCAGGCCACGGAACAGAGGGCGCACTGAGGACAATGGAAAGCTCTGGGTAGGGGGTGTGGAGGGCAGGCCACGGAACAGAGGACGTTCTGGGAACAGTGGTTTAATGGAAAGAGCAAAGAAAATTTTAGCAAAAGTTTAAGCCTCGCCAACTAAGGATGCTGCACCGTGTACCGTCCTGGAACACCAAGCGCACATACAAGCATACACAAAAACATGGACACTGGTGCGCTGTCTCTAGATCGCGGTGTTCACTCCACTTTCATCTGATCGGCAGTTCTCCAAAGGTAAGTACCCATATAAAGAATGAAAAATAGAGAGACACCAAATCAAAATTTAATTCAATTCTCTTTAACGGATAGGATATCCTTATGACTGACCTGTATATCAGGCCCTGTGTACGTATAAAGTTATCTTTCAAGAAGCACCTAGAGACAGCGCACCAGTGTCCATCTTTCTGTTCTTTTTGGTTCAATGGAAAGCTCTGAGGAGGGGATGCGGAGGGCAGGCCACAGAACAGAGGGCGCTCCAGGGACAGTGGTTCAATGGAAAGCTCTGAGGAGGGGATGCGGAGGACAGGCCTCAGAACAGAGGGCGCTCCTGGGACAGTGGTGAATTGCAAAGCTCTGATGAGGGGATGCGGAGGGCAGGCCACAGATCAGAGGGCACTCCTGGGACAGTGGTGAATTGCAAAGCTCTGAGGAGGGGATGCGGAGGGCAGGCCACGGAACAGAGGGCGCTCCTGGGACAGTGGTGAATTGCAAAGCTCTGAGGAGGGGATGCGGAGGGCAGGCCACGGAACAGAGGGCGCTCCACGGACAGTGGTGAATTGCAAAGCTCTGATGAGGGGATGCGGAGGGCAGGCCACAGAACAGAGGGCGCTCCTGGGACAGTGGTGAATTGCAAAGCTCTGAGGAGGGGATGCGGAGGGCAGGCCTCAGAACAGAGGGCGCTCCTGGGACAGTGGTGAATTGCAAAGCTCTGAGGAGGGGATGCGGAGGGCAAGCCTCAGAACAGAGGGCGCTCCTGGGACAGTGGTTCAATGGAAAGCTCTGAGGAGGGGATGTGGAGGGCAGGCATCACAACAGAGGGCACTCCATGGACAGTGGTGAATTGCAAAGCTCTGAGGAGGGGATGCGGAGGGCAGGCAACAGAACAGAGGGCGCTCCTGGGACAGTGGTGAATTGCAAAGCTCTGAGGAGGGGATGCGGAGGGCAGGCCACAGATCAGAGGGCGCTCCTGGGAAAGTGGTGAATTGCAAAGCTCTGAGGAGGGGATGCGGAGGGCAGGCCATGGAACAGAGGGCGCTCCTGGGACAGTGGTGAATTGCAAAGCTCTGAGGAGGGGATGCGGAGGGCAGGCCACAGAACAGAGGGCGCTCCTGGGACAGTGGTTCAATGGAAAGCTCTAAAGAGGGGATGCGGAGGGCAGGCCTCATAACAGAGGGCACTCCCGGGACAGTGGTGAATTGCAAAGCTCTGAGGATGGGGTGCGGAGGGCAGGCCTCAGAACAGAGGGCGCTCCAGGGACAGTGGTGAATTGCAAAGCTCTGAGGAGGGGATGCGGAGGGGAGGCCATGGAACAGAGGGCGCTCCTGGGACAGTGGTGAATTGCAAAGCTCTGAGGAGGGGATGCGGAGTGCAGGCCACGGAACAGAGGACGTTCTGGGAACAGTGGTTCAATGGAAAGCTCTGAGGAGGGGATGCGGAGGGCAGGCCACAGATCAGAGGGCGCTCCTGGGAAAGTGGTGAATTGCAAAGCTCTGAGGAGGGGATGCGGAGGGCAGGCCACAGAACAGAGGGCGCTCCTGGGACAGTGGTTCAATGGAAAGCTCTGAGGATGGGGTGCGGAGGGAAGGCCACGGAACAGAGGGCACTCCTGGGACAGTGGTGAATTGCAAAGCTCTGAGGAGGGAGTGAGGAGGGCAGGCCACGGAACAGAGGGCGCTCTGTGGACAGAGGACACTGGGTACAACACCAGGAATACTGGCATTAATATGCACACACTAGATTAGTATTCCTCAGTAAATCACACATAGGGGACTTTGTACTTTCCTGGGCAGTGAGTTCTGCTTGGTCGGCCATCACCCCCTCTCTCTGCACAGACAGTGGCCCTGAAGATATTTCCTGCTGGGTGACTGCATGTAACTGGAAACACGGACATAGAACCTACTATACCAGTGCCTTGTAGAACTCCATGTGCCTAACAGACCACAGAGCAGTGGGAAACGTGGTCCAAGTAGGGCGTGGAGGGAGGAGACTAGCAGAGTGATGAGGCCCCACCCAGGATCTGAATGATTTACAGGCGGGGAGGGATTTCTACGTTGGGTTGTCAATCATTCTGGGGAAGGCAATAAACAAATGATGTACAAATGACATTGTTCTTCCTATTGTGTAACATTGTGACCATTCTGCAGATAGAGGACAACTCACATCTAACACACACATTTACAGAATCTAATACTGGGGGGGGGGATTCCAGCCAGCATGCAGATTCCTGGGACATAATCACAGCTGCTTGCTTAGTACATACATATTACATCCCATTCCTAACCAGCGACATCTTCCATCTAACCAGTTCTCCTACTTCTACCTGACTATGGAGGACGGTCCCCACACTGCTCACATCCAGCATGTTACCATGTAGAGGGGGCCTTCTGTGATACACAATAGGATTAGGAGTGCTACTGCCACCATGTGGTTAAAAAGGTAATGGCAGGTCCAGCAGCACAACCAGATATTATACAGACCATCCTAGCATAACACATCGTCACCTCATACATTAAACAGGAATGAGTGCATGCTCACGTGTCTAGTTGTACTGGGTGGTAATGTTACACAGAGCAAGGTGGCCAGTGCTGGATTACCACTAATGCTGCTGTGTCTACATTAATCATTGGGTACGTCTGTCCGAATAGCTGAACAGAGACCGTGGAAGACGGGGATTCCTCCATCCTACACAAGCTATGGGAGAGGTGGGAGAATGTCCGGTAACAGAACGCTGCATGTACCTGGGACATGGAGGAAGAGTCATCCCACCACTAGAGGGCACCCCCATCATTACGGTGCACCTTATGGTTTACCAGTGACATGGGGAACACTCCCCGTCCATGTAACTGCCACCAATATGGGCGATAACGAGGGTGTATGATATGTATTCGGAGATACCGGAGCAGCTGTAATGGGTTTGGGTACAGAAGTCCCCGGGGCGTCTGGTGACCATGGTGAGGAATAGCCACAGCTCAGGACGGCTGCGCAGCACCGCGAGTGTTACCGGAAGGCTGCACATACAGGATCCAGTCTGTGGGTTGCCGATTTTTTCTTGATGATAAAGTGGAGAGTACAAAGGAAAATGTAAACACCTGGCAGCCAGGTACCAGTCACCTCCACCCGATGCCGGGTTACTGCCACACACCAGCTAATAATGCAGCGTTCCCAAGGCAGCAGCCAACCAAAGTGCTTCGTATTGGGCAAACGGGGCGTGAAGACGGCTGGGATGAGGCAGTAAGACGGGCGTCACAGACATGCGTGATATTAAGGCTCATTACACGTCTGTCATCTCATCCTCCAGCTCCGCATCATCCGCCTCCAGCTCTTCATCCTCCTCCTCTTCCTCCTCCTCAGAGGTCACGTCTGGGTCCTCAGACTGAGACAGGCACTTGGGGCAGGAACAGATAAACAGATAGTTCTCCCTGCAGGGAGACATGAGCGGCCATTACTGAAGAGCTCCGACCTGGGGTACAGACAAAGGCAGGTGACACAACAAGCCCCGCCACTTTACCTGAGAATCTTGTGTCGGGTGTGGCGGCTCCGGTCCCGCTGGCAACAGTCCAGGTAACTGATGCAAATTTCCTGGAAGACCAGAATATTACAGAGGGTCAGCGCCAGGTAACGGAGCAGGAGGCTGAATTATTTATCCCGTGCTCTAGAGTCTCTGTGGTATATCGGTGGCTCAGTCATAAGGGTAACAGGACTGAACAGTAATCCCTCATACAACACATCTACAGTACCTACCTCTCCAGGCTGGATCGCTTCCACAGCAGTCAGGTGCAGGAGAAAGTTATTGTCAGGGAACGAGGCCTCAGCATTGGGCACACAGCTGTGATTACCTGCGGGGAACAAGCTAACAGTCAGCCCCACGTATCCCAGCTGTGATTACCTGCGGGGAACAAGCTAACAGTCAGCCCCACGTATCCCAGCTGTGATTACCTGCGGGGAACAAGCTAACAGTCAGCCCCACGTATCCCAGCTGTGATTACCTGCGGGAAACAAGCTAACAGTCAGCCCCACGTATCCCAGCTGTGATTACCTGCGGGGAACAAGCTAACAGTCAGCCCCACGTATCCCAGCTGTGATTACCTGCGGGGAACAAGCTAACAGTCAGCCCCACGTATCCCAGCTGTGATTACCTGCGGGGAACAAGCTAACAGTCAGCCCCACGTATCCCAGCTGTGATTACCTGCGGGGAACAAGCTAACAGTCAGCCCCACGTATCCCAGCTGTGATTACCTGCGGGGAGCAAGCTAACAGTCAGCCCCACGTATCCCAGCTGTGATTACCTGCGGGGAACAAGCTAACAGTCAGCCCCACGTATCCCAGCTGTGATTACCTGCGGGGAGCAAGCTAACAGTCAGCCCCACGTATCCCAGCTGTGATTACCTGCGGGGAACAAGCTTACAGTCTGCCCCACGTATCCCAGCTGTGATTACCTGCGGGGAACAAGCTAACAGTCAGCCCCACGTATCCCAGCTGTGATTACCTGCGGGGAACAAGCTAACAGTCAGCCCCACGTATCCCAGCTGTGATTACCTGGGGGGAACAAGCTAACAATCAGCCCCACGTCTCCCAGCTGTGATTACCTGCGGGGAACAAGCTAACAGTCAGCCCCACGTCTCCCAGCTGTGATTACCTGCGGGGAACAAGCTAACAGTCAGCCCCACGTATCCCAGCTGTGATTACCTGCGGGGAACAAGCTGACAGTCAGCCCCACGTATCCCAGCTGTGATTACCTGCGGGGAACAAGCTGACAGTCAGCCCCACGTATCCCAGCTGTGATTACCTGCGGGGAACAAGCTGACAGTCAGCCCCACGTATCCCAGCTGTGATTACCTGCGGGGAACAAGCTAACAGTCAGCCCCACGTATCCCAGCTGTGATTACCTGCGGGGAACAAGCTAACAGTCAGCCCCACGTATCCCAGCTGTGATTACCTGCGGGGAACAAGCTAACAGTCAGCCCCACGTATCCCAGCTGTGATTACCTGCGGGGAGCAAGCTAACAGTCAGCCCCACGTATCCCAGCTGTGATTACCTGCGGGGAACAAGCTAACAGTCAGCCCCACGTATCCCAGCTGTGATTACCTGCGGGGAACAAGCTAACAGTCAGCCCCACGTATCCCAGCTGTGATTACCTGCGGGGAACAAGCTAACAGTCAGCCCCACGTATCCCAGCTGTGATTACCTGCGGGGAACAAGCTGACAGTCAGCCCCACGTATCCCAGCTGTGATTACCTGCGGGGAACAAGCTAACAGTCAGCCCCACGTATCCCAGCTGTGATTACCTGCGGGGAACAAGCTAACAGTCAGCCCCACGTATCCCAGCTGTGATTACCTGCGGGGAGCAAGCTGACAGTCAGCCCCACGTATCCCAGCTGTGATTACCTGCGGGGAACAAGCTGACAGTCAGCCCCACGTATCCCAGCTGTGATTACCTGCAGGGAGCAAGCTAACAGTCAGCCCCACGTATCCCAGCTGTGATTACCTGCGGGGAACAAGCTAACAGTCAGCCCCACGTATCCCAGCTGTGATTACCTGCGGGGAACAAGCTAACAGTCAGCCCCACGTATCCCAGCTGTGATTACCTGCGGGGAACAAGCTAACAGTCAGCCCCACGTATCCCAGCTGTGATTACCTGCGGGGAACAAGCTAACAGTCAGCCCCACGTATTCCAGCTGTGATTACCTGCGGGGAGCAAGCTAACAGTCAGCCCCACGTATCCCAGCTGTGATTACCTGCGGGGAACAAGCTAACAGTCAGCCCCACGTATCCCAGCTGTGATTACCTGCGGGGAACAAGCTAACAGTCAGCCCCACGTATCCCAACTGTGATTACCTGCGGGGAACAAGCTAACAGTCAGCCCCACGTATCCCAGCTGTGATTACCTGCGGGGAACAAGCTAACAGTCAGCCCCACGTATCCCAGCTGTGATTACCTGCGGGAAACAAGCTAACAGTCAGCCCCACGTATCCCAGCTGTGATTACCTGCGGGGAACAAGCTAACAGTCAGCCCCACGTATCCCAGCTGTGATTACCTGCGGGGAACAAGCTAACAGTCATCCCCACGTATCCCAGCTGTGATTACCTGCGGGAACAAGCTAACAGTCAGCCCCACGTATCCCAGCTGTAATTACCTGCGGGGAACAAGCTAACAGTCAGCCCCACGTATCCCAGCTGTAATTACCTGCGGGGAACAAGCTAACAGTCAGCCCCACGTATCCCAGCTGTGATTACCTGCGGGGAACAAGCTAACAGTCAGCCCCACGTATCCCAGCTGTGATTACCTGCGGGGAACAAGCTAACAGTCAGCCCCACGTATCCCAGCTGTGATTACCTGCGGGGAACAAGCTAACAGTCAGCCCCACGTATCCCAGCTGTGATTACTGTGAGGTTATCAGACTCACTGTAAATCTGTAATTATTATATTTTATTAGGTGTAGTAATTAATGTACTATTTTAGTCCGTCTGTACCCTCTTGTTCTCCATAGATGTTTCTATCCCCCAAATCTGTGTGTATTTCCAGATCAGATCGCTCTTGCCCAAATATGGTCTGACAGGAAATACCCAGGAAAGAATTCACCAAAAGGTTATGTCCCATTACCATACTTTTGTTCCTGCTATCACAGGAGGGTGGTAGCTGAGGGACAATCTTCACAGGGGGTGATCCAATTCCCCTGCTATCAACAGGAAATGTTCACAGGGGGTAATCAGGACATAATGTAATCAGACTGTGTTTTGTATCTTGTGTTGACACTGCTCTGCATATCTCTGGCCACTTCCAGACTTTCTGGGGCCTGACCCAGCAGGGGGGGGGGGGGCAGCAGCAGTACCTGGGAGGGGGGATAAACCTGACTTGAATCCACCAATAGAGATTGAGTGCAAGCCCACTGATGGTATGGAGACGCGTGGGAATTTAGAAGTTTTTAAAATGACTGGCACACAAGCCAGGAGGAGAATTGATGGACTGTCCTGGACTAAGAGGTTATGCTCTGTCTAGGTATCGTGTGGACTTATATGCTATCACTGCTGTGTGGGCTAAGTGATAGTTTTGTGCTTTGGAACTGCTGCTACAAGGACTGCCATTGGACTGCTACCCGATAACATTTATATGCTACATTTGCCTCTTGTTCCTGTCTTTATCTACATGTGTGTGCTGTGATAAAAATAAACCATATTTTGGTTTCATCTGCTCGGTGTCTGAATGATTGAGGAACCCCGTATCTTCACATTTGGCGGCAGCGACAGTGGGATCATTCAGACACCAACCTTCGAGCACAGAAAGCACAGAGAACAGAGGATCAGACCATATGTAAGGAAACGGAAAATGCAATAAGGTGATGTTCAGCAAGTGAGCAGGTGTCAGTCCTGTGAAAGGGAAAATGTTTCCAAGGAAAGAAAATCGATGCCTCAAGACCCCTGGAGCAGAGGAGCTCAGGGATGGAGGTTCTTCAGTGTATCGGCAGGCTGGGAAGCCGGATCTGTTATTTATTGTCAGGAAAATGCAGTATATCTGGGAGTACTGGGAAGAAGCTCAGCAGATGATCAGCGGGTGGAGAGTATCCAGCATACAGGACAAGTTGTGTTACCTGGGGGATGCATTCCTGCACTGTAAAGGTGAGGCCACCTCGTGGAATCTGCTGGGGGAGCCAGAGTTTGTAGAATTTACAGAGGAAGTGATTGCTACAGTTACCCAGATGCTACAAAGAGGACAATATTCTGAGGCTGAAGGACAAGTCCAGAATAAATTGATGCCCCAGATAGAACCAGAGGAAAGGTCTAGAAGGGGGCTACTGCAATCTGGGCAGACAACCGAGGGGTCTGCCACAGAATTAATTGTTACCGCAAGAGAAGGGTCGTTGTCAGGGGGGCCCCTAACTGCCCTTGAAGAAATGAGTATGGAGGAGCTGATAGCAGAATGTCAGCTGCGAGGTATACCCATCCGATCCTGCACTCGCGGGGAAATCCTTCAGCAGATCCTTTACGATCAGGGAGATCCTACAAATGCATTTACCGATTATCGGGCATGGATCCTCCATTTCGGTGCACAGTTGAGTGTGTGGGAACAATTGCAGTGTCTGGAGGAGTGCTTCGTGGTGGCAGAGGAAGAGGCGATTGATCGCAGGCTCCTGGACACTCCAGCATGGCAAGATCAGTGTCGCAGGGGGCGTGATGAAAGGCACCGCCTGCAACAGCTTCTCCCACAGCCTAGGGGAGAAGCTGCTCAGTGTTCTATACAGGGGAAGGTTATCCCCAAAATGAAGGAAGTGGGGCCTGTGAGCCAGGCACCCCGGGAGGAGCTGCACTACTGCTTCCCTTTTGCTGAGGTGGGAGATGCAGAATTATTAACCTGCTGCCAGGGGATCTATGAGGACTGCGTCCAGGAGGAGATCACTGTGGTTAGAGGAGTATATGACAACATCCAGGCCACAAGCATACCAGTCGCAGATGATGTCGTGCTTCAGGCTGCCCAGCATATTCAGCTGGGGAAGGTGGTTATCCTGGAGACTGAGGACTGCGCAGAGGAAGCAGCAGGTGAGACCCAGGCTTTTGAGGGGGTAGGACTGGCCTTGGACCAGCCTGCCCTGCAGCCACCAGCGGAATTGTTCCTGATGGAGGGTCCCTTCTCAGCCCTGGGCATTGAGACCAAATGCTGTACTGAAATTTGCCATGCCCCTAGTTTGGGTTTGAGGGAGTAAGGACTTGACAGAGTGGCGGAAGTGCCAGGGCCAGAGCTCCGATATTGGGCTGCCGTTTGGCAGATGTTCCTTGGGCAAGAGGGGGAGGTGGAAACTGCTCCCTGCCCCCTTGTGCCAGAGACAAAAGTATTAGCACACCCTATAGGTGTGCCCGGTGTGAAAGTTTACGATGTTGCAGAGGGGGGGTACCCAGCATTTGAGGACGGGGGATTGCTAACTCACTTGTTAGTTAACATGCATAACTTATATTGTGATATTGCCCTTGCTGATTCTGCAAACCAGCCGCCTCTTCCAAGATGGGTTTGGTATGATGTCACTCTGTGGGACTCAGGTGGTAGATCCAAACCTCAGATTCTCTGCTCTGCATCCCACTACAGGTTGTTATTGGTTCCAGAACAACTTGGTACAGGAACTAAAATAGTAGGGGAAGGAATGTGAGGTTATCAGACTCACTGTAAATCTGTAATTATTATATTTTATTAGGTGTAGTAATTAATGTACTATTTTAGTCCGTCTGTACCCTCTTGTTCTCCATAGATGTTTCTATCCCCCAAATCTGTGTGTATTTCCAGATCAGATCGCTCTTGCCCAAATATGGTCTGACAGGAAATACCCAGGAAAGAATTCACCAAAAGGTTATGTCCAATTACCATACTTTTGTTCCTGCTATCACAGGAGGGTGGTAGCTGAGGGACAGTCTTCACAGGGGGTGATCCAATTCCCCTGCTATCAACAGGAAATGTTCACAGGGGGTAATCAGGACATAATGTAATCAGACTGTGTTTTGTATCTTGTGTTGACACTGCTCTGCATATCTCTGGCCCCTTCCAGACTTTCTGGAACCGACCCCAGCAGGGGGGGGGGGCAGCAGCAGTACCTGGGAGGGGGGATAAACCTGACTTGAATCCACCAATAGAGATTGAGTGCAAGCCCACTGATGGTATGGAGACGCGTGGGAATTTAGAAGTTTTTAAAATGACTGGCACACAAGCCAGGAGGGAGAATTGATGGACTGTCCTGGACTAAGAGGTTGTGCTCTGTCTAGGTATCGTGTGGACTTATCTGCTATCACTGCTGGGTGGAATAAGTGATAGTTTTGTGCTTTGGACTGTGATGCTACAAGGACTTTGCTACCCGGATGTTTTTATGCTACATTTGCCTCTTGTTCCTGTCTTTATCTACATGTGTGTGCGGTGATAAAAATAAACCATATTTTGGTTTCATCTGCTCGGTGTCTGAGTGATTGAGGAACCCTGTATCTTCACATTTGGCGGCAGCGACAGTGGGATCATTCAGACACCAACCTTCGAGCACAGAAAGCACAGAGAACAGAGGATCAGACCATATGTAAGGAAACGGAAAATGCAATAAGGTGATGTTCAGCAAGTGAGCAGGTGTCAGTCCTGTGAAAGGGAAAATGTTTCCAAGGAAAGAAAATCGATGCCTCAAGACCCCTCGAGCAGAGGAGCTCAGGGATGGAGGTTCTTCAGTGTATCGGCAGGCTGGGAAGCCGAATCTGTTATTTATTGTCAGGAAGATGCAGTATATCTGGGAGTACTGGGAAGAAGCTCAGCAGATGGTCAGCGGGTGGAGAGTATCCAGCATACAGGACAAGTTGTGTTACCTGGGGGATGCATTCCTGCACTGTAAAGGTGAGGCCACTTCTTGGAATCTGCTGGGGGAGCCAGAGTTTGTAGAATTTACAGAGGAAGTGATTGCTACAGTTACCCAGATGCTACAAAGAGGACAATATTCTGAGGCTGAAGGACAAGTCCAGAATAAATTGATGCCCCAGATAGAACCAGAGGAAAGGTCTAGAAGGGGGCTACTGCAATCTGGGCAGACAACCGAGGGGTCTGCCACAGAATTAATTGTTACCGCAAGAGAAGGGTCGTTGTCAGGGGGGCCCCTAACTGCCCTTGAAGAAATGAGTATGGAGGAGCTGATAGCAGAATGTCAGCTGCGAGGTATACCCATCCAATCCTGCACTCGCGGGGAAATCCTTCAGCAGATCCTTTACGATCAGGGAGATCCTACAAATGCATTTACCGATTATCGGGCATGGATCCTCCATTTCGGTGCACAGTTGAGTGTGTGGGAACAATTGCAGTGTCTGGAGGAGTGCTTCGTGGTGGCAGAGGAAGAGGCGATTGATCGCAGGTTCCTGGATACCCCAGCATGGCAAGATCAGTGTCGCAGGGGGCGTGATGAAAGGCAACGCCTGCAACAGCTTCTCCCCCATCCTAGGGAGGAAGCTGCTCAGTGTTCTATACAGGGGAAGGTTATCCCCAAAATGAAGGAAGTGGGGCCTGTGAGCCAGGCACCCCGGGAGGAGCTGCACTACTGCTTCCCTTTTGCTGAGGTGGGAGATGCAGAATTATTAACCTGCTGCCAGGGGATCTATGAGGACTGCGTCCAGGAGGAGATCACTGTGGTTAGAGGAGTATATGACAACATCCAGGCCACAAGCATACCAGTCGCAGATGATATCGTGCTTCAGGCTGCCCAGCATATTCAGCTGGGGAAGGTGGTTATCCTGGAGACTGAGGACTGCGCAGAGGAAGCAGCAGGTGAGACCCAGGCTTTTGAGGGGGTAGGACTGGCCTTGGACCAGCCTGCCCTGCAGCCACCAGCGGAATTGTTCCTGATGGAGGGTCCCTTCTCAGCCCTGGGCATTGAGACCAAATGCTGTACTGAAATTTGCCATGCCCCTAGTTTGGGTTTGAGGGAGTAAGGACTTGACAGAGTGGCGGAAGTGCCAGGGCCAGAGCTCCGATATTGGGCTGCCGTTTGGCAGATGTTCCTTGGGCAAGAGGGGGAGGTGGAAACTGCTCCCTGCCCCCTTGTGCCAGAGACAAAAGTATTAGCACACCCTATAGGTGTGCCCGGTGTGAAAGTTTACGATGTTGCAGAGGGGGGGTACCCAGCATTTGAGGACGGGGGATTGCTAACTCACTTGTTAGTTAACATGCATAACTTATATTGTGATATTGCCCTTGCTGATTCTGCAAACCAGCCGCCTCTTCCAAGATGGGTTTGGTATGATGTCACTCTGTGGGACTCAGGTGGTAGATCCAAACCTCAGATTCTCTGCTCTGCATCCCACTACAGGTTGTTATTGGTTCCAGAACAACTTGGTACAGGAACTAAAATAGTAGGGGAAGGAATGTGAGGTTATCAGACTCACTGTAAATCTGTAATTATGATATTTTATTAGGTGTAGTAATTAATGTACTATTTTAGTCCGTCTGTACCCTCTTGTTCTCCATAGATGTTTCTATCCCCCAAATCTGTGTGTATTTCCAGATCAGATCGCTCTTGCCCAAATATGGTCTGACAGGAAATACCCAGGAAAGAATTCACCAAAAGGTTATGTCCAATTACCATACTTTTGTTCCTGCTATCACAGGAGGGTGGTAGCTGAGGGACAGTCTTCACAGGGGGTGATCCAATTCCCCTGCTATCAACAGGAAATGTTCACAGGGGGTAATCAGGACATAATGTAATCAGACTGTGTTTTGTATCTTGTGTTGACACTGCTCTGCATATCTCTGGCCCCTTCCAGACTTTCTGGAACCGACCCCAGCAGGGGGGGGGGCAGCAGCAGTACCTGGGAGGGGGGATAAACCTGACTTGAATCCACCAATAGAGATTGAGTGCAAGCCCACTGATGGTATGGAGACGCGTGGGAATTTAGAAGTTTTTAAAATGACTGGCACACAAGCCAGGAGGGAGAATTGATGGACTGTCCTGGACTAAGAGGTTATGCTCTGTCTAGGTATCGTGTGGACTTATCTGCTATCACTGCTGGGTGGAATAAGTGATAGTTTTGTGCTTTGGACTGTGATGCTACAAGGACTTTGCTACCCGGATGTTTTTATGCTACATTTGCCTCTTGTTCCTGTCTTTATCTACATGTGTGTGCTGTGATAAAAACAAACCATATTTTGGTTTCATCTGCTCGGTGTCTGAGTGATTGAGGAACCCCGTATCTTCACAATTACCTTCGGGGAACAAGCTAACAGTCAGCCCCACGTATCCCAGCTGTGATTACCTGCGGGGAGCAAGCTAACAGTCAGCCCCACGTATCCCAGCTGTGATTACCTGCGGGGAACAAGCTAACAGTCAGCCCCACGTATCCCAGCTGTGATTACCTGCGGGGACGTATCCCAGCTGTGATTACCTGCGGGGAACAAGCTAACAGTCAGCCCCACGTATCCCGGCTGTGATTACCTGCGGGGAGCAAGCTAACAGTCAGCCCCACGTATCCCGGCTGTGATTACCTGCGGGGAGCAAGCTAACAGTCAGCCCCACGTATCCCAGCTGTGATGGTCTCTTATCCCTGATGCTCTAGACATTGGGCTAAGGGAGGCAACCGCCTATATATTAATAGCAGTAGGATGGGGAGTATAGCAGAGGCTAAAAGTGGTGTAGAGCAGCGGCAGAAGGATGCAGAGCACAGCAGAGGTATAAGGGGGTGTATAATAGCATCAGGATGAGTATATATAAGTGTCAGTAAAGGCCGGGTGTATAACAGCAGCAGGACAGGTATGTACGGTACTGCAGCTGCAGTGCATACAGGGAGGAGTATATATATATATATATATATAGCAGTGTCAGTAAAGGCCGGGTGTATAATAGCAGCAGGACAGGTATGTCCAGTACTGCAGCTGCAGTGCATACAGGGAGGAGTATATATATATATATATATATATATATATATATATATATATATATATATATATATATATATATATATATAGCAGTGTCAGTAAAGGCCGGTGTATAACAGCAGCAGGACAGGTATGTACGGTACTGCAGCTGCAGTGCATACAGTGAGGAGTATATATATATATATATTCAAAGTAGGAAGATTCTAAGTAGGAATATACAACCGCACACTGTCGCCTAGACTTAGCCTGGACTTGCTGTGACATAACTCCCGTCTTATTCTCTTCTCATTGCAGGTAAAATTCCATTCATGCAACAGTCATATTTGAACTAGCATCACTGTGATTAGTATACTGCTTTGTCTTAGGTAAATGTACAAATTTCTTTTTAAAATTAGATAGTGACTTAAAATTGACTAGTGACTTGGACATGGTCTGTAACATCTCACCATTTGCTTATCTCAGTTTTATTGCTCACTTTCTCTAGTGGGAGAGGGGCTTTGGGTGCGGTCTTAATTACTGAAGTTAGAAACAGCTTTTACAGATCTACTTATTAGAGTATTGGAGGCTGACTAAGCCTTGGCTGGCTATAGAAATCTGGCTTTAGAAATTTTGTCAGAATTCAAAGTAGGAAGATTCTAAGTAGGAATATACAACCGCATACTGTCGCCTAGACTTAGCCTGGACTTAAACTGGACAGAAACTGAAGGAAACTACAATCAAAATAAGTGCAACTCTTAACTGCTAAAACTTTGAATATTACTCTTTCTGCTTGCATGTGCACTGTCTGTTTTAAAAATGCACAGCTGTACCTCTAATGACTTCACCTCTCCTGCTCTTCCATTGATAATAGGTGTCCCCCAACATTTTATTCTTGGCCCTCTTCTTCTCTATCTCTATACGTCCTCTCTGGGTGAGCTTATTTGCTCACTTAACTTCCACTACCACCTCTATGCTGATAATACTAAAATCTACCGATCCTTTCCTGATCTCTCTCCCTCTATCCTCACTCATATCTCCAACTGTCTCTCTGCTGTCTACTCCTGGATGACCCAGCACTTTTTTAGACTTAAAATATTAAAGACTAAGCTGACCTCTTCCCACCCTCCTGCATAAAACCTGACAATCTCTCATCCTAACCTGTTTATGCTCACCTCTCCCCCTTCTGTGTCACCCCTGTCTGTCTAACCCTCCCTTTTAGAATGTAAGCTCTCACGAGCAGGGCCCTCTCTCCTTATGTGCCTTTCTTAGAATATATAAACCTTTGCCACCCTGATAATTGCTTCAGTGTCCTGTCCCCTGATGCAACTATCCATATTAACCATGTACTTGTCCTAAACTGTCTTGTACTGTAATTTGTTATGTGTTTTGGATTATAACTATGCGGAATCTGTGTGCGCTATATAAGAAACTGTTAATAAATAATAAATAAATATATATATATATATATAGCAGTGTCAGTAAAGGCCAGGTGTATAACAGTGGCAGGACAGGTATGTACAGTACTGCAGCTGCAGTACATATATCAGTGTCAGTAAAGGCCGGGTGTATAATAGCAGCAGGACAGGTATGTACGGTACTGCAGCTGCAGTGCATACAGTGAGGAGTGTGTATATATATATATATATATATATATATATATATATATATATATATATATATATATATATAGCAGTGTCAGTAAAGGCCGGGTGTATAACAGTGGCAGGACAGGCATGTACGGTACTGCAGCTGCAGTGCATACAGGGAGGAGTATATATATATAGCAGTGTCAGTAAAGGCCGGGTGTATAACAGTGGCAGGACAGGTATGTACGGTACTGCAGCTGCAGTGCATACAGGGAGGAGTATATATATATAGCAGTGTCAGTAAAGGCCGGTGTATAACAGCAGCAGGACAGGTATGTACGGTACTGCAGCTGCAGTACATATATCAGTGTCAGTAAAGGCCGGGTGTATAATAGCAGCAGGACAGGTATGTACGGTACTGCAGCTGCAGTGCATACAGGGAGGAGTATATATATATATATATCAATAAAGGCCGGTGTATAACAGCAGCAGGACAGGTATGTACGGTACTGCAGCGCATATATCAGTGTCAGTAAAGGCCGGGTGTATAACAGCGGCAGGACAGGTATGTATGGTACTGCAGCTGCAGTGCATACAGGGAGGAGTATATATATATATAGCAGTGTCAGTAAAGGCCGGGTGTATAACAGTGGCAGGACAGGCATGTACGGTACTGCAGCTGCAGTGCATACAGGGAGGAGTATATATATATAGCAGTGTCAGTAAAGGCCGGGTGTATAACAGTGGCAGGACAGGTATGTACGGTACTGCAGCTGCAGTGCATACAGGGAGGAGTATATATATATATAGCAGTGTCAGTAAAGGCCGGTGTATAACAGCAGCAGGACAGGTATGTACGGTACTGCAGCTGCAGTACATATATCAGTGTCAGTAAAGGCCGGGTGTATAATAGCAGCAGGACAGGTATGTACGGTACTGCAGCTGCAGTGCATACAGGGAGGAGTATATATATATATATCAATAAAGGCCGGTGTATAACAGCAGCAGGACAGGTATGTACGGTACTGCAGCGCATATATCAGTGTCAGTAAAGGCCGGGTGTATAACAGCGGCAGGACAGGTATGTACGGTACTGCAGCTGCAGTGCATACAGGGAGGAGTATATACCAGTCAGGACTCACAGCAGCTCTGCAGCACGTACAGGCCGGAACCCTCACAGTTCAGGAACTCCCCGGTCTCTGCGGAGAGAGGTCACACCGTACATTAGGAATACATCAGTAATATACCAGGGAGGTTCTATGTCCCTGTCACGTGTCACATGGTAATGAGAGAACATCCTCCGGGGGCGGGGTCGGGCAGGGGGGGCGGGGTCACCTTTCTCTATGTCCTTGTACAGCTGGTCTATCAGGGCATCCAGACGCTCTCTCTCTTGTGCCGGCAGCTCCAGAGCGTCACACGCATGGACCCATTGGCTCAATGAGCTGGAAGAACAACATATTGGTGACCAGAACACACTAGGGGACCAGGAGTACAGCAGATATACACATAGCAGTATACAGGGGTCCGATATCTCCCCCCCCCCCCCCACCACCACTCACCTTGTGCCAATCCCCTGCCCATTTGTCCCAACAAGAGCAAACAGAGATCGGAAGCCTTCAGGGGTGAACCACTGCAACGGGGGGAGAGGGAGAGTCAGTCATGTACAAGCCCAGTAACAGGCCTCAGAGAGCTGGGGCCCCACATGGATCTTGTGGTGTGTCCCTTACCCGGCTCACTCTCTCCTCATACAGAGCCTCTGTAAACAGGCGCCGCAGGTGATCCAGCTGCCCCTGGAAGAGGAGGGGAGACGGGACGATTGTGTGAGCAATAACAACCCCAGGTCCTATAGCCCCAAACACGCCATCTACCAGGCACGGAGGACAGTTACACCTTGGCTGTATATTAGGGCCGGTGATCATGCGGTGTCTCCTAATACAATGTGTAATATATTCAGAGCGCCCCCTGCTTTCCCTACAGGCATTGCACCCATTTCTATCTGCATAACAACCCTGATTACCCACTTCTGAATATGGGTATGTTACTACCAGTACATAAAGAGCTTGTCTGGGGAATAATGACACCGGCCTATTCGTCATGCCTCCGACAGGACATAATCAGGAGTAAGATACAATCTAATGTCATTCTGGTAAACATAGCAGAGAATAATGAAACCAGCGTCACCTTGAACTTGTCTCCGAGCAGCTTGTGGACAATCTCCTCCTCCTCGTTGGCCGTTTTGTTACAGAACTGAGAGAAGAGCTGCAGCCACAGGTCCTTGTCCTTCGCCTGTTATATTATAAGGGGTGAGGTTCATATTATACACCCCATCTGTGCCACTAACTGCTATAGTCAGAGCGTGACCCCTGTGTACAGACCCCTCACACTTCTACTGAAGGAGCCCCCCCCCCCCGCGAGGAATCTGCAGTGCATCAGGGACCGAATGGAACACACCTGTTTTACTGTCGCCACCATCCTTGCCATCAGCATAATGCTCGCCGTCTCCGGAGG
This sequence comes from Crinia signifera, assembly GCF_055691185.1. NCBI lineage: Eukaryota > Metazoa > Chordata > Amphibia > Anura > Myobatrachidae > Crinia > Crinia signifera. Next base: position 2,629,036 of record NC_139217.1, read on the forward strand.
GTAGTGGATGTTCCTGGAGGGAGGGGGCCACAGATAAGATAAATGTGTACTTGTGTAACTTAAGGCCCCCATACATTAGTCCGACTTGTCCTAGGGATTTCCCCTGCAGCTCCCCGGGAGAGGGACACACGATTAGGCACTTGATGTGCCAAATTTTGCATATGGTAAATCTCATGGATTTATCATATGCGGTCCCCGGGGAGCTGCAGGGGGAGAGCCGGGTGGGGGATGCTGGGGAGCAGCAGGGAACAGCTGGGCAGGGTGAGCTGACAAATAGTCAGCTGGCCGGGGACACTGTTGATCCGGGCATGGGGAGAGGCTGGCAGGGGCAGTGTACACATGGGCAGCGGGCTGGGGGACGCCGGTGAACCGGCGAGAGGAACAGCTCACGTGCTGGGCAGGACCAGGCAGACGCAGCTACAAGGAAGAAAAAAAACCAATACAAAGAATGGGGAGCCAGTGATTGGCTTAGAGCGCTCTCAGCCAATTGCTGATTGGCTGAGAGAGCTCTCTCAGCCAATCACTGCCTCCCTATTCGTTTGTATTGAAGCTGCGTCTGCCTGGTCCTCCTGCCCAGCAGTGAGCTGTTCCCCTCGCCGGTTCACCGGCGTCCCCCCGCCCGCTGTCTATAGTGTCAGCTGCCCCTGCCAGCCTCTCCCCATGCCCGGCGTCCCCCGCCCGCTGACTATTTGTCAGCTCACCTTCCCCGGCGTCCCCCGCCCGCTGACCCTGCCCGGAGACTGCACATAAGATTTAGGAAATCTTATGTGCAGCCGGTGCGACTGCCCGACTCCGATCCGATGCGCACGGGACCACGCATCGGGTCGGATAGGGTGTCAAAACATGCGATTTTGGACAATTTCACAGCCCGATTCATCCGAATCGGTTGAAATCGAGTCCGAATCGCATAATGTATGGCTGGCTGATTGCGTTACACAGAAAATGGCCTCGTGAATAGGTAACCATTGTAATGCATTTGTACCTAAAGTAGGTCCCTTTTGTTGACTATTATAAAGTTACTTGCTGACAGTACATCATCAAGAGACAGAACAGTGCCACCAACAGGAATGGTGATAGTACTACACCCATGCGATAACCAGTAAAGTATGCATTTAGCATGAATCAGGTTTTGACCAACAGGAACATGCTGAAAACTTAGAAAAATGAATCACTCCCTTCGGCTATTGTGGCAGGAATGCTGAACCGTGAGTATTAATTGCTAGATGTTCTTCAGTCTCTTACCGCCAGGCTTCCTCCAGTTTGTTGAGGGGATGCGCAGGGTTGTCCCTCGCAGACCCGAGACACAGAACCTGGTGGTATTGCTCCTTAGATGCTTTCAGGCACTCGGCACTGCAGTAGGACACCTGCACGTTAAGGACACTACCGTTATTGACCATTAAACGTTAACATGAAAAGTCTCACCCTAAATCCAAAATCAGAATCTTCTCACGTAGCCTAGCTCTCACTCCAGAACGTCCTCAACTAAGCTAGTTCTCACTCCAGAACCTCCTCAACTAAGCTAGTTCTCACTCCAGAACCTCCTCAACTAAGCTAGCTCTCCCTTCACAACCTCCTAAACTAAGCAAGTTCTCACTCCAGAACCTGCTCAACTAAGCTAGTTCTTACTCCAGAACCTCCTCAACTAAGCTAGCTCTCACTCCAGAACCTCCTCAACTAAGCTAGTTCTCACTCCAGAACCTGCTCAACTAAGCTAGTTCTCACTCCAGAACCTGCTCAACTAAGCTAGTTCTCACTCCAGAATCTCCTCAACTAAGCTAGTTCTCACACCAGAACCTCCTCAACTAAGCTAGCTCTTACACCAGAACCTCCTCAACTAAGCTAGTTCTAACTCCAGAACCTCCTCAACTAAGCTAGTTCCCGCTCCAGAACCTCCTCAACTAAGCTAGTTCCCGCTCCAGAACCTCCTCAACTAGCCTAGCTCTTACTCCAGAACATCCTCAACGAAGCTAGCTCTCACTCCAGAACCTCCTCAACTAAGCTAGTTCTCACTCCAGAACCTCCTCAACTAAGCTAGTTCTCACTCCAGTACCTAAACTAAGCTAGTTCTCACTCCAGTACCTAAACTAAGCTAGTTCTCACTCCAGTACCTAAACGAAGCTAGTTCTCACTCCAGTACCTAAACGAAGCTAGTTCTCACTCCAGTACCTAAACGAAGCTAGTTCTCACTCCAGTACCTAAACGAAGCTAGTTCTCACTCCAGTACCTAAAAGAAGCTAGTTCTCACTCCAGAACATCCTCAACTAAGCTAGATCCCGCTCCAGAACCTCTTTAACTAGCCTAGCTTTCACTCCAGAACCTCCTCAACTAAGCTAGTTCTCACTCCAGTACCTAAACTAAGCTAGTTCTTACTCCAGTACCTAAACTAAGCTAGTTCTCACTCCAGTACCTAAACTAAGCTAGTTCTCACTCCAGTACCTAAACAAAGCTAGTTCTCACTCCAGTACCTAAACGAAGCTAGTTCTCACTCCAGAACCTCCTCAACTAAGCTAGCTCTCACTCCAGAACCTCCTCAACTAAGCTAGTTCTCACTCCAGAACCTGCTCAACTAAGCTAGTTCTCACCCCAGAACCTCCTCAACTAAGCTTGTTCTCACTCCAGAACCTCCTCAACTAAGCTAGTTCTCACCCCAGAACCTCCTCAACTAAGCTAGTTCTCACTCCAGAACATCCTCAACTAAGCTAGTTCTCACCCCAGAACCTCCTCAACTAAGATAGCTCTCACTCCAGAACCTCCTCAACTAAGCTAGCTCTCACTCCAGAACATCCTCAACTAGCCTAGCTCTCACTCCAGAACCTCCTCAACTAAGCTAGCTCTCACTCCAGAACCTCCTCAACTTAGCTAGCTCTCACTCCAGAACCTCCTCAACTAGCCTAGCTCTCACTCCAGAACCTCCTCAACTAAGCTAGCTCTCACTCCAGAACCTCCTCAACTAAGCTAGTTCTCACTCCAGTACCTAAACTAAGCTAGTTCTCACTCCAGTACCTAAACTAAGCTAGTTCTCACTCCAGAACATCCTCAACTAGCCTAGCTCTCGCTCCAGAACCTCCTCAACTAATCTAGCTCTCAATCCAGAACCTCCTCAACTAGCCTAGCTCTCGCTCCAGAACCTCCTCAACTAATCTAGCTCTCACTCCAGAACCTCCTCAACTAAGTTAGTTCTCACTCCAGAACCTCCTCAACTAAGCTAGCTCTCACTCCAGAACCTCCTCAACTAAGCTAGCTCTTACACCAGAACCTTCTCAACTAAGCTAGTTCTAACTCCAGAACCTCCTCAACTAAGCTAGTTCCCGCTCCAGAACCTCCTCAACTAGCCTAGCTCTCGCTCCAGAACCTGCTCAACTAGCCTAGCTCAGACTCCAGAACCTCCTCAACTACCCTAGCTCTCACTCCAGAACCTCCTCAACTAGCCTAGCTCTCACTCCAGAACCTCCTCAACTAGCCTAGCTCTCACTCCAGAACCTCCTCAACTAGCCTAGCTTTCACTCCAGAACCTCCTCAACAAGCCTAGCTCTCACTCCAGAACCTCCTCAACAAGCCTAGCTCTCACTCCAGAACCTCCTCAACTAAGCTAGTTCTCCCTCCACAACCTCCTAAACTAAGCTAGTTCTCACTACAGAAACTCCTCAACTAAGCTAGTTCTCACCCAGAACCTCCTCAACTAAGCTAGTTCTCACTCCAGAACATCCTCAACTAAGCTAGTTCTCACCCCAGAACCTCCTCAACTAAGATAGCTCTCACTCCAGTACCTCCTCAACTAAGCTAGCTCTCACTCCAAAACCTCCTCAACTAAGCTAGCTCTCACTCCAGAACCTCCTCAACTAAGCTAGCTCTCACTCCAGAACCTCCTCAACTAAGCTAGCTCTCACTCCAGAACCTCCTCAACTAGCCTAGCTCTCACTCCAGAACCTCCTCAACTAAGCTAGCTCTCACTCCAGAATCTCCTCAACTAAGCTAGTTCTCACTCCAGTACCTAAACTAAGCTAGTTCTCACTCCAGTACCTAAACTAAGCTAGTTCTCACTCCAGTACCTAAACTAGTTCTCACTCCAGTACCTAAACTAAGCTAGTTCTCACTCCAGAACATCCTCAACTAGCCTAGCTCTCGCTCCAGAACCTCCTCAACTAATCTAGCTCTCACTCCAGAACCTCCTCAACTAGCCTAGCTCTCGCTCCAGAACCTCCTCAACTAATCTAGCTCTCACTCCAGAACCTCCTCAACTAAGTTAGTTCTCACTCCAAAACCAAGCAAGCTCTCACTCCAGAACCTCCTCAACTAAGCTAGCTCTCACTCCAGAACCTCAACTAAGCTAGCTCTTACACCAGAACCTCCTCAACTAAGCTAGTTCTAACTCCAGAACCTCCTCAACTAAGCTAGTTCCCGCTCCAGAACCTCCTCAACTAGCCTAGCTCTCGCTCCAGAACCTGCTCAACTAGCCTAGCTCAGACTCCAGAACCTCCTCAACTACCCTAGCTCTCACTCCAGAACCTCCTCCACTAGCCTAGCTCTCACTCCAGAACCTCCTCAACTAGCCTAGCTTTCACTCCAGAACCTCCTCAACTAGCTTAGCTCTCACTCCAGAACCTCCTCGACTAAGCTAGTTCTCCCTCCACAACCTCCTAAACTAAGCTAGTTCTCACTACAGAAACTCCTCAACTAAGCTAGTTCTCACTCCAGAACCTCCTCAACTAAGCTAGTTCTCACCAGAACCTCCTCAACTAAGCTAGCTCTCACTCCAGAACCTCCTCAACTAAGCTAGCTCTCACTCCAGAACATCCTCAACTAGCTTAGCTCTTACTCCAGAACCTCCTCAACTAAGCTAGTTCTCACTCCAGAACCTCCTCAGCTAAGCTAGTTCTCACTCCAGTACCTAAACTAAGCTAGTTCTCACTCCAGCACCTAAACTAAGCTAGTTCTCACTCCAGCACCTAAACTAAGCTAGTTCTCACTCCAGCACCTAAACTAGTTCTCACTCCAGAAACTCCTCAACTAAGCTAGTTCCCGCTCCAGAACCTCCTCAACTAGCCTAGCTCTCACTCCAGAACCTGCTCAACTAGCCTAGCTCTCACTCCAGAACCTCCTCAACTAAGCTAGTTCTCACTCCAGAACCTCCTCAACTAAGCTTGTTCTCACTCCAGAAACTCCTCAACTAAGCTAGTTCTCACCCCAGAACCTCTTCAACTAAGCTAGTTCTCACTCCAGAACCTCCTCAACTAAGATAGCTCTCACCCCAGAACCTCCTCAACTAAGCTAGCTCTCACTCCAGAACATCCTCAACTAGCCTAGCTCTCACTCCAGAACATCCTCAACTAGCCTAGCTCTCACTCCAGAACCTCCTCAACTAAGCTAGCTCTCACTCCAGAATCTCCTCAACTAAGCTAGCTCTCACTCCAGAACCTCCTCAACTAAGCTAGCTCTCACTCCAGAACCTCCTCAACTAGCCTAGCTCTCACTCCAGAACCTCCTCAACTAAGCTAGCTCTCACTCCAGAACCTCCTCAACTAAGCTAGTTCTCACTCCAGTACCTAAACTAAGCTAGTTCTCACTCCAGTACCTAAACTAAGCTAGTTCTCACTCCAGAACATCCTCAACTAGCCTAGCTCTCGCTCCAGAACCTCCTCAACTAATCTAGCTCTCACTCCAGAACCTCCTCAACTAAGTTAGTTCTCACTCCAGTACCTAAACTAAGCTAGTTCTCACTCCAGTACCTAAACTAAGCTAGTTCTCACTCCAGTACCTAAACTAGTTCTCACTTCAGTACCTAAACTAAGCTAGTTCTCACTCCAGAACCTCCTCAACTAGCCTAGCTCTCGCTCCAGAACCTACTCAACTAATCTAGCTCTCACTCCAGAACCTCCTCAACTAGCCTAGCTCTTGCTCCAGAACCTCCTCAACTAATCTAGCTCTCACTCCAGAACCTCCTCAACTAAGTTAGTTCTCACTCCAGAACCAAGCAAGCTCTCACTCCAGAACCTCCTCAACTAAGCTAGCTCTCACTCCAGAACCTCCTCAACTAAGCTAGCTCTTACACCAGAACCTCCTCAACTAAGCTAGTTCTAACTCCAGAACCTCCTCAACTAAGCTAGTTCCCGCTCCAGAACCTCCTCAACTAGCCTAGCTCTCGGTCCAGAACCTGCTCAACTAGCATAGCTCAGACTCCAGAACCTCCTCAACTACCCTAGCTCTCACTCCAGAACCTCCTCAACTAGCCTAGCTCTCACTCCAGAACCTCCTCAACTAGCCTAGCTCACTCCAGAACCTCCTCAACTAGCCTAGCTCTCACTCCAGAACCTCCTCAACTAAGCTAGCTCTCACTCCAGAACCTCCTCAACTAAGCTTTTTCTCACTCCAGAACCTCCTCAACTAAGCTAGTTCTCACCCCAGAACCTCCTCAACTAAGCTAGTTCTCACTCCAGAACATCCTCAACTAAGCTAGTTCTCACCCCAGAACCTCCTCAACTAAGATAGCTCTCACTCCAGAACCTCATCAACTAGCCTAGCTCTCACTCCAGAACCTCCTCAACTAAGCTAGCTCTCACTCCAGAACCTCAACTAGCCTAGCTCTCACTCCAGAACCTTTTCAACTAAGCTAGTTCTCACTCCAGAACCTCCTCAACTAAGCTAGTTCTCACTCCAGAACATCCTCAACTAGCCTAGCTCTCACTCCAGAACTTCCTCAACTAAGCTAGCTATCACTCCAGAACCTCCTTAACTAAGCTAGCTCTCACTCCAGAACCTACTTAACTAAGCTAGTTCTCGCTCCAGTACCTAAACTAAGCTAGTTCTCACTCCAGTACCTAAACTAAGCTAGTTCTCACTCCACTACCTAAACTAAGCTAGTTCTCACTCCACTACTTAAACTAAGCTAGTTCTCACTCCATAACATCCTCAACTAGCCTAGCTCTCACTCCAGAACCTCCTCAATTAAGCTAGTTCTCACTCCAGAACATCCTCAACTAGCCTAGCTCTCACTCCAGAACCTCATCAACTAAGCTAGTTCTGACTCCAGAACATCCTCAACTAGGCTAGCTCTCACTTCAGAACCTCAACTAAGGTATTTCTCACTCCAGTACCTAAACTAAGCTAGTTCTAACTCCAGAACCTAAACTAAGCTAGTTCTCACTCCAGAACATCCTCAAATAAGCTAGTTCCCGCTCCAGAACCTCCTCAACTAACCTAGCTCTCACTCCAGGACCTCCTCAACTAAGCTAGTTCTCACTCCAGTACCTAAACTAAGCTAGTTCTCACTCCAGAACATCCTCAACTAGGCTAGCTCTCACTCCAGAACCTCCTTAACTAACCTAGCTCTCACTCCAGAACCTCCTTAACTAAGCTAGCTCTCACTCCAGAACCTCCTTAACTAAGCTAGCTCTCACTCCAGAACATCCTTAACTAAGCTAGCTCTCACTCCAAAACCTCCTTAAACTAGTTCTCGCTCCAGTACCTAAACTAAGCTAGTTCTCACTCCAGAACTTCCTCAACTAAGCTAGTTCTCACTCCAGAACCTCCTCAACTAAGTGTAGCGCTCACCCCAGAATTTCCTCAACTAAGCTAGTTCTCACTCCAGAACATCCTCAACTAAGCTAGCTATCACTCCAGAACCTCCTCAACTAAGCTAGCTCTCACTCCAGAACATCCTCAACTAGCCTAGCTCTCACTCCAGAACCTCCTCAACTAAGCTAGCTCTCACTCCAGAACCTCAACAACTAAGCTAGCTCTCACTCTAGAACCTCCTCAACTAAGCTAGCTCTCACTCCAGAACCCCCTCAACTAAGCTAGCTCTCACTCCAGAACCTCCTCAACTAGCCTAGCTCTCACTCCAGAACCTCCTCAACTAAGCTAGCTCTCACTCCAGAACCTCCTCAACTAAGCTAGCTCTCACTGCAGAACCTCCTCAACTGAGCTAGCTCTCACTCCAGAACCTCCTCAACTAAGCTAGCTCTCACTCCAGAACCTCCTCAACTAAGCTAGTTCTAACTCCAGTACCTAAACTATGCTAGTTCTCACTCCAGTACCTAAACTAAGCTAGTTCTCACTCCAGAACATCCTCAACTAGCCTAGCTCTCACTCCAGAACCTCCTCAACTAATCTAGCTCTCACTCCAGAACCTCCTCAACTAAGCTAGTTCTCACTCCAGAACCTCCAAAACTAAGCTAGCTCTCACTCCAGAACCTCCTTAACTAAGCTAGTTCTCGCTCCAGTATCTAAACTAAGCTAGTTCTCACTCCAGAACATCCTCAACTAGGCTAGCTCTCACTCCAGAACCTCCTCAACTAAGCTATTTCTCACTCCAGTACCTAAACTAAGCTAGTTCTCACTCCAGAACATCCTCAACTAGCCTAGCTCTCACTCCAGAAACTCCTTAACTAAGCTAGCTCTCACTCCAGAACCTCCTTAACTAAGCTACTTCTCACTCCAGAACCTCCTTAACTAAGCTAGCTCTCGCTCCAGAACCTCCTTAACTAAGCTAGCTCTCGCTCCAGTACCTAAACTAAGCTAGTTCTCACTCCAGAACTTCCTCAACTAAGATAGTTCTCACTCCAGAACCTCCTTAACTAAGCTAGTTCTCACTCCAGAACATCCTCAACTAGCCTAGCTCTCACTCCAGAACCTCCTCAACTAAGCTAGTTCTCACTCCAGAACCTCAACTAAGCTAGTTCTCACTCCAGAACCTCCTCAACTAAGCTAGCTCTTACACCAGAACCTCCTCAACTAAGCTAGTTCTAACTCCAGAACCTCCTCAACTAAGCTAGTTCCCGCTCCAGAACCTCCTCAACTAGCCTAGCTCTCGGTCCAGAACCTGCTCAACTAGCATAGCTCAGACTCCAGAACCTCCTCAACTACCCTAGCTCTCACTCCAGAACCTCCTCAACTAGCCTAGCTCTCACTCCAGAACCTCCTCAACTAGCCTAGCTCTCACTCCAGAACCTCCTCAACTAGCCTAGCTCTCACTCCAGAACCTCCTCAACTAAGCTAGCTCTCACTCCAGAACCTCCTCAACTAAGCTTTTTCTCACTCCAGAACCTCCTCAACTAAGCTAGTTCTCACCCCAGAACCTCCTCAACTAAGCTAGTTCTCACTCCAGAACATCCTCAACTAAGCTAGTTCTCACCCCAGAACCTCCTCAACTAAGATAGCTCTCACTCCAGAACCTCCTCAACTAAGATAGCTCTCACTCCAGAACCTCATCAACTAGCCTAGCTCTCACTCCAGAACCTCCTCAACTAAGCTAGCTCTCACTCCAGAACCTCAACTAGCCTAGCTCTCACTCCAGAACCTTTTCAACTAAGCTAGTTCTCACTCCAGAACCTCCTCAACTAAGCTAGTTCTCACTCCAGAACATCCTCAACTAGCCTAGCTCTCACTCCAGAACTTCCTCAACTAAGCTAGCTATCACTCCAGAACCTCCTTAACTAAGCTAGCTCTCACTCCAGAACCTACTTAACTAAGCTAGTTCTCGCTCCAGTACCTAAACTAAGCTAGTTCTCACTCCAGTACCTAAACTAAGCTAGTTCTCACTCCACTACCTAAACTAAGCTAGTTCTCACTCCACTACTTAAACTAAGCTAGTTCTCACTCCATAACATCCTCAACTAGCCTAGCTCTCACTCCAGAACCTCCTCAATTAAGCTAGTTCTCACTCCAGAACATCCTCAACTAGCCTAGCTCTCACTCCAGAACCTCATCAACTAAGCTAGTTCTGACTCCAGAACATCCTCAACTAGGCTAGCTCTCACTTCAGAACCTCAACTAAGGTATTTCTCACTCCAGTACCTAAACTAAGCTAGTTCTAACTCCAGAACCTAAACTAAGCTAGTTCTCACTCCAGAACATCCTCAAATAAGCTAGTTCCCGCTCCAGAACCTCCTCAACTAACCTAGCTCTCACTCCAGGACCTCCTCAACTAAGCTAGTTCTCACTCCAGTACCTAAACTAAGCTAGTTCTCACTCCAGAACATCCTCAACTAGGCTAGCTCTCACTCCAGAACCTCCTTAACTAACCTAGCTCTCACTCCAGAACCTCCTTAACTAAGCTAGCTCTCACTCCAGAACCTCCTTAACTAAGCTAGCTCTCACTCCAGAACATCCTTAACTAAGCTAGCTCTCACTCCAAAACCTCCTTAAACTAGTTCTCGCTCCAGTACCTAAACTAAGCTAGTTCTCACTCCAGAACTTCCTCAACTAAGCTAGTTCTCACTCCAGAACCTCCTCAACTAAGTGTAGCGCTCACCCCAGAATTTCCTCAACTAAGCTAGTTCTCACTCCAGAACATCCTCAACTAAGCTAGCTATCACTCCAGAACCTCCTCAACTAAGCTAGCTCTCACTCCAGAACATCCTCAACTAGCCTAGCTCTCACTCCAGAACCTCCTCAACTAAGCTAGCTCTCACTCCAGAACCTCAACAACTAAGCTAGCTCTCACTCTAGAACCTCCTCAACTAAGCTAGCTCTCACTCCAGAACCCCCTCAACTAAGCTAGCTCTCACTCCAGAACCTCCTCAACTAGCCTAGCTCTCACTCCAGAACCTCCTCAACTAAGCTAGCTCTCACTCCAGAACCTCCTCAACTAAGCTAGCTCTCACTGCAGAACCTCCTCAACTGAGCTAGCTCTCACTCCAGAACCTCCTCAACTAAGCTAGCTCTCACTCCAGAACCTCCTCAACTAAGCTAGTTCTAACTCCAGTACCTAAACTATGCTAGTTCTCACTCCAGTACCTAAACTAAGCTAGTTCTCACTCCAGAACATCCTCAACTAGCCTAGCTCTCACTCCAGAACCTCCTCAACTAATCTAGCTCTCACTCCAGAACCTCCTCAACTAAGCTAGTTCTCACTCCAGAACCTCCAAAACTAAGCTAGCTCTCACTCCAGAACCTCCTTAACTAAGCTAGTTCTCGCTCCAGTATCTAAACTAAGCTAGTTCTCACTCCAGAACATCCTCAACTAGGCTAGCTCTCACTCCAGAACCTCCTCAACTAAGCTATTTCTCACTCCAGTACCTAAACTAAGCTAGTTCTCACTCCAGAACATCCTCAACTAGCCTAGCTCTCACTCCAGAAACTCCTTAACTAAGCTAGCTCTCACTCCAGAACCTCCTTAACTAAGCTACTTCTCACTCCAGAACCTCCTTAACTAAGCTAGCTCTCGCTCCAGAACCTCCTTAACTAAGCTAGCTCTCGCTCCAGTACCTAAACTAAGCTAGTTCTCACTCCAGAACTTCCTCAACTAAGATAGTTCTCACTCCAGAACCTCCTTAACTAAGCTAGTTCTCACTCCAGAACATCCTCAACTAGCCTAGCTCTCACTCCAGAACCTCCTCAACTAAGCTAGTTCTCACTCCAGAACCTCAACTAAGCTAGTTCTCACTCCAGAACCTCCTCAACTAAGTTAGTTCTCACTCCAGAACCTCCTCAACTAAGCTAGTTCTCACTCCAGAACCTCCTCAACTAAGCTAGTTCTCACTCCAGAACCTCCTCAACTAAGCTAGTTCTCACTCCAGAACCTCCTCAACTAAGCTAGTTCTCACTCCAGAACCTCCTCAACTAAGCAAGTTCTCACCGCAGAACCTCCTCAACTAAGCTAGCTCTTACTCCAGAACCTCTTCAACTACGATAGATCTCACTCCAGAACCTCCTTGTCACGGACCCACCGGTCGCCTGCTCCGATACGTCAATCTGAGCAGCGCCGGCCGTGACTGGGGTTCACTCAGGACACTCGGGTCCTTTCCTTGAGGTACACTGCCACCAGCCAAAACCTGATTTTAGCGCCTGAAACTGCGCAAGGGGCGGCTTGGCTCGCCCCTGACCACACAATACAATATAACAATGGTAACGCTTGCCAGCCTTTCTCTTCTGAGGCTAATGAGTCTTAAGAACACAGAACCAGAACTGGGAATATGTATTATTTATTCCTAGAAATACTACAGAGCTTTAAACAAAATGGTTACAAGACATTACAATGATTTTAAAAGTACACACAAGTTTTAAATGCAAATTTCAGAAATAAAATAAAAGGAAAAAAAGACAGAACCGTATCTTACAATCCTGAAGTGGGGGGGTTCTCCACAAGAAATCTCTCGTCGCCTACAGCCTGCTTGCTAGACCCCCAGGTAGTGACATTGACTATAGGGAGAAGAGTCTTAGTTATACCTTGCAGACTCCCTCCTCCCTCCCACCCTTGGGATTCCACTCTTTCCATGCTGAAGGAGTGTGGAAGGTCCCTGGCAATCTACAGTCTGCTGTTTTCAAAGTGATTGATCCTCTTTCCTTGCATAGCAGACCCACTGATAAGAGATGTTAAGGAAGGGGACAAACTCTAACCTCTTCTTCTGGACCATGGTTTATGAGGGGCTCAGATCTTATCTTACATCCTGACTCCGGAGGAGTCCACAGATGTCACACTGAGGGAATACAGGCCTCAAACTCAAACCAGGGTCACCTACAGTTTACATACAAGACATGTCCTGATTCCAATACTCACAGGAGACATAACTATTACACCAATATCAGACATACATTCACCGGACAGATAATCATAACAGGAGGCATACGTTACTTTGATCGATCACCTGATCTGATCGTTACACCTCCCCCTTTTAAAATGGCGCACAGAGGCGGTGACCCACGTCACCGTCTCATCAGTGCGCTATTAACTACATCACCTGGACAGGTAGCAGTGGTCTCTGTGCTGAGACAGACTTCCACTGATTCTGCGGGATCTGTACTAACACTTCACTATACTTGACGTCTGTCATGGCACCACCTGACGCCATAGCCGTGGCTAGGGTGGGCAATGGGCATAGTCCCTGTCCCTCTCGCAGGAGATGGCAAACTAAAAGCACACAGGTGTCCTCGAACCCATAGTCTGTGAGCACACTGATATAGTGGGAGCTGTGTCCATCCCGGCTGGCAATGACACAGCCCACCACAGCTGTGCGTCGGACTCCTGGACACGGATTCTCCCCTGCAGCTGGCAGTTTGGCCTTACTCACTGAGATCAGTACCAGACCATTCCGCCACACCCCAAACGGCCATCCCCCTGGGACTCGTAACTCGGCACGTTTAACTATACCACAGGTGTGGGGCATTCTCCCAGCACTATATACAGACTTAAACATGTCTTCCCAGCACCTCTCCTGAGCTGACTGACCCCCCCTCCCCTTCACTGGGGGGAAGGTCCACTCACTCAACACCTCACACCTCATCCTTTTGTGAGGAGATTCGCCCTCTGTGTCTGTGTGTGTGAATTGTGAAGGGGGGCACGTTTCTGCAAGGGGGAATACCAGCAGGTCATTGTCCCCTGTCTTGGGAACATCCCAGCTCAGCTTTTCTGAGGTTAATATAGCTGAGTTTACCTGTGCTTCACGGGCCCACCCACCCTTCTGGTTACACACAGCAGCTTCCCTACTAGCCACTGGCTCTATTCCTGAAACAACCCTCTCACTGTACCCAGGGGTATCTTTCCCACTTCCCCGGTATGGGGCAGCCTGTGCAGGGTTGGTTCTCAGTTCTGCGTGGAAAGCCAAGCTTTCCATGGCCGTCCAGGACACCTTCCTGAGCCTGACCTTCCCTCCCAGACCCGCAGGTTCTGTGGCTGGGGTGGTGCCACTGAGGTTCTCAGGAGAGGCATCCGTTATCCAGTGATGCTGGAAAAATGCACTCTCTGGAGGGTTCTCAGTGTCTGGAGGGAACCCCTGCTGTGTTCCTGTATCTGTGTTTGTGTGGCTACAGTAAGGAGGGGGGTTTGGGGGGAAAGCTGCAGTAAGGGACACTCTCTCCCTATCTGACAGGTCTACAGTGCACACAGGACCCACCGGGTCACTTATTATACCTGGTACCACATTTCCCACAGTAGCGCAAGACATCACATTATCAACAGTAACATCAATATCATAACCTGGGGAGACATCCTGCAATACCTGCAAATTAGCCTGTGCATCTTCCACAACACATGGGGCCCATCCTGCTGGCTTACAATTGCACCGTGGCAAAAACGCTATATCTGGATCCCATTGTCTCTGAGCAGGAATGGGGTTATCTGAGCATGTTGTCACCAGTAACTTATTGGCAGGTACATGCTCTGCCTGCAACCAACTCAGATCTGTCCCATTTGTGCAGTTAGCGACCCCTGGCACGATGTCACAACCAGACATCACTGGAAGGACAGGGTTAACGTCTAGCACAGCAACCTTATGCCCCTTTCAGACCGCACTTTTAAAACGGTAAATTGCCGTTTTTTTACCGTTTTAAAACGGTAATGTGTGCGGTCTGAAAGGTCCAGTCCCACTTAACCGGTTAGAAAATGCCGTTTTTTCTAACCGGTTAAAATGCAGGGTCCTACCCGTTTCTGAACCGGTATTTTAGCGCAAAAATCGGCTCAGAAACGGTATTTAGGACCCAGCCAATGAGCTGGGTCCTAAATTCAGCACAGTGAATACTTAATGAGCGCTCATTAAGTATTCACAGCACTGGAGCCCCCCCCGCGCGTGTCGACACCCCCCCCCGCGCGTGTCGACGGCCCCCCCGCGTGTCGACCCCCCGCGCGCGTGTCGGCGCCCCCCCCCCGTGTCGACTTACCCCGTGCCGGTATCTCCGTTGTGGTTCCCGGCACTGCAGCTCAGTATGCTCGGAAAGCACTTATGAAAAAAGTGTCTTTCAGAAAATGGCTGCCCCCCATACGGAAGACAGTTTTTTTAAACAGGGTTTCCTATGGGGCAGCCATTTTCTGGAAGACACTTTTTTCATAAGTGCTTTCCGAGCATACTGAGCTGCAGTCCACAACGGAGGTACCGGCACGGGGTAAGTCGACACGGGGGGGGGGGGCGCCGACACGCGGGGTGGGGTGGGGGGGCGTCGACACGCGCGGGGGGCGTCGACATGCGCGGGGGGGCGTCGACATGCTCTCGGTCGACACGCGAGGGGGGGGGGGGAGCTGCACGGAGGGGAGGGCTGAAGGCTGCACTGGCTTTGACCCTGTATTTGGAAAGTTTCCAAAAACGGGTCTGCCAGTGTCAAAAAATCGGCACTTAAACGGTAATATACCGTTTAAGTGCTGCGGTGTGAAAGGGGTTTTATCTGGCAGACCCGTTTTTGGAAACGTTTCCAAATACAGGGTCAAAGCCAGTTATGCGGTCTGAAAGCAGCATATATGACATCACCATCAGCACTCCTACCACTGATGAGTGAGGGTGTCTCATTCCCAACCAGATTAGGGCATTCATTTAACCCCACAAACTGGCAAGGATGACCCACTATACCTGTCTCTAACCCACCCTCCACCTCCACCGAAGGTACGGCACTATCACAGATCATCCCAGGGGCTTCACACAAAATAACAACATTGCAATGTTCAGCATGGTTACATACTACCTGAGATGCATCATATGGTTCAGAAGGGTTAGCGACATTGACAGATATGTGTGGAGTTAATAAAAGTCCCATTCCTATTTCCGACATAGTCTCATCCCTGCATACTTTCACTATGCAGTCAGCCGCTTCCGGCAACAAATCTGGAGCAACGGGTGGGAACATGCTGCTCACATCTTCCAGCAGTTTAAACTGGGCCTTGTGATGTGAGGTCTCCTGGGCAGGCTCCATGACTGCTGTAGTAGGCAGAGGCACCTTGCCCTGGTGGGGCACCCCTGGTGAGAGCAAGCTGCTGACATCCTCAGATTCTGCTTCTCCCAACCGTTTAAACTGGAACTTTGCTTCCAGAGCTGGTAACAACAGCTGTTCTAGGCGACGCCACTCCACACCTATCCGGCGGCACTGATCTCCCCAAAATGGGGTATCCAACTTTCTCCAAGCATCGACCTCCTGCTGCGCAAATTTGTAACATTGTCCCAGTTCTCTCAGCAGCACCCAAGGAGACGCGGATGGACCCCAGAAACGAAATGCTGCACGATACTGGCTGAAGGCATTGCACTCATCGTCCCTGGCCTGGGTGAGCTGCGTGATCATCTCCCCACGAGTATGGTTGTGGCAGGAGATACCTTGCAGCTGGCATTCTTCCGTTAGTTCCTCTGTGCTCAGTAGGGTAAACATATCATCATCCTCCACTGGGTCAATATACCCACTGGGCTCTTCTGGTGCTGTAGGGGATTGGTACTCTGCAGTCTCCCTGACTGCCACACATCCTACAGTCTCCCTGGTGCTCGCAGAGATGTCACCTCTCTGAGCATCGGTTGTAGTGTCCAGGGCCAGCTCATTACTCACAACCAAGCTGACACTCACTTGGCTTCCTCTGTCTGCTTCCAAGACAGGGAACTGTGCATGACGCGGTCCGGTGAAATTCGCGTCAGCGGTCATTTGGGACCTCTGTCCCTTGTTAGGCTCCCCATGATTGATAACAGAGTCCACACCATGATCCAACACATTATTTACTTCCGCAGACAGTAAAAGTTCAGTACGAAGCCCATCTCCTGCTAACTCAGTAGCCACGGCAGATAAAGTCTCACGTAAAGGTTCGCCATCATGATGCCCTGTATCATCCTCCACTGGTTCACCAACAGCGATCAGCCCCCTGAGCCTCACCAGTTCCAACTGGTACTCACGCTGGGCCTGACGCTCTACAGCCTCTCGTACGGCTTTGCGCTCCTCAGCCTCTCGTACGGCTTTGCGCTTCTCAGCCTCTTGTACGGCTTTGCGCTCCTCAGCCTCTCGTCTGGCTTTGCACTCCGCAGCCCCTCTGTCCACAGTGGCTTTGCGCTCCGCAGCCTCTCTGTCGACAATGGCTTGGCAGAACTGCACCAGCTGCAAAGCGAATACGGGGTTCACATTCTCCAATTGCCTGCTAGCAGCTAGAAGGTCGCTCTGCAGTGTAGACTTGCTGGGTCCAGCAGAAGTGTTTGACCCTGGCGCGGAATCGTTTGTACTGTCCAGTGCTGACTGAGCCCCTGGGGTAGGATTGTCCATGGACTGGTTTCCTCCAGCAGCTAGAGTCCGATCGGCATCCACTAGTGCCTGAATCATACGTTTTCTACTCTGGCCAGACCAAGGGATATTCCTCTGCACACACACGACCGCCAGGTCATCTCTCCTCATCTGCTGGTAATCAGCCATCCGGAGTCTCACACTTGTCAAATAAAATGATAGGAAAGAAAACAAGAGAAGGGAGGGAACAGAAATTGCATCCACTGTGTGACTTTTAAAACTATAGTAAAGCTCTGAGTTCTGATTCTGGTGATGTGGGTATTTCTCACAAAATTCTACCCACACTCACTTAAGTTCTTAAAGAGAAAAATTAATTCTCCATCCCACCGCTGCCACCAAATGTCACGGACCCACCGGTCGCCTGCTCCGATACGTCAATCTGAGCAGCGCCGGCCGTGACTGGGGTTCACTCAGGACACTCGGGTCCTTTCCTTGAGGTACACTGCCACCAGCCAAAACCTGATTTTAGCGCCTGAAACTGCGCAAGGGGCGGCTTGGCTCGCCCCTGACCACACAATACAATATAACAATGGTAACGCTTGCCAGCCTTTCTCTTCTGAGGCTAATGAGTCTTAAGAACACAGAACCAGAACTGGGAATATGTTTTATTTATTCCTAGAAATACTACAGAGCTTTAAACAAAATGGTTACAAGACATTACAATGATTTTAAAAGTACACACAAGTTTTAAATGCAAATTTCAGAAATAAAATAAAAGGAAAAAAAGACAGAACCGTATCTTACAATCCTGAAGTGGGGGGGTTCTCCACAAGAAATCTCTCGTCGCCTACAGCCTGCTTGCTAGACCCCCAGGTAGTGACATTGACTATAGGGAGAAGATTCTTAGTTATACCTTGCAGACTCCCTCCTCCCTCCCACCCTTGGGATTCCACTCTTTCCATGCTGAAGGAGTGTGGAAGGTCCCTGGCAATCTACAGTCTGCTGTTTTCAAAGTGATTGATCCTCTTTCCTTGCATAGCAGACCCACTGATAAGAGATGTTAAGGAAGGGGACAAACTCTAACCTCTTCTTCTGGACCATGGTTTATGAGGGGCTCAGATCTTATCTTACATCCTGACTCCGGAGGAGTCCACAGATGTCACACTGAGGGAATACAGGCCTCAAACTCAAACCAGGGTCACCTACAGTTTACATACAAGACATGTCCTGATTCCAATACTCACAGGAGACATAACTATTACACCAATATCAGACATACATTCACCGGACAGATAATCATAACAGGAGGCATACGTTAATTTGATCGATCACCTGATCTGATCGTTACACTCCTCAACTATGATAGATCTCACTCCAGAACCTCCTCAACTAAGCTAGTTCTAACTCCAGAACCTCCTCAACTAGCCTGGATCTCGCTCCAGAACCTCCTCAACTAGCCTAGCTCTCACTACAGAACCTGCTCAACTAGCCTAGTTCTCACTCCACAACCTCCACAACTAAGCTAGCTCTCACGCCAGAATCTCATTGAATAGCCTAGTTCTCTTTCCAGTACCTCAACTAAGCTAGTTATCACTCCAGAACCTCTATCCAATACCCATGGAACCATTGCCTGAAAGCTCCCACTATCCAGGACATCTGGAACAGTCTCTGATCTGCCGCACTATAAGATTCCATGGAAGGAGGACTCTATATTCCTGACCCCAGTTACACAGACATTATCTCAGCACATTTTGTATAGGACATTGGAGATACACTGGAAGGTACAAGACACATTACACAGTGTCCCTACACAAAACAGCCTGTTCCCAGAACTAGTGACTATGGGGTCTATGAACTAAGCATTGGAGAGAGAAAGTACCAGCCAGGCGGAGTTAAAAAAAAAAAAACATGACAGTTAGGAGCTGACTTTTGGTGCTTTCTCTCTTTAAGGCTTAGTACATAGACCCCTTTCTGAGGAATACCTGACCAATATGTGTGACAACCAGGTAGGTATTTCTTGTGCGATTATCAGGTAAGTATTTCTATTAGGAGAAAAAGGTAGGTGTTCTAGGTGTTATTCCTTTGTTTCCAGTATACAGCGTCACAGAGCGGTCTCCTCGTAGGGATTTATAACACATATGTACACAATACACAATGCAGACTACAGTACATGTATTGTAGTGCAATGGGAATCTAACAGCGGAACAGGTGAGACTATGACATATACACGCATCACCTTACAGAGGAGACTACGACATATACACACATCACCTTACAGAGGACACTATGACATATACACACATCACCTTACAGAGGACACTATGACATATACACGCATCACCTTACAGAGGAGACTATGACATATACACGCATCACCTTACAGAGGAGACTACGACATATACACACATCACCTTACAGAGGACACTATGACATATACACGCATCACCTTACAGAGGACACAACGACATATACACGCATCACCTTACAGAGGACACTATGACATATACACGCATCACCTTACAGAGGACACTATGACATATACACGCATCACCTTACAGAGGAGACTATGACATATACACGCATCACCTTACAGAGGACACAACGACATATACACACATCACCTTACAGAGGAGTCTACGACATATACACGCATCACCTTACAGTGGACACTATGACATATACACGCATCACCTTACAGAGGAGACTACGACATATACACGCTTCACCTTACAGAGGACACTACGACATATACACGCATCACCTTACAGAGGACACTACGACATATACACACATCACCTTACAGAGGACACTACGACATATACACGCATCACCTTACAGTGGACACTATGACATATACACGCATCACCTTACAGAGGACACTGACATATACACACATCACCTTACAGAGGACACAATGACATATACACGCATCACCTTACAGAGGAGACTACGACATATACACGCATCACCTTACAGTGGACACTACGACATATACACGCATCACCTTACAGAGGACACTATGACATATACACGCATCACCTTACAGAGGACACTATGACATATACACGCATCACCTTACAGAGGACACTACGACATATACACACATCACCTTACAGAGGACACTACGACATATACACGCATCACCTTACAGAGGACACTACGACATATACACGCATCACCTTACAGAGGACACTGACATATACACGCATCACCTTACAGAGGACACTGACATATACACACATCACCTTACAGTGGACACTACGACATATACACACATCACCTTACAGAGGACACTATGACATATACACACATCACCTTACAGAGGACACTGACATATACACACATCACCTTACAGAGGACACTGACATATACACGCATCACCTTACAGAGGACACTACGACATATACACACATCACCTTACAGAGGACACTACGACATATACACGCATATCACCATACAGAGGACACTACGACATATACACACATCACCTTACAGAGGAGACAACGACATATACACGCATCACCTTACAGAGGACACTGACATATACACGCATCACCTTACAGAGGACACTGACATATACACACATCACCTTACAGTGGACACTACGACATATACACACATCACCTTACAGAGGACACTACGACATATACACGCATCACCTTACAGAGGACACTGACATATACACGCATCACCTTACAGAGGACACTATGACATATACACACATCACCTTACAGAGGTGACTACGACATATACACACATCACCTTACAGAGGAGACTACGACATATACACACATCACCTTACAGAGGACACTATGACATATACACACATCACCTTACAGAGGACACTGACATATACACGCTTCACCTTACAGAGGACACTACGACATATACACGCATCACCTTACAGAGGACACTACGACATATACACACATCACCTTACAGAGGACACTACGACATATACACGCATCACCTTACAGAGGACACTACGACATATACACGCATCACCTTACAGAGGACACTGACATATACACGCATCACCTTACAGAGGACACTGACATATACACACATCACCTTACAGTGGACACTACGACATATACACACATCACCTTACAGAGGACACTATGACATATACACACATCACCTTACAGAGGACACTGACATATACACACATCACCTTACAGAGGACACTGACATATACACGCATCACCTTACAGAGGACACTACGACATATACACACATCACCTTACAGAGGACACTACGACATATACACGCATATCACCATACAGAGGACACTACGACATATACACACATCACCTTACAGAGGAGACAACGACATATACACGCATCACCTTACAGAGGACACTGACATATACACGCATCACCTTACAGAGGACACTGACATATACACACATCACCTTACAGTGGACACTACGACATATACACACATCACCTTACAGAGGACACTACGACATATACACGCATCACCTTACAGAGGACACTGACATATACACGCATCACCTTACAGAGGACACTATGACATATACACACATCACCTTACAGAGGTGACTACGACATATACACACACATCACCTTACAGAGGAGACTACGACATATACACACATCACCTTACAGAGGACACTATGACATATACACACATCACCTTACAGAGGACACTGACATATACACGCTTCACCTTACAGAGGACACTACGACATATACACGCATCACCTTACAGAGGACACTACGACATATACACACATCACCTTACAGAGGACACTACGACATATACACGCATATCACCATACAGAGGACACTACGACATATACACACATCACCTTACAGAGGAGACAACGACATATACACGCATCACCTTACAGAGGACACTGACATATACACGCATCACCTTACAGAGGACACTGACATATACACACATCACCTTACAGTGGACACTACGACATATACACACATCACCTTACAGAGGACACTATGACATATACACACATCACCTTACAGAGGACACTGACATATACACACATCACCTTACAGAGGACACTGACATATACACGCATCACCTTACAGAGGACACTACGACATATACACACATCACCTTACAGAGGACACTACGACATATACACGCATATCACCATACAGAGGACACTACGACATATACACACATCACCTTACAGAGGAGACAACGACATATACACGCATCACCTTACAGAGGACACTGACATATACACGCATCACCTTACAGAGGACACTGACATATACACACATCACCTTACAGTGGACACTACGACATATACACACATCACCTTACAGAGGACACTACGACATATACACGCATCACCTTACAGAGGACACTGACATATACACGCATCACCTTACAGAGGACACTATGACATATACACACATCACCTTACAGAGGTGACTACGACATATACACACATCACCTTACAGAGGAGACTACGACATATACACACATCACCTTACAGAGGACACTATGACATATACACACATCACCTTACAGAGGTGACTACGACATATACACACATCACCTTACAGAGGAGACTACGACATATACACACATCACCTTACAGAGGAGACTACGACATATACACGCATCACCTTACAGAGGACACTGACATATACACGCATCACCTTACAGAGGACACTGACATATACACACATCACCTTACAGAGGAGACTACGACATATACACGCATCACCTTACAGAGGACACTACGACATATACACGCATCACCTTACAGAGGACTCTACGACATATACACGCATCACCTTACAGAGGACTCTACGACATATACACGCATCACCTTACAGAGGACACTACGACATATACACGCATCACCTTACAGAGGACACTATGACATATACACGCATCACCTTACAGAGGACACTATGACATATACACACATCACCTTACAGAGGTGACTACGACATATACACACACATCACCTTACAGAGGAGACTACGACATATACACACATCACCTTACAGAGGACTCTACGACATATACACGCATCACCTTACAGAGGACACTACGACATATACACGCATCACCTTACAGAGGACACTACGACATATACACACATCACCTTACAGAGGACACTACGACATATACACACATCACCTTACAGAGGACACTATGACATATACACACATCACCTTACAGAGGAGACTACGACATATACACACATCACCTTACAGAGGAGACTACGACATATACACGCATCACCTTACAGAGGACACTGACATATACACGCATCACCTTACAGAGGACACTGACATATACACACATCACCTTACAGAGGAGACTACGACATATACACGCATCACCTTACAGAGGACACTACGACATATACACGCATCACCTTACAGAGGACTCTACGACATATACACGCATCACCTTACAGAGGACTCTACGACATATACACGCATCACCTTACAGAGGACACTACGACATATACACGCATCACCTTACAGAGGACACTATGACATATACACGCATCACCTTACAGAGGACACTATGACATATACACACATCACCTTACAGAGGTGACTACGACATATACACACATCACCTTACAGAGGAGACTACGACATATACACACATCACCTTACAGAGGACTCTACGACATATACACGCATCACCTTACAGAGGACACTACGACATATACACACATCACCTTACAGAGGACACTATGACATATACACACATCACCTTACAGAGGTGACTACGACATATACACACATCACCTTACAGAGGAGACTACGACATATACACACATCACCTTACAGAGGAGACTACGACATATACACGCATCACCTTACAGAGGACACTGACATATACACGCATCACCTTACAGAGGACACTGACATATACACACATCACCTTACAGAGGAGACTACGACATATACACGCATCACCTTACAGAGGACACTACGACATATACACGCATCACCTTACAGAGGACTCTACGACATATACACGCATCACCTTACAGAGGACACTATGACATATACACACATCACCTTACAGAGGACACTATGACATATACACACATCACCTTACAGAGGAGACTACGACATATACACGCATCACCTTACAGAGGACACTACGACATATACACGCATCACCTTACAGAGGAGACTATGAAATATACTCGCATCACCTTACAGCGGAGACTATGACATATACACGCATCACCTTACAGAGGACACTACGACATATACACGCATCACCTTACAGTGGAGACTATGAAATATACTCGCATCACCTTACAGCGGAGACTATGACATATACACGCATCACCTTACAGAGGACACTACGACATATACACGCATCACCTTACAGAGGAGACTACGACATATACACGCATCACCTTACAGAGGAGACTACGACATATACACGCATCACCTTACAGAGGACACTGACATATACACGCATCACCTTACAGTGGACACTACGACATATACACGCATCACCTTACAGAGGAGACTACGACATATACACGCATCACCTTACAGAGGACACTGACATATACACGCATCACCTTACAGTGGACACTACGACATATACACACATCACCTTACAGAGGACACTGACATATACACGCATCACCTTACAGAGGACACTACGACATATACACACATCACCTTACAGAGGACACTACTACATATACACACATATCACCTTACAGAGGAGACTACGACATATACACGCATCACCTTACAGAGGAGACTACAACATATACACGCATCACCTTACAGTGGACACTACGACATATACACACACATCACCTTACAGAGAACACTACGACATATACACGCGCATCACCTTACAGAGGACACTATGACATATACACGCATCACCTTACAGAGGAGACTATGACATATACACACATCACCTTACAGAGGACACTACGACATATACACGCATCACCTTACAGAGGAGACTACGACATATACATGCATCACCTTACAGAGGACACTACGACATATACACGCATCACCTTACAGTGGAGACTACGACATATACACACATCACCTTACAGCAGACACTATGACATATACACGCATCACCTTACAGAGGACACTACGACATATACACGCATCACCTTACAGAGGAGACTACGACATATACACGCATCACCTTACAGAGGACACTGACATATACACGCATCACCTTACAGTGGACACTACGACATATACACACATCACCTTACAGAGGACACTGACATATACACGCATCACCTTACAGAGGACACTACGACATATACACGCATCACCTTACAGAGGACACTACGACATATACACGCATCACCTTACAGTGGACACTACGACATATACACGCATCACCTTACAGTGGACACTACGACATATACACGCATCACCTTACAGAGGACACTACGACATATACACACATCACCTTACAGAGGACACTACGACATATACACACACATCACCTTACAGAGGACACTACGACATATACACACATCACCTTACAGAGGACACTATGACATATACACACATCACCTTACAGAGGAGACTATGACATATACACACATCACCTTACAGAGGAGACTACGACATATACACGCATCACCTTACAGAGGACACTGACATATACACGCATCACCTTACAGTGGACACTACGACATATACACACATCACCTTACAGAGGACACTGACATATACACGCATCACCTTACAGAGGACACTACGACATATACACACACATCACCTTACAGAGGACACTACGACATATACACGCATCACCTTACAGTGGACACTACGACATATACACGCATCACCTTACAGTGGACACTACGACATATACACGCATCACCTTACAGAGGACACTACGACATATACACACATCACCTTACAGAGGACACTACGACATATACACACATCACCTTACAGAGGACACTACGACATATACACACATCACCTTACAGAGGACACTATGACATATACACACATCACCTTACAGAGGACACTACGACATATACACACATCACCTTACAGAGGACACTACGACATATACACGCATCACCTTACAGAGGAGACTATGACATATACAGGCATCACCTTACAGAGGAGACTATGACATATACACGCATCACCTTACAGAGGAGACTATGACATATACAGGCATCACCTTACAGTGAACTCTACGACATATACACGCATCACCTTACAGAGGAGACTATGACATATACACGCATCACCTTACAGAGGACACTACGACATATACACGCATCACCTTACAGAGGAGACTATGACATATACAGGCATCACCTTACAGAGGAGACTATGACATATACACGCATCACCTTACAGAGGACACTACGACATATACACGCATCACCTTACAGAGGAGACTATGACATATACAGGCATCACCTTACAGAGGAGACTACGACATATACACGCATCACCTTACAGAGGACACTATGACATATACACGCATCACCTTACAGAGGACACTACGACATATACACGCATCACCTTACAGAGGAGACTATGACATATACACGCATCACCTTACAGAGGAGACTATGACATATACACGCATCACCTTACAGAGGAGACTATGACATATACAGGCATCACCTTACAGAGGAGACTACGACATATACACGCATCACCTTACAGAGGACACTACGACATATACACGCATCACCTTACAGAGGAGACTACGACATATACATGCATCACCTTACAGAGGACACTACGACATATACACGCATCACCTTACAGTGGAGACTACGACATATACACACATCACCTTACAGCAGACACTATGACATATACACGCATCACCTTACAGAGGACACTACGACATATACACGCATCACCTTACAGAGGAGACTACGACATATACACGCATCACCTTACAGAGGACACTGACATATACACGCATCACCTTACAGTGGACACTACGACATATACACACATCACCTTACAGAGGACACTGACATATACACGCATCACCTTACAGAGGACACTACGACATATACACGCATCACCTTACAGAGGACACTACGACATATACACGCATCACCTTACAGTGGACACTACGACATATACACGCATCACCTTACAGTGGACACTACGACATATACACGCATCACCTTACAGAGGACACTACGACATATACACACATCACCTTACAGAGGACACTACGACATACACACACACATCACCTTACAGAGGACACTACGACATATACACACATCACCTTACAGAGGACACTATGACATATACACACATCACCTTACAGAGGAGACTAT
This sequence comes from Crinia signifera, assembly GCF_055691185.1. Taxonomy (NCBI): domain Eukaryota; kingdom Metazoa; phylum Chordata; class Amphibia; order Anura; family Myobatrachidae; genus Crinia; species Crinia signifera. Next base: position 2,656,242 of record NC_139217.1, read on the forward strand.
GACATATACACACATCACCTTACAGAGGAGACTACGACATATACACGCATCACCTTACAGAGGACACTGACATATACACGCATCACCTTACAGTGGACACTACGACATATACACACATCACCTTACAGAGGACACTGACATATACACGCATCACCTTACAGAGGACACTACGACATATACACACACATCACCTTACAGAGGACACTACGACATATACACGCATCACCTTACAGTGGACACTACGACATATACACGCATCACCTTACAGTGGACACTACGACATATACACGCATCACCTTACAGAGGACACTACGACATATACACACATCACCTTACAGAGGACACTACGACATATACACACATCACCTTACAGAGGACACTACGACATATACACACATCACCTTACAGAGGACACTATGACATATACACACATCACCTTACAGAGGACACTACGACATATACACACATCACCTTACAGAGGACACTACGACATATACACGCATCACCTTACAGAGGAGACTATGACATATACAGGCATCACCTTACAGAGGAGACTATGACATATACACGCATCACCTTACAGAGGAGACTATGACATATACAGGCATCACCTTACAGTGAACTCTACGACATATACACGCATCACCTTACAGAGGAGACTATGACATATACACGCATCACCTTACAGAGGACACTACGACATATACACGCATCACCTTACAGAGGAGACTATGACATATACAGGCATCACCTTACAGAGGAGACTATGACATATACACGCATCACCTTACAGAGGACACTACGACATATACACGCATCACCTTACAGAGGAGACTATGACATATACAGGCATCACCTTACAGAGGAGACTACGACATATACACGCATCACCTTACAGAGGACACTATGACATATACACGCATCACCTTACAGAGGACACTACGACATATACACGCATCACCTTACAGAGGAGACTATGACATATACACGCATCACCTTACAGAGGAGACTATGACATATACACGCATCACCTTACAGAGGAGACTATGACATATACAGGCATCACCTTACAGAGGAGACTACGACATATACACGCATCACCTTACAGAGGACACTATGACATATACACGCATCACCTTACAGAGGACACTGACATATACACGCATCACCTTACAGAGGACACTGACATATACACGCATCACCTTACAGAGGACACTATGACATATACACGCATCACCTTACAGAGGACACTGACATATACACGCATCACCTTACAGAGGACACTGACATATACACGCATCACCTTACAGTGGACACTACGACATATACACGCATCACCTTACAGAGGAGACTACGACATAAACACGCATCACCTTACAGTGGACACTACGACATATACACACATATCACCATACAGAGGAGACTACAACATATACACGCATCACCTTACAGTGGACACTATGACATATACACGCATCACCTTACAGTGGACACTACGACATATACACGCATCACCTTACAGAGGAGACTATGACATACACACACACACACACACACACACACACACACACACACCTACACATATACACACATCACCTTACAGCAGACACTATGACATATACACACATCACCTTACAGCAGACACTATGACATATACACGCATCACCTTACAGAGGACACTACGACATATACACACATCACCTTACAGAGGACACTACGACATATACACACATCACCTTACAGAGGACACTACGACATATACACACATCACCTTACAGAGGACACTACGACATATACACACATCACCTTACAGAGGACACTACGACATATACACGCATCACCTTACAGAGGACACTATGACATATACACGCATCACCTTACAGAGGACACTATGACATATACACGCATCACCTTACAGAGGACACTACGACATATACACACATCACCTTACAGAGGACACTACGACATATACACACATCACCTTACAGAGGACACTACGACATATACACGCATCACCTTACAGTGGAGACTATGACATATACACGCATCACCTTACAGAGGACACTACGACATATACACACACATCACCTTACAGAGGACACTACGACATATACACGCATCACCTTACAGAGGACACTACGACATATACACGCATCACCTTACAGAGGACACTACGACATATACACGCATCACCTTACAGAGGACACTACGACATATACACGCATCACCTTACAGAGGACACTACGACATATACACACATCACCTTACAGTGGAGACTACGACATATACACGCATCACCTTACAGAGGACACTACGACATATACACGCATCACCTTACAGTGGACACTATGACATATACACACATCACCTTACAGTGGACACTATGACATATACACACACACATCACCTTACAGAGGACACTACGACATATACACACATCACCTTACAGAGGACACTATGACATATACACGCATCACCTTACAGAGGACACTACGACATATACACGCATCACCTTACAGAGGACACTACGACATATACACACATCACCTTACAGTGGACACTACGACATATACACGCATCACCTTACAGAGGACACTATGACATATACACGCATCACCTTACAGTGGACACTACGAAATATACACACACATCACCTTACAGAGGACACTACGACATATACACACATCACCTTACAGTGGACACTACGACATATACACGCATCACCTTACAGAGGACACTAGGACATATACACGCATCACCTTACAGCGGACACTATGACATATACACGCATCACCTTACAGAGGAGACTACGACATATACACGCATCACCTTACAGAGGACACTACGACATATACACACATCACCTTACAGAGGAGACTACGACATATACACGCATCACCTTACAGAGGAGACTACGACATATACACGCATCACCTTACAGAGGAGACTACGACATATACACGCATCACCTTACAGAGGAGACTACGACATATACACACATCACCTTACAGAGGAGACTACGACATATACACACATCACCTTACAGTGGACACTATGACATATACACGCATCACCTTACAGAGGAGACTACGACATATACACACATCACCTTACAGAGGAGACTACGACATATACACACATCACCTTACAGAGGACACTATGACATATACACACATCACCTTACAGAGGACACTATGACATATACACACACATCACCTTACAGAGGAGACTACGACATATACACGCATCACCTTACAGAGGTGACTACGACATATACACGCATCACCTTACAGAGGACACTACGACATATACACACATCACCTTACAGAGGACACTACGACATATACACACATCACCTTACAGTGGAGACTATGACATATACACACATCACCTTACAGAGGACACTACGACATATACACACATCACCTTACAGTGGAGACTACGACATATACACGCATCACCTTACAGAGGACACTACGACATATACACACATCACCTTACAGAGGTGACTACGACATATACACGCATCACCTTACAGAGGACACTACGACATATACACGCATCACCTTACAGCAGACACTATGACATATACACGCATCACCTTACAGAGGACACTACGACATATACACGCATCACCTTACAGAGGACACTACGACATATACACGCATCACCTTACAGCAGACACTATGACATATACACGCATCACCTTACAGTGGACACTATGACTTATACACGCATCACCTTACAGTGGACACTACGACATATACACGCATCACCTTACAGAGGACACTACGACATATACACGCATCACCTTACAGCAGACACTATGACATATACACGCATCACCTTACAGTGGACACTATGACTTATACACGCATCACCTTACAGTGGACACTACGACATATACACGCATCACCTTACAGTGGACACTATGATATATACACACATCAGCTTACAGAGGACACTACGACATATACACACATCACCTTACAGTGGAGACTATGACATATACACACATCACCTTACAGAGGACACTACGACATATACACACATCACCTTACAGCGGACACTATGACATATACACGCATCACCTTACAGTGGAGACTACGACATATACACGCATCACCTTACAGTGGAGACTGACATATACACGCATCACCTTACAGTGGAGACTACGACATATACACGCATCACCTTACAGAGGACACTACGACATATACACGCATCACCTTACAGAGGAGACTATGACATATAAACACATCACCTTACAGTGGACACTACGACATATACACGCATCACCTTACAGTGGACACTATGACATATACACGCATCACCTTACAGAGGAGACTATGACATATCCACGCATCACCTTACAGTGGAGACTATGACATATACACGCATCACCTTACAGTGGACACTATGACATATACACACACATTACCTTACAGAGGAGACTATGACATATACACGCATCACCTTACAGTGGAGACTATGACATATACACGCATCACCTTACAGTGGACACTATGACATATACACACACATTACCTTACAGAGGAGACTATGACATATACACGCATCACCTTACAGTGGAGACTATGACATATACACGCATCACCTTACAGTGGACACTATGACATATACACACACATTACCTTACAGTGGAGACTATGACATATACACGCATCACCTTACAGTGGACACTATGACATATACACACACATCACCTTACAGTGGAGACTATGACATATACACGCATCACCTTACAGAGGAGACTATGACATATACACACATCACCTTACAGAGGACACTACGACATATACACACATCACCTTACAGTGGACACTACGACATATACACGCATCACCTTACAGAGGAGACTATGACATATACACGCATCACCTTACAGAGGACACTATGACATATACACGCATCACCTTACAGAGGACACTATGACATATACACGCATCACCTTACAGTGGAGACTACGACATATACACGCATCACCTTACAGAGGACACTACGACATATACACGCATCACCTTACAGAGGACACTACGACATATACACGCATCACCTTACAGAGGAGACTACGACATATACACGCATCACCTTACAGTGGACACTACGACATATACACGCATCACCTTACAGAGGAGACTATGACATATACACGCATCACCTTACAGAGGACACTATGACATATACACGCATCACCTTACAGTGGAGACTATGACATATACACGCATCACCTTACAGTGGAGACTATGACATATACACGCATCACCTTACAGTGGAGACTACGACATATACACGCATCACCTTACAGTGGAGACTGACATATACACGCATCACCTTACAGTGGAGACTACGACATATACACGCATCACCTTACAGAGGACACTATGACATATACACGCATCACCTTACAGAGGAGACTACGACATATTCACGCATCACCTTACAGTGGACACTATGACATATACACGCATCACCTTACAGAGGAGACTATGACATATACACGCATCACCTTACAGAGGACACTACGACATATACACACATCACCTTACAGAGGAGACTACGACATATACACACATCACCTTACAGAGGAGACTATGACATATACACACATCACCTTACAGAGGACACTATGACATATACACGCATCACCTTACAGCGGACACTATGACATATACACGCATCACCTTACAGAGGAGACTACGACATATACACACATCACCTTACAGAGGACACTACGACATATACACACATCACCTTACAGAGGACACTACGACATATACACACACATCACCTTACAGCGGACACTATGACATATACACACATCACCTTACAGAGGACACTACGACATATACACACATCACCTTACAGAGGAGACTACGACATATACACACATCACCTTACAGAGGACACTATAACATATACACACATCACCTTACAGTGGACACTACGACATATACACGCATCACCTTACAGAGGACACTATGACATATACACACATCACCTTACAGAGGAGACTATGACATATACACGCATCACCTTACAGAGGACACTACGACATATACACACACATCACCTTACAGCGGACACTACGACATATACACGCATCACCTTACAGAGGACACTATGACATATACACACATCACCTTACAGAGGAGACTATGACATATACACGCATCACCTTACAGAGGACACTACGACATATACACACACATCACCTTACAGCGGACACTATGACATATACACACATCACCTTACAGCGGACACTACGACATATACACACATCACCTTACAGAGGACACTATGACATATACACACATCACCTTACAGTGGACACTACGACATATACACGCATCACCTTACAGAGGAGACTACGACATATACACGCATCACCTTACAGAGGAGACTACGACATATACACGCATCACCTTACAGAGGAGACTACGACATATACACACATCACCTTACAGTGGACACTATGACATATACACGCATCACCTTACAGTGGACACTACGACATATACACGCATCACCTTACAGAGGAGACTATGACATATACACACATCACCTTACAGAGGAGACTATGACATATACACACATCACCTTACAGTGGACACTATGACATATACACGCATCACCTTACAGAGGAGACTATGACATATACACGCATCACCTTACAGAGGACACTATGACATATACACGCATCACCTTACAGAGGACACTATGACATATACACGCATCACCTTACAGAGGACACTACGACATATACACACACATCACCTTACAGCGGACACTATGACATATACACACATCACCTTACAGCGGACACTACGACATATACACACATCACCTTACAGAGGACACTATGACATATACACACATCACCTTACAGTGGACACTACGACATATACACGCATCACCTTACAGAGGAGACTACGACATATACACGCATCACCTTACAGAGGAGACTACGACATATACACACATCACCTTACAGTGGACACTATGACATATACACACATCACCTTACAGAGGACACTATGACATATACACGCATCACCTTACAGTGGACACTACGACATATACACGCATCACCTTACAGAGGAGACTATGACATATACACACATCACCTTACAGTGGACACTATGACATATACACGCATCACCTTACAGAGGAGACTATGACATATACACGCATCACCTTACAGAGGACACTATGACATATACACGCATCACCTTACAGAGGACACTATGACATATACACGCATCACCTTACAGAGGACACTACGACATATACACACACATCACCTTACAGAGGAGACTACGACATATACACACATCACCTTACAGAGGAGACTACGACATATACACACACATCACCTTACAGTGGACACTATGACTTATACATGCATCACCTTACAGAGGACACTACGACATATCCACGCATCACCTTACAGTGGAGACTATGACATATACACGCATCACCTTACAGAGGACACTATGACATATACACACATCACCTTACAGAGGACACTACGACATATACACGCATCACCTTACAGAGGACACTACGACATATCCACGCATCACCTTACAGTGGAGACTATGACATATACACGCATCACCTTACAGAGGACACTATGACATATACACGCATCACCTTACAGAGGAGACTATGACATATACACACATCACCTTACAGAGGACACTATGACATATACACGCATCACCTTACAGTGGACACTATGACTTATACATGCATCACCTTACAGAGGACACTATGACATATACACGCATCACCTTACAGAGGAGACTACGACATATACACGCATCACCTTACAGAGGAGACTATGACATATACACACATCACCTTACAGAGGACACTATGACATATACACGCATCACCTTACAGTGGAGACTATGACATATACACGCATCACCTTACAGTGGAGACTATGACATATACACGCATCACCTTACAGAGGACACTATGACATATACACGCATCACCTTACAGTGGACACTATGACATATACACACATCACCTTACAGTGGACACTACGACATATACACACATCACCTTACAGAGGACACTATGACATATACACGCATCACCTTACAGTGGACACTATGACTTATACATGCATCACCTTACAGAGGACACTACGACATATCCACGCATCACCTTACAGTGGAGACTATGACATATACACGCATCACCTTACAGAGGAGACTATGACATATACACGCATCACCTTACAGAGGACACTATGACATATACACGCATCACCTTACAGTGGAGACTATGACATATACACGCATCACCTTACAGTGGAGACTATGACATATACACGCATCACCTTACAGAGGACACTATGACATATACACGCATCACCTTACAGTGGAGACTATGACATATACACGCATCACCTTACAGAGGACACTATGACATATACAGGCATCACCTTACAGTGGAGACTATGACATATACACACACACACACACACACACACACATCACCTTACCGTGGATTAGTATGGGCGCACGGCTACTATATCAAACAGTAATAAACATTGTACATCCACACACGTGAGCAGCCCAAAGAGCACATTCTGGGGTTTCCCAAGTACCAGACATAATGGGATATACACAACTAGTGCCTGTTCCTTCAGTCTATCTGGCCTGTGATGCCCCATCACTCTCTGGCAGTACCTGGCACTGTGGGCACTGCTGGTGCAGCCCATTTTGAATTGTACAAAGCTCCGGATACGGAAGGACCACGTGGACATTTCCGGACAGTCTCTGGGCGTTCTCTCTCGCTGTCTCCAGGGACCGCATGCAGTGGTCACAGGCTGCAAGGGAAAATGGAATCATCAGCATCCGACTGAGGGGGGCAGCGCAGGGATAACAGCTCTATCATCGGACACGTAGATGGGGTACACACAGCGCCTATCACCCCCTTCATAGACAGACCAACAATGTGCACTGTTCTGATTTTAAGCTTGCAGATATTCATCTTTAAATGAGCAAAACTTGGTCATGGAAATAAAGGACATAATCACCTTTCAATTTCTACAATGGGAACAGAGGTGGAGTTATCAGATCATGGGGGACTGTTAGTAACGGCTTCAGATGAGAGAGTACCAGCGGCCATCTTACCTCGGTACCGGTACAGCGCGTTCCACTGGAACTGAGAGGACACCAGAGGCTTCTCCTGAAATATTGTTTCTCCTTTCCGTATACTCCGGGTTGCAAACACCCCCTTTCCCTGGATGAAGGAAAGTCACCATGAGCATAATTACAGAGTTAGAATAAGAGGTTACAGGTCACAGAATGGGCTGAGGATACGAGAGAGGGGGAGCTGTCCATCACTTACTGACTAGCCGCCATTCATAGTATACCGTTATGTAGGTATCACGTGACTGCTGGTGCCACTGGCACAAGGCAAGAGGAATATACAGGAGCCGCCCATAATGTCACTGTCCCCGCCCACGTCAGATACACGGGAGACCCTGGGCCCAGTGACTGCAGCATGTATCCATTCATTACACTGTATCAGTACAGGAGCCGCCCATAGCGTCACTGTCCCCGCCCACGTCAGATACACGGGAGACCCTGGGCCCAGTGACTGCAGCATGTATCCATTCATTACACTGTATCAGTACAGGAGCCACCCATAGCGTCACTGTCCCCGCCCACGTCAGATACACAGGAGACCCTGGGCCCAGTGACTGCAGCATGTATCCATTCATTACACTGTATCAGTACAGGAGCCACCCATAGCGTCACTGTCCCCGCCCACGTCAGATACACAGGAGACCCTGGGCCCAGTGACTGCAGCATGTATCCATTCATTACACTGTATCAGTACAGGAGCCACCCATAGCGTCACTGTCCATATCAGTGTATACAGGATATATAGGCGGGGTGTATATGTACAGTGATCAGTGTATACAGGATATATAGGCAGGGTGTATATGTACAGTGATCAGTGTATACAGGATATATAGGCAGGGTGTATATGTACAGTGATCAGTGTATACAGGATATATATGCAGAGTGTATATGTACAGTGATCAGTGTATACAGGATATATAGGCAGGGTGTATATGTACAGTGATCAGTGTATACAGGATATATAGGCGGGGTGTATATGTACAGTGATCAGTGTATACAGGATATATAGGCGGGGTGTATATGTACAGTGATCAGTGTATACAGGATATATAGGCGGGGTGTATATGTACAGTGATCAGTGTATACAGGATATATAGGCAGGGTGTATATGTACAGTATACAGAACAGTGATCAGTGTATACAGGATATATAGGCAGAGTGTATATGTACAGTGATCAGTGCATACAGGATATATAGGCGGGGTGTATATGTACAGTGATCAGTGTATACAGGATATATAGGCGGGGTGTATATGTACAGTGATCAGTGTATACAGGATATATAGGCGGGGTGTATATGTACAGTGATCAGTGTATACAGGATATATAGGCAGGGTGTATATGTACAGTGATCAGTGCATACAGGATATATAGGCAGGGTGTATATGTACAGTGATCAGTGTATACAGGATATATATGCAGAGTGTATATGTACAGTGATCAGTGTATACAGGATATATAGGCAGGGTGTATATGTACAGTGATCAGTGTATACAGGATATATAGGCAGGGTGTATATGTACAGTATACAGAACAGTGATCAGTGTATACAGGATATATAGGCAGAGTGTATATGTACAGTGATCAGTGCATACAGGATATATAGGCGGGGTGTATATGTACAGTGATCAGTGTATACAGGATATATAGGCGGGGTGTATATGTACAGTGATCAGTGTATACAGGATATATAGGCGGGGTGTATATGTACAGTGATCAGTGTATACAGGATATATAGGCAGGGTGTATATGTACAGTGATCAGTGCATACAGGATATATAGGCGGGGTGTATATATACAGTGATCAGTGTATACAGGATATATAGGCAGGGTGTATATGTACAGTGATCAGTGTATACAGGATATATAGGCAGGGTGTATATGTACAGTGATCAGTGTATACAGCATATATAGGCAGGGTGTATATATACAGTGATCAGTGTATACAGGATATATAGGCAGGGTGTATATGTACAGTGATCAGTGTATACAGGATATATAGGCAGGGTGTATATGTACAGTGATCAGTGTATACAGGATATATAGGCAGGGTGTATATGTACAGTATACAGAACAGTGATCAGTGTATACAGGATATATAGGCAGAGTGTATATGTACAGTGATCAGTGTATACAGGATATATAGGCGGGGTGTATATGTACAGTGATCAGTGCATACAGGATATATAGGCGGGGTGTATATGTACAGTGATCAGTGTATACAGGATATATAGGCGGGGTGTATATGTACAGTGATCAGTGTATACAGGATATATAGGCGGGGTGTATATGTACAGTGATCAGTGTATACAGGATATATAGGCAGGGTGTATATGTACAGTGATCAGTGCATACAGGATATATAGGCGGGGTGTATATATACAGTGATCAGTGTATACAGGATATATAGGCAGGGTGTATATGTACAGTGATCAGTGTATACAGGATATATAGGCAGGGTGTATATGTACAGTGATCAGTGTATACAGCATATATAGGCAGGGTGTATATATACAGTGATCAGTGTATACAGGATATATAGGCAGGGTGTATATGTACAGTGATCAGTGTATACAGGATATATAGGCTGGGTGTATATGTACAGTGATCAGTGTATACAGGATATATAGGCGGGGTGTATATGTACAGTGATCAGTGTATACAGGATATATAGGCAGAGTGTATATGTACAGTGATCAGTGTATACAGGATATATAGGCAGGGTGTATATGTACAGTGATCAGTGTATACAGGATGTATATGTACAGTGATCAGTGTATACAGGATATATAGGCAGGGTGTATACGTACAGTGATCAGTGTATACAGGATATATAGGCAGGGTGTATACGTACAGTGATCAGTGTATACAGGATATATAGGCGGGGTGTATACGTACAGTGATCAGTGTATACAGGATATATAGGCGGGGTGTATACGTACAGTGATCAGTGTATACAGGATATATAGGCGGGGTGTATACGTACAGTGATCAGTGTATACAGGATATATAGGCAGTGTGTATACGTACAGTGATCAGTGTATACAGGATATATAGGCGGGGTGTATACGTACAGTGATCAGTGTATACAGGATATATAGGCGGGGTGTATACGTACAGTGATCAGTGTATACAGTATATATAGGCGGGGTGTATACGTACAGTGATCAGTGTATACAGGATATATAGGCGGGGTGTATACGTACATTGATCAGTGTATACAGGATATATAGGCGGGGTGTATACGTACAGTGATCAGTGTATACAGGATATATAGGCAGTGTGTATACGTACAGTGATCAGTGTATACAGGATATATAGGCGGGGTGTATACGTACAGTGATCAGTGTATACAGTATATATAGGCGGGGTGTATATGTACAGTGATCAGTGTATACAGGATATATAGGCGGGGTGTATATGTACAGTGATCAGTGTATACAGGATATATAGGCGGGGTGTATATGTACAGTGATCATTGTATACAGGATGTATAAGCAGGGTGTATATGTACAGTGATCAGTGTATACAGGATATATAGGCGGGGTGTATATGTACAGTGATCAGTGTATACAGGATATATAGGCGGGGTGTATATGTACAGTGATCAGTGTATACAGGATATATAAGCGGGGTGTATATGTACAGTGATCAGTGTATACAGGATATATAAGCAGAGTGTATATGTACAGTGATCAGTGTATACAGGATATATAGGCAGGGTGTATATGTACAGTGATCAGTGTATACAGGATATATAGGCAGGGTGTATATGTACAGTGATCAGTGTATACAGGATATATAGGCAGGGTGTATATGTACAGTGATCAGTGTATACAGGATATATAGGCGGGGTGTATATGTACAGTGATCAGTGTATACAGGATATATAGGCAGGGTGTATATGTACAGTGATTAGTGTATACAGGATATATAGGCGGGGTGTATATGTACAGTGATCAGTGTATACAGGATATATAGGCGGGTGTATATGTACAGTGATCAGTGTATACAGGATATATAGGCGGGGTGTATATGTACAGTGATCAGTGTATACAGGATATATAGGCGGGGTGTATATTGTCAGTGATCAGTGTATACAGGATATATAGGCGGGGTGTATATGTACATTGATCAGTGTATACAGGATATATAGGCGGGGTGTATATGTACAGTGATCAGTGTATACAGGATATATAGGCGGGGTGTATATGTACAGTGATCAGTGTATACAGGATGTATAAGCAGGGTGTATATGTACAGTGATCATTGTATACAGGATGTATAAGCGGGGTGTATATGTACAGTGATCAGTGTATACAGGATATATAGGCGGGGTGTATATGTACAGTGATCAGTGTATACAGGATATATAGGCGGGGTGTATATGTACAGTGATCAGTGTATACAGGATATATAAGCAGGGTGTATACTGTATGTACAGTGATCAGTGTATACAGGATATATAGGCGGGGTGTATATGTACAGTGATCAGTGTATACAGGATATATAGGCAGGGTGTATATGTACAGTGATCAGTGTATACAGGATGTATAGGCGGGGTGTATATGTACAGTGATCAGTGTATACAGGATGTATAGGCAGGGTGTATATGTACAGTGATCAGTGTATACAGGATATATAGGCAGGGTGTATATATACAGTGATCAGTGTATACAGGATATATAGGCAGGGTGTATATGTACAGTGATCAGTGTATACAGGATATATAGGCTGGGTGTATATGTACAGTGATCAGTGTATACAGGATATATAGGCGGGGTGTATACGTACAGTGATCAGTGTATACAGGATATATAGGCAGGGTGTATATGTACAGTGATCAGTGTATACAGGATGTATATGTACAGTGATCAGTGTATACAGGATATATAGGCGGGGTGTATATGTACAGTGATCAGTGTATACAGGATATATAGGCAGGGTGTATATGTACAGTGATCAGTATATACAGGATATATAGGCGGGGTGTATATGTACAGTGATCAGTGTATACAGGATATATAGGCAGGGTGTATATGTACAGTGATCAGTGTATACAGGATATATAGGCAGGGTGTATATGTACAGTGATTAGTGTATGCAGGATATATAGGCAGGGTGTATATGTACAGTGATCAGTGTATACAGGATATATAGGCAGGGTGTATACGTACAGTGATCAGTGTATACAGGATATATAGGCAGGGTGTATATATACAGTGATTAGTGTATACAGGATATATAGGCAGGGTGTATATATACAGTGATCAGTGTATACAGGATATACAGGCAGGGTGTATATGTACAGTGATCAGTGTATACAGGATATATAGGCGGGGTGTATATGTACAGTGATCAGTGTATACAGGATATATAGGCAGGGTGTATATGTACAGTGATCAGTGTATACAGGATATATAGGCAGTGTGTATATGTACAGTGATCAGTGTATACAGGATATATAGGCAGGGTGTATACGTACAGTGATCAGTGTATACAGGATATATAGGCGGGGTGTATATATACAGTGATCAGTGTATACAGGATATATAGGCAGGGTGTATATGTACAGTGATCAGTGTATACAGGATATATAGGCAGGGTGTATATATACAGTGATCAGTGTATACAGGATATATAGGCAGGGTGTATATATACAGTGATTAGTGTATACAGGATATATAGGCAGGGTGTATATATACAGTGATTAGTGTATACAGGATATATAGGCAGGGTGTATATATACAGTGATTAGTGTATACAGGATATACAGGCAGGGTATACAGGTACAGTTAGGATATGTATAGGCTATATTGGGGTACATACAGGTACATGTAAGATATATACCGGCTATATTGGGGTACATGTAAGATATATACCGGCTATATTGGGGTACACATAGGATATACAGGGGGTATATACCTTGCCGCCGCCGATGTGGCGGATCTCCAGCACCCCTCGGGCCGGCTCCGGCTGGAGACAGAAGGAGAACACGTCGCACATGGAGGCCGCCATGATGGGAGTAACGTGACCTGTGACCCGGAAACAGCTGCTGGGGCGGCCACGTGTGACAGGTTCCTGTGTGACATAGTCCTGGGGGCTGATTGTGTCCTAAAGTGTGTTACATACATGATAGAGTCTCATTGTGACATGTTACATGTGTCAGTGCTGTGTGTCTGGTGTGTGACATGTTACATGTGTCAGTTCTGTGTGTCTGGTGTGTGGCATGTTACATGTGTGAGCGCAGTGTGTCTGCTGTGTGACATGTTACATGTGTCAGTTCTGTGTGTCTGCTGTGTGACATGTTACATGTGTCAGTGCTGTGTGACATGTTACATGTGTCAGTGCTGTGGGTCTGGTGTGTGGCATGTTACATGTGTGAGCGCAGTGTGTCTGCTGTGTGACATGTTACATGTGTCAGTGCTGTGTGTCTGGTGTGTGACATGTTACATGTGTGAGTGCAGTGTGTCTGGTGTGTGACATGTTACATGTGTGAGCGCAGTGTGTCTGCTGTGTGACATGTTACATGTGTCAGTGCTGTGTGTCTGGTATGTTACATGTGTCAGTGCTGTGTGTCTGGTGTGTGACATGTTACATGTGTGAGCGCAGTGTGTCTGGTGTGACATGTTACATGTGTCAGTGCTGTGGGTCTGGTGTGTGGCATGATACATGTGTGAGCGCAGTGTGTCTGCTGTGTGACATGTTACATGTGTCAGTGCTGTGTGTCTGGTGTGTGACATGTTACATGTGTGAGTGCAGTGTGTCTGGTGTGTGACATGTTACATGTGTGAGCGCAGTGTGTCTGCTGTGTGACATGTTACATGTGTCAGTGCTGTGTGTCTGGTGTGTGACATGTTACATGTGTCAGTGCTGTGTGTCTGGTGTGTGACATGTTACATGTGTCAGTTCTGTGTGACATGTTACATGTGTCAGTGCTGTGGGTCTGGTGTGTGGCATGTTACATGTGTGAGCGCAGTGTGTCTGCTGTGTGACATGTTACATGTGTCAGTGCTGTGTGTCTGGTGTGTGACATGTTACATGTGTGAGTGCAGTGTGTCTGGTGTGTGACATGTTACATGTGTGAGCGCCGTGTGTCTGCTGTGTGACATGTTACATGTGTCAGTGCTGTGTGTCTGGTGTGTGATATGTTACATGTGTGAGCGCAGTGTGTCTGGTGTGTGACATGTTACATGTGTCAGTTCTGTGTGACATGTTACATGTGTCAGTGCTGTGGGTCTGGTGTGTGGCATGTTACATGTGTGAGCGCAGTGTGTCTGCTGTGTGACATGTTACATGTGTCAGTGCTGTGTGTCTGGTGTGTGACATGTTACATGTGTGAGTGCAGTGTGTCTGGTGTGTGACATGTTACATGTGTCAGTTCTGTGTGACATGTTACATGTGTCAGTGCTGTGGGTCTGGTGTGTGGCATGTTACATGTGTGAGCGCAGTGTGTCTGCTGTGTGACATGTTACATGTGTCAGTGCTGTGTGTCTGGTGTGTGACATGTTACATGTGTGAGTGCAGTGTGTCTGGTGTGTGACATGTTACATGTGTGAGCGCAGTGTGTCTGCTGTGTGACATGTTACATGTGTCAGTGCTGTGTGTCTGGTGTGTGACATGTTACATGTGTCAGTGCTGTGTGTCTGGTGTGTGACATGTTACATGTGTGAGCGCAGTGTGTCTGGTGTGTGACATGTTACATGTGTCAGTTCTGTGTGACATGTTACATGTGTCAGTGCTGTGGGTCTGGTGTGTGGCATGATACATGTGTGAGCGCAGTGTGTCTGCTGTGTGACATGTTACATGTGTCAGTGCTGTGTGTCTGGTGTGTGACATGTTACATGTGTGAGTGCAGTGTGTCTGGTGTGTGACATGTTACATGTGTGAGCGCAGTGTGTCTGCTGTGTGACATGTTACATGTGTCAGTGCTGTGTGTCTGGTGTGTGACATGTTACATGTGTCAGTGCTGTGTGTCTGGTGTGTGACATGTTACATGTGTCAGTTCTGTGTGACATGTTACATGTGTCAGTGCTGTGGGTCTGGTGTGTGGCATGTTACATGTGTGAGCGCAGTGTGTCTGCTGTGTGACATGTTACATGTGTCAGTGCTGTGTGTCTGGTGTGTGACATGTTACATGTGTGAGTGCAGTGTGTCTGGTGTGTGACATGTTACATGTGTGAGCGCCGTGTGTCTGCTGTGTGACATGTTACATGTGTCAGTGCTGTGTGTCTGGTGTGTGATATGTTACATGTGTGAGCGCAGTGTGTCTGGTGTGTGACATGTTACATGTGTCAGTTCTGTGTGACATGTTACATGTGTCAGTGCTGTGGGTCTGGTGTGTGGCATGATACATGTGTGAGCGCAGTGTGTCTGCTGTGTGACATGTTACATGTGTCAGTGCTGTGTGTCTGGTGTGTGACATGTTACATGTGTGAGTGCAGTGTGTCTGGTGTGTGACATGTTACATGTGTGAGCGCAGTGTGTCTGCTGTGTGACATGTTACATGTGTCAGTGCTGTGTGTCATGTTACATGTGTCAGTTCTGTGTGTCTGGTGTGTGACCTGTTACATGTGTGAGCGATGTGTGTCTGCTGTGTGACATGTTACATGTGTGAGTGCAGTGTGTCTGCTGTGTGACATGTTACATGTGAGAGCACTGTGTGTCTGCTGTGTGGCATGTTACATGTGAGAGCGCTGTGTCTGTGTATGGTATTATATACCGCAGCTCGCCCGCTGTGTCTGTGTTTGGGGGATGCAGTTAAAATCCCGGCGGTCGGGATCCCGGCACTTTCTCCCTCCGTGGGTGTCCACGACACCCCTGGAGGGAGAATAAATTATCTTGCTGAGCGTAGCGAGTGCAGTGAGCTCGCAAGGGGTGGCGATCCAGGTCCCCCCCCTTGTTGGGATTTCGGCGGTTGGGATTCCGGCGTTGAGATTTTGAACGCCGGGATCCCGACCGCCGGGATTTCATACTGAATCTGTGTATGGTATTATATACCGCAGCCCGCCCACTGTGTCTGTGTATGGTATTATATACCGCAGCTCACCCGCTGTGTCTGTGTATGGCATTATATACCGCAGCTCGTCCGCTGTGTCTGTGTATGGTGTTATATACCGCAGCTCGCCCGCTGTGTCTGTGTATGGTGTTATATATCGCAGCTCGCCCGCTGTGTCTGTGTATGGTATTATATATACCGCAGCTCGCCCGCTGTGTCTGTGTATGGTATTATATACCGCAGCTCACCCGCTGTGTCTGTGTATGTATGGTATTATATACCGCAGCTCGCCCGCTGTGTCTGTGTATGGTATTATATACCGCAGCTCTCCCGCTGTGTCTGTGTATGGTATTATATACCGCAGCTCACCCGCTGTGTCTGTGTATGGTATTATATATACCGCAGCTCGCCCGCTGTGTCTGTGTATGGTATTATATACCGCAGCTCACCCGCTGTGTCTGTGTATGGTATTATATACCGCAGCTCACCCGCTGTGTCTGTGTATGGTATTATATACCGCAGCTCACCTGCTGTGTCTGTGTATGGTATTGTATATACCGCAGCTCGTCCGCTGTGTCTGTGTATGGTTTTATATACCGCAGCTCGCCTGCTGTGTCTGTGTATGGTATTATATATACCGCAGCTCGCCCGCTGTGTCTGTGTATGGTATTATATATACCGCAGCTCTCCCGCTGTGTCTGTGTATGGTATTATATACCGCAGCTCGTCCGCTGTGTCTGTGTATGGTATTATATACCGCAGCTCTCCCGCTGTGTCTGTGTATGGTATTATATACCGCAGCTCTCCCGCTGTGTCTGTGTATGGTATTATATACCGCAGCTCTCCCGCTGTGTCTGTGTATGGTATATACCGCAGCTCGTCCGCTGTGTCTGTGTATGGTTTTATATACCGCAGCTCTCCCGCTGTGTCTGTGTATGGTATTATATACCGCAGCTCTCCCGCTGTGTCTGTGTATGGTATTATATATACCGCAGCTCTCCCGCTGTGTCTGTGTATGGTATTATATACCGCAGCTCGCCTGCTGTGTCTGTTTATGGTATAATATACCGCAGCTCGTCCGCTATGTCTGTGTATGGTATTATATATACCGCATCTCTCCCGCTGTGTCTGTGTATGGTATTATATACCGCAGCTCGCCCGCTGTGTCTGTGTATGGTATTGTATATACCGCAGCTCTCCCGCTGTGTCTGTGTATGGTATTGTATATACCGCAGCTCTCCCGCTGTGTCTGTGTATGGTCTTATATACCGCAGCTCGCTCGCTGTGTCTGGTATTATATACCGCAGCCCGCCTACTGTGTCTGTGTATGGTATTATATACCGCAGCTCACCCGCTGTGTCTGTGTATGGTATTATATACCGCAGCTCGCTCGCTGTGTCTGTGTATGGTATTATATACCGCAGCCCGCCTACTGTGTCTGTGTATGGTATTATATACCGCAGCTCACCCGCTGTGTCTGTGTATGGTATTATATACCGCAGCTCGCCCGCTGTGTCTGTGTATGGTATTATATACCGCAGCCCGCCTACTGTGTCTGTGTATGGTATTATATACCGCACCTCGCCTGCTGTGTCTGTGTATGGTATTATATCGCAGCTCGCCTGCTGTGTCTGTGTATGGTATAATATATACCGCAGCTCACCTGCTGTGTCTGTGTATGGTATTATATACCGCAGCTCGCTCGCTGTGTCTGTGTATGGTATTATATACCGCAGCTCGCCCGCTGTGTCTGTGTATGGTATTATATACAGCAGCTCACCCGCTGTGTATGGTATTATATATACAGCAGCTTGCCCTCTGTGTCTGTGTATGGTATTATATATACCGCAGCTCGCCCGCTGTGTCTGTGTATGGTATTATATATACCGCAGCTCACCTGCTGTGTCTGTGTATGGTGTTATATATACCGCAGCTCACACCCTGTCTCTGTGTATGGTATTATATATACAGCAGCTCGCCCGCTGTGTCTGTGTATGGTGCTATATACCGCACCTCGCCCGCTGTGTCTGTGTATGGTATTATATACCGCAGCTCTCCCGCTGTGTCTGTGTATGGTATTATATACCGCAGCTCGCCCGCTGTGTCTGTGTATGGTATTATATACCGCAGCTCTCCCGCTGTGTCTGTGTATGGTATTATATACCGCAGCTCGCCCGCTGTGTCTGTGTATTGTATTATATACCGCAGCTCGTCCGCTGTGTCTGTGTATGGTATTATATACCGCAGCTCGCCCGCTGTGTCTGTGTATGGTATATACCGCAGCTCTCCCGCTGTGTCTGTGTATGGTATTATATACCGCAGCTCGTCCGCTGTGTCTGTGTATGGTATTATATATACCGCAGCTCGCCCGCTGTGTCTGTGTATGGTATTATATATACAGCAGCTCGCCCGCTGTGTCTGTGTATGGTATTATATATACCGCAGCTCACCTGCTGTGTCTGTGTATGGTGTTATATACCGCAGCTCGCCTGCTGTGTCTGTGTATGGTGTTATGTACCGCAGCTCGCCCGCTGTGTCTGTGTATGGTGCTATATACTGCAGCTCGCCCGCTGTGTCTGTGTATGGTATTATATACCGCAGCTCGCCTGCTGTGTCTGTGTATGGTATTATATACCACAGCTCTCCCGCTGTGTCTGTGTATGGTATTATATACCGCAGCTCACCCGCTGTGTCTGTGTATGGTATTATATACCGCAGCTCTCCCGCTGTGTCTGTGTATGGTATTATATACCGCAGCTCACCCGCTGTGTCTGTGTATGGTATTATATATACAGCAGCTCGACCGCTGTGTCTGTGTATGGTATTATATACCGCAGCTCTCCCGCTGTGTCTGTGTATGGTATTATTTATACCGCAGCTCGCCCGCTGTGTCTGTGTACGGTATTATATACCGCAGCTCGCTCGCTGTGTCTGTGTATGGTATTATAAACCGCAGCTCGTCCGCTGTGTCTGTGTATGGTATTATATACAGCAGCTCACCCGCTGTGTCTGTGTATGGTATTATATATACAGCAGCTCGCCCGCTGTGTCTGTGTATGGTATTATATATACAGCAGCTCGACCGCTGTGTCTGTGTATGGTATTATATATACCGCAGCTCGCCCGCTGTGTCTGTGTATGGTATTACAGGTTGAGTATCCCGTATCCAAAATCCTCGGGACCAGGAGAATTTTGGATAACTGATTATTCCGTATTTCGGAATATTTTAATATTTCAATTATGTATTTTGAAGTATCTTGCATGTATGCTGTATAAACACATACAATACACACAAATATATTTTAATTGTTCAAAAAACAAGGTTTCAACATGAAACAAAATTTGTGTACTATCTCAGATATTGAATTTAAATGCCAAGCAATCATTTTCTTGTACATATATAGTGCCAGTTACATGCCATGTCACCAATAGTGCTGTTACAAATGTCCCCAGTGAGTTTCTAGCAAAAAAAATATTTTTTTTTCACTTTCTGGAATGTATGGTTTTCGGAATAATTCGGATAACGGATACTCGGATACGGGATACTCAACCTGTATATATCGCAGCTTGCCCGCTGTGTCTGTGTATGGTATTATATACCGCAGCTCGCCCGCTGTGTCTGTGTATGGTATTATATATACCGCAGCTCGCCCGCTGTGTCTGTGTATGGTATTATATATACAGCAGCTCGCCCGCTGTGTCTGTGTATGGTATTATATATACCGCAGCTCACCTGCTGTGTCTGTGTATGGTATTATATACCGCAGCTCGCCCGCTGTGTCTGTGTATGGTATTATATATATCGCAGCTCGCCCGCTGTGTCTGTGTATGGTATTATATATTCAGCAGCTCGCCCGCTGTGTCTGTGTATGGTATTATATATACCGCAGCTCACCTGCTGTGTCTGTGTATGGTATTATATATACCGCAGCTCTCCCGCTGTGTCTGTGTATGGTATTATATACCGCAGCTCACCCGCTGTGTCTGTGTATGGTATTATATATACAGCAGCTCGCCTGCTGTGTCTGTGTATGGTATTATATACCGCAGCTCGCCCGCTGTGTCTGTGTATGGTATATACCGCAGCTCTCCCGCTGTGTCTGTGTATGGTATTATATACCGCAGCTCGTCCGCTGTGTCTGTGTATGGTATTATATACCGCAGCTCGCCCGCTGTGTCTGTGTATGGTATTATATACCGCAGCTCGCCCGCTGTGTCTGTGTATGGTATTCTATAGCGCAGCTCTCCCGCTGTGTATGTGTATGGTTATATATATACAGCAGCTCGCCCGCTGTGTCTGTGTATGGTATTATATATACCACAGCTCACCTGCTGTGTCTGGTGTTATATACCGCAGCTCGCCTGCTGTGTCTGTGTATGGTGTTATGTACCGCAGCTCGCCCGCTGTGTCTGTGTATGGTATTATATATACAGCAGCTCGCCTGCTGTGTCTGTGTATGGTATTATATACCGCAGCTCGCCCGCTGTGTCTGTGTATGGTATATACCGCAGCTCTCCCGTTGTGTCTGTGTATGGTATTATATACCGCAGCTCGTCCGCTGTGTCTGTGTATGGTATTATATACCGCAGCTCGCCCGCTGTGTCTGTGTATGGTATTATATACCGCAGCTCGCCCGCTGTGTCTGTGTATGGTATTATATACCGCAGCTCTCCTGCTGTGTCTGTGTATGGTATTATATACAGCAGCTCACCCGCTGTGTCTGTGTATGGTATTATATATACAGCAGCTCGCCCGCTGTGTCTGTGTATGGTATTATATATACAGCAGCTCGACCGCTGTGTCTGTGTATGGTATTATATATACCGCAGCTCGCCCGCTGTGTCTGTGTATGGTATTACAGGTTGAGTATCCCATATCCAAAATCTTGGGGACCAGGAGAATTTTGGATAACTGATTATTCCGTATTTCGGAATATTTTAATATTTCAATTATGTATTTTGAAGTATCTTGCATGTTTGCTGTATAAACACATAAAATACACACAAATATATTTTATTACCACATACAATACACACAAATATATTTTAACTAGGTGATTCATCGCGCCCTACGGGCGCTCTTCACACCGTCGTAAGGGGCTGCGCCCTCTTAATTTGTGAACGTTTGTATATGAGAAATATGGTTAGAATTGTATGAAAGATGCCCTGTATTGCAACTTAGGTGTCCGCGAATCGCGGGAGGGGGGGTCGCGGAGGGTGCCGCGAATTGCAGGAGGGGGGGTCGCGGGGGGTGCCGCGAATTGCAGGAGGGGGGGGTTGTGGGGGGGTGGATGCTGCGAATCGCGGGAGGGGAGGGATTGCAGAGAATCGCGGGAGGGGGGTCGCGGGGTGGGTTGCCGCAAATCGCGGGAGGGGGGTTACGGGGGTGGGGGTTGCGGCGAATCATGGTAGGGGGGGTCGCGGGGGATGTGCCATGAATCACGGGAGGGGGGGTCACTGGGTGGGGTGCCGAGAATCGCGGGGGGGTGTGTGTGTGCCGTGAATCGCGGGAGTGGGGGTTGCGGGGGGGTGGGGGGGTGTGACGCGAATCGCCACAAGAAAAAATCAACACAGAAAGGTCAACACATGTAAATGTTGACATAAGTGTGGCACTTCATTGGTGTCCATGTCGACACATGAGAATGAATATGAAAACATTCAAAAAATGAAAAAAAAACTTCAAAAACTCATGTCAACCTTTTTCATTGTCGACCATAGCCATGTCAGTGTTTTCAATGTGCAATTTAATTCTGGAGCTGCCGCGAATCACGGGGGGGGTGCCGCGAATTGCGGGAGGGGGGGACGCGGGGTTGGGTGCCGCGAATCGCGGGAGGGCGGGGTTCACAGGGGTTCCGGTGGGGGGTTGCCGCGAATTGCGGGAGGTGGGGGGTCACGGGGGGTGCCGCGAATCGCGGGAGGGGGGTTGCGGGGGGTGTGACGCGAATCGCCACAAGAAAAAATCAACACAGAAAGGTCAACATATGTAAATGTTGACATAACTGTGCCACTTCATTGGTGTCCATGTTGACACATGACAATGAATATGAAAACATTTAAAAAATGAAATAAATCTTCAAAAACTCATGTCAACCTTTTTCATTGTCGACCATAGCCATGTCAGTGTTTTCCATGTGCAATTTAATTCTGGAGCTGCCGCGAATCACGGGGGGTGCCGCGAATTGGGGAGGGGGGGGTCGCGGGGGTGGGTGCCGCGAATCGCGGGAGGGCGGGGTTCACAGGGGTTCCGGTGGGGGGTTGCCACGAATTGCGGGAGGTGGGGGGTCACGAGGGGTGCCGCGAATCGCGGGAGGGGGGTTTGCGGGGGGTGTGACGCGAATCGCCACAAGAAAAACTCAACACAGAAAGGTCAACACATGTAAATGTTGACATAAGTGTGCCACTTCATTGGTGTCCATGTTGACACATGACAATGAATATGAAAACATTCAAAAAATGAAATAAATCTTCAAAAACTCATGTCAACCTTTTTCATTGTCAACCATAGCCATGTCAGTGTTTTGCATGTGCCATTTAATCCTGGGGCTGCCGCGAATCGCGGGGGGTGCCACGATTTGTGGGAGGGGGGGGGGGTTGCGGGGGTGGGTGCCGCGAATCGCGGGAGAGCGGGGTTCATGGGGGTTCCGGTGTGGGATTGCCGCGAATTGCGGGAGAGGGGGGGGGTCGCGGGGGGGGGGTGCCGCGAATCGCCGGAGGGGGGGTTGCAGGGGTGTGACGCAAATCGCCACACGAAAAAAATCAACACAGAAAGGTCAACACATGTAAATGTTGACATAAGTGTGGCACTTCATTGGTGTCCATGTCGACACATGAGAATGAATATGAAAATATTCAAAAAATGACAAAAAAACTTCAAAAACTCATGTCAACCTTTTTCATTGTCGACCATAGCCATGTCAGTGTTTTCCATGTGCAATTTAATTCTGGAGCTGCCGCGAATCACGGGGGGTGCCGCGAATTGCGGGAGGGGGGGTCGCGGGGGTGGGTGCCGCGAATCGCGGGAGGGGGGGTTGCGGGGGGTGTGACGCGAATCGCCACAAGAAAAAATCAACACGGAAAGGTCAACACATGTAAATGTTGACATAAGTGTGCCACTTCATTGGTGTCCATGTCGACACATGACAATGAATATGAAAAAATTAAAAAAATTAAAAATAAATCTTCAAAAACTCATGTCAACCTTTTTCATTGTCGACCATAGCCATGTCAGTGTTTTGCATGTGCCATTTAATCCTGGGGCTGCAGCGAATTGCGGGGGGGGGGTGCCGCGAATTGCGGGAGGGGGGTCGCAGGGGGGGTGCCGCCAATCGTGCAAGGGGAGGTCGCGGGGGGGTCCTTTTTGCCGCGAATCGCGGGAGGGAGGTCGCGGGGGGTGTTTTTTCCGCGAATCGGGGGGGGGGGGGGGTCAGGGGGGAGGGTTTACAGCGATTCGCGGGAGGGGGGGTCGCGGGGTGGTGGTTATGCCGCGAATTGCGGGAGGGGTCGTGGGGGGGTTCTTTCTGCAGCGAATCGCGGGAGGGGGGGTCGCGGGGGAGCGGGTATTTTTGCCGCAAATCGCCGGAGGGGCGCGAGGGGGGGGGGGGGTTTGCCACAAATCGCGGGAGGGGGGCGCTCACCTGGTGGCCGTGGAGTAGCAGTGCTGGGCAACATGGGAAGGCAGTGGGTGTCTGGCACTGTCTGTGGGCTCACTGGGCTGGTTCTCTGTCACATACCTCCCAACATGACCCTCTCCAGGAGGGACACAATGCTCTGTTTCTAGACTTCCCCTTAATGTATGATTGCCATCACCTGTTTTAAACAGGTTAATTTCTCAGAAAGGTGTTTAGCACAGATGAAGGCAATCACACATTAAGAGGAAAGTCCAGGAACAGAGCGTTATAGACACAGACACCCACTTTGAGTGACAGATGTAGCCAAATATATAGGAGATTGTTCAAAAAACAAGGTTTCAAAACATGAAACAAAATTTGTGTACTATCTCAGATATTGAATTTGAATGCCAAGCAATCATTGTCTTGCACATATATAGTGCCAGTTACATATCATGTCCTCAGTAGTGCTGTTACAAATGTCCCCAGTGAGTTTTTAGCAAAAAAAATTTTTTTTTTTCACTTTCTGGAATGTATGGTTTTCGGAATAATTCGGATAACGGATACTCAACCTGTATATATCGCAGCTCGCCCGCTGTGTCTGTGTATGGTATTATATATACCGCAGCTCGCCCGCTGTGTCTGTGTATGGTATTATATATACCGCAGCTCGCCCGCTGTGTCTGTGTATGGTATTATATACCGCAGCTCGCCCGCTGTGTCTGTGTATGGTATTATATATACCGCAGCTCGCCCGCTGTGTCTGTGAATGGTATTATATATACCGCAGCTCGCCCGCTGTGTCTGTGTATGGTATTATATATACAGCAGCTCGCCCGCTGTGTCTGTGTATGGTAATATATATACCACAGCTCACCTGCTGTGTCTGGTGTTATATACCGCAGCTCGCCCGCTGTGTCTGTGTATGGTGTTATGTACCGCAGCTCGCCTACTGTGTCTGTGTATGGTATTATATATACAGCAGCTCGCCCGCTGTGTCTGTGTATGGTGTTATGTACCGCAGCTCGCCTACTGTGTCTGTGTATGGTATTATATATACAGCAGCTCGCCCGCTGTGTCTGTGTATGGTATTATATATACCACAGCTCACCTGCTGTGTCTGTGTATGGTATTATATACCGCAGCTCGCCCGCTGTGTCTGTGTATGGTATAACATATACAGCAGCTCACCCTCTGTGTCTGTGTATGGTATTAAATACCGCAGCTCGCCCGCTGTGTCTGTGTATGGTATTATATACCGCAGCTCGCCCGCTGTGTCTGTGTATGGTGTTATGTACTGCAGCTCGCCCGCTGTGTCTGTGTATGGTATTATATACCGCAGCTCTCCCGCTGTGTCTGTGTATGGTATTATATACCGTAGCTCTCCTGCTGTGTCTGTGTATGGTGTTATATACCGCAGCTCACCTGCTGTGTCTGTGTATGGTATTATATACAGCAGCTCACCCGCTGTGTCTGTGTATGGTATTATATACCGCAGCTCGCCCGCTGTGTCTGTGTATGGTATTATATACCGCAGCTCTCCCGCTGTGTCTGTGTATGGTGTTATATACCGCAGCTCACCTGCTGTGTCTGTGTATGGTATTATATACCGCAGCTCTCCCGCTGTGTCTGTGTATGGTATTATATACCGCAGCTCACCTGCTGTGTCTGTGTATGGTATTGTATATACCGCAGCTCTCCCGCTGTGTCTGTGTATGGTGTTATATACCGCAGCTCACCCGCTGTGTCTGTGTATGGTGTTATATACCGCAGCTCACCTGCTGTGTCTGTGTATGGTATTGTATATACCGCAGCTCACCTGTTGTGTCTGTGTATGGTATTATATATACCGCAGCTCACCTGCTGTGTCTGTGTATGGTATTATATATACCGCAGCTCACCTGCTGTGTCTGTGTATGGTATTATATACCGCAGCTCTCCCGCTGTGTCTGTGTATGGTATTATATACCGCAGCTCACCTGCTGTGTCTGTGTATGGTATTATATACCGCAGCTCATCCACTGTGTCTGTGTATGGTATTATATACCGCAGCTCACCTGCTGTGTCTGTGTATGGTATTATATACCGCAGCTCACCCGCTGTGTCTGTGTATGGTATTATATATACCGCAGCTCGCCCGCTGTGTCTGTGTATGGTATTATATATCGCAGCTCTCCCGCTGTGTCTGTGTATGGTATTATATACCGCAGCTCACCTGCTGTGTCTGTGTATGGTGTTATATACCGCAGCTCACCTGCTGTGTCTGTGTATGGTATTATATACCGCAGCTCGCCCACTGTGTCTGTGTATGGTATTATATACCGCAGCTCACCCGCTGTGTCTGTGTATGGTATTATATATCGCAGCTCTCCCGCTGTGTCTGTGTATGGTATTATATACCGCAGCTCACCTGCTGTGTCTGTGTATGGTGTTATATACCGCAGCTCACCTGCTGTGTCTGTGTATGGTATTATATACCGCAGCTCGCCCACTGTGTCTGTGTATGGTATTATATACCGCAGCTCACCCGCTGTGTCTGTGTATGGTATTATATACCGCAGCTCGCCTGCTGTGTCTGTGTATGGTGTTATATACCGCAGCTCACCTGCTGTGTCTGTGTATGGTATTGTATATACCGCAGCTCTCCCGCTGTGTCTGTGTATGGTGTTATATACCGCAGCTAACCCGCTGTGTCTGTGTATGGTGTCATATACCGCAGCTCACCTGCTGTGTCTGTGTATGGTATTGTATATACCGCAGCTCACCTGCTGTGTCTGTGTATGGTATTATATATACCGCAGCTCACCTGCTGTGTCTGTGTATGGTGTTATATACCGCAGCTCACCTGCTGTGTCTGTCTATGGTATTGTATATACCGCAGCTCACCTGCTGTGTCTGTGTATGGTATTATATATACCGCAGCTCACCTGCTGTGTCTGTGTATGGTATTGTATATACCGCAGCTCACCTGCTGTGTCTGTGTATGGTATTATATACCGCAGCTCTCCCGCTGTGTCTGTGTATGGTATTATATATACCGCAGCTCACCTGCTGTGTCTGTGTATGGTATTGTATATACCGCAGCTCACCTGCTGTGTCTGTGTATGGTATTATATATACCGCAGCTCACCTGCTGTGTCTGTGTATGGTATTGTATATACCGCAGCTCACCTGCTGTGTCTGTGTATGGTATTGTATATACCGCAGCTCACCTGCTGTGTCTGTGTATGGTATTATATATACCGCAGCTCACCTGCTGTGTCTGTGTATGGTATTGTATATACCGCAGCTCACCTGCTGTGTCTGTGTATGGTATTATATACCGCAGCTCTCCCGCTGTGTCTGTGTATGGTATTATATATACCGCAGCTCACCTGCTGTGTCTGTGTATGGTATTGTATATACCGCAGCTCACCTGCTGTGTCTGTGTATGGTATTATATATACCGCAGCTCTCCCGCTGTGTCTGTGTATGGTATTATATACCGCAGCTCTCCCGCTGTGTCTGTGTATGGTATTATATATACCGCAGCTCACCTGCTGTGTCTGTGTATGGTATTGTATATACCGCAGCTCACCTGCTGTGTCTGTGTATGGTATTATATATACCGCAGCTCACCTGCTGTGTCTGTGTATGGTATTGTATATACCGCAGCTCACCTGCTGTGTCTGTGTATGGTATTATATACCGCAGCTCACCTGCTGTGTCTGTGTATGGTATTGTATATACCGCAGCTCACCTGCTGTGTCTGTGTATGGTATTATATACCGCAGCTCTCCCGCTGTGTCTGTGTATGGTATTATATATACCGCAGCTCACCTGCTGTGTCTGTGTATGGTATTGTATATACCGCAGCTCACCTGCTGTGTCTGTGTATGGTATTATATATACCGCAGCTCACCTGCTGTGTCTGTGTATGGTATTGTATATACCGCAGCTCACCTGCTGTGTCTGTGTATGGTATTATATACCGCAGCTCACCTGCTGTGTCTGTGTATGGTATTGTATATACCGCAGCTCACCTGCTGTGTCTGTGTATGGTATTATATATACCGCAGCTCACCTGCTGTGTCTGTGTATGGTATTATATACCGCAGCTCACCTGCTGTGTCTGTGTATGGTATTGTATATACCGCAGCTCACCTGCTGTGTCTGTGTATGGTATTGTATATACCGCAGCTCACCTGCTGTGTCTGTGTATGGTGTTATATACCGCAGCTCACCTGCTGTGTCTGTCTATGGTATTGTATATACCGCAGCTCACCTGCTGTGTCTGTGTATGGTATTATATACCGCAGCTCACCCGCTGTGTCTGTGTATGGTATTATATACCGCAGCTCACCTGCTGTGTCTGTGTATGGTATTGTATATACCGCAGCTCACCTGCTGTGTCTGTGTATGGTATTATATACCGCAGCTCGCCCGCTGTGTCTGTGTATGGTGTTATATACCGCAGCTCACCTGCTGTGTCTGTCTATGGTATTGTATATACCGCAGCTCACCTGCTGTGTCTGTGTATGGTATTATATACCGCAGCTCACCCGCTGTGTCTGTGTATGGTATTATATACCGCAGCTCACCTGCTGTGTCTGTGTATGGTATTGTATATACCGCAGCTCACCTGCTGTGTCTGTGTATGGTATTATATACCGCAGCTCGCCCGCTGTGTCTGTGTATGGTGTTATATACCGCAGCTCACCTGCTGTGTCTGTGTATGGTATTATATATACCGCAGCTCGCCTGCTGTGTCTGTGTATGGTATTATATACCGCAGCTCGCCCGCTGTGTCTGTGTATGGTATTATATACCGCAGCTCACCCGCTGTGTCTGTGTATGGTATTATATACCGCAGCTCACCTGCTGTGTCTGTGTATGGTATTGTATATACCGCAGCTCACCTGCTGTGTCTGTGTATGGTATTATATACCGCAGCTCACCTGCTGTGTCTGTGTATGGTATTATATACCGCAGCTCACCTGCTGTGTCTGTGTATGGTATTGTATATACCGCAGCTCACCTGCTGTGTCTGTGTATGGTATTATATACCGCAGCTCACCCGCTGTGTCTGTGTATGGTATTATATACCGCAGCTCACCTGCTGTGTCTGTGTATGGTATTGTATATACCGCAGCTCACCTGCTGTGTCTGTGTATGGTATTATATACCGCAGCTCGCCCGCTGTGTCTGTGTATGGTGTTATATACCGCAGCTCACCTGCTGTGTCTGTCTATGGTATTGTATATACCGCAGCTCACCTGCTGTGTCTGTGTATGGTATTATATACCGCAGCTCACCCGCTGTGTCTGTGTATGGTATTATATACCGCAGCTCACCTGCTGTGTCTGTGTATGGTATTGTATATACCGCAGCTCACCTGCTGTGTCTGTGTATGGTATTATATACCGCAGCTCGCCCGCTGTGTCTGTGTATGGTGTTATATACCGCAGCTCACCTGCTGTGTCTGTCTATGGTATTGTATATACCGCAGCTCACCTGCTGTGTCTGTGTATGGTATTATATACCGCAGCTCACCCGCTGTGTCTGTGTATGGTATTATATACCGCAGCTCACCTGCTGTGTCTGTGTATGGTATTGTATATACCGCAGCTCACCTGCTGTGTCTGTGTATGGTATTATATACCGCAGCTCGCCCGCTGTGTCTGTGTATGGTGTTATATACCGCAGCTCACCTGCTGTGTCTGTGTATGGTATTATATATACCGCAGCTCACCTGCTGTGTCTGTGTATGGTATTATATATACCGCAGCTCACCTGCTGTGTCTGTGTATGGTATTATATATACCGCAGCTCGCCTGCTGTGTCTGTGTATGGTATATACTCGCCCGCTCACAGGTGAAATGGGTTGTTCTATAATGAGACACATTGCTTCCGACTGAGATCACCTGAGTTTCTTTATGGTGTAGGCCCTATGATATATATGTTTAAAAAGAGTTTGTTATATGTTCTAGCCATTAGTAAGGTGCAAGATTTTAATAATCCTCATAATAAATAATCTATAGAGAGGGACAGGAATTGCGTGAACCACTGGCTGATCCCCTGGCTGATCACTCAAAAATCTATGATAGGTAGACATAGCCTTATGTGCAGGAATTGGTTTGGAGAGAAAATGATCTAGTGCAGGGGTGGCCAACCGGTCAGAGGTAAAGAGCCGAAAAATATCGGTAGTCAAGCTAAAGAGCCGACATCATGCGCGCGCCGAAGGCGCATGCGCCAAAAAAAGGGGCGTAGTCTATTTTGACCCCTTGGGTGGGTGTGATACAAATATGCCTCCAATAGTGCAGTGCCATATATACATATGCCCCCAATAGTGCCAGATACACATATGCCCCCCACGGTGCCAGGTATGCACCACACGGTGCCGGTTATGCTCCCACAGTGCCACAAACTGCTATGCCCCCACAGTGCAAATTTCCCAGCAGCAGCAATCACCGTTGTTGCTGCTGCTGCCAGGTGGGGAGAGAACAGTCTGGTGTCCCCCTGCAGTCCTCCTGTCATGTCACCGATGGGAGGAGAGCACAGCACACCGCGCGTCTCCTTCCCCCTCACTTCCCTGTGACTGGGCCGCCCACCAATCAAAGCTCGCTGGCCGGCTCCTGATTGGCTGCTGGCCCACAAGCTCTGATTGGCTGACGGCCCAGTCACAAGGATGCACAGTAAGGGGTAGGAGAGATGCGCGATGCGCATTTTCCTCCCCTCAGAAGGAGAAGGGATTCAGGGAACCGGCAGCAGGGGGGACTGGGATGGACGGTGGGCAGCGGGCAGCAGTGGGAGCAGGAGCCGCACTTTACAAGGGGGAGAGCCGCATGAGGCTCAAGAGCCACAGGTTGGCCACCACTGATCTAGTGAGTAATCCCAACTTGTTTCTGAGAGTTCTTATTATGGATGCTATATAATGTACATGGAAATAGGCCAGGGGATATGCCCGAATTGTCTCAAATTTAGCAGCTGCTTTGAGGAATGTCATGGGACGCCTCGCGTCACAATCAAGTAAAGTTACTTGTTTCCTAGCATGGCGCCCACGATATTACATTGTATGGCATCGCATCGCATGCAGGCATATGGCATGCAATGCGATTAAAAATTGTATTAGCACCCTAATGGGTGATTATAATGTGAAATACACCTCCACGCCACCCCCACTATCAACGCCAACCCAAAACGAGGGGCAGCGGTAAGCGTCCTCCGACCTTTTCATACCCCCACTATCCACGTCGGCGTGCAGTTGATTTTAGATAGTGTGTCGAGCCACCGAGCTTAAAGCGTGGCGAGCGGACGCGTATTACTTCACATGTATTCCGCGGGGCTTGTTGGCATTGATAGTGGGTGTGTCGTGGGGGTGCTTTTAACATTGCAAGCAACCATTACGGCACTTATACAATTAATCTTATAGGATGGACATTTAACATTGAAGGCACCCATTAGGGTGCTTATACAATGTAAAATCGTATACCATCGCATTGTATGCCATATAATACAATTTTAACATTGTATGACATCGGGGGCCATAGCATCGCATACTATTGTATGGCTTATGGTATGCGATGCGATGGGCGCCGTGCTAGGAAACAAGTACCCAAGTAAATGATGCATATTGTGTTGCCTACCCCCCACACAGTAAAAGGAGAAGATTCTTTTCTGTTCTGTATTCTGTATAAGTGGGAGACGTATCGATTTATTGGTATTAAGACAATATTTATGACGCAGAGCCAGAGTCGTCTGGTTGTAATTAAGAAAAGGTTATTGTGATGAAATGAGACGGACCTGGACTGAAAACCTTCATTCACCTCTCATTTCTCACAGTGTAATGTACTTTTGGCCCAGTTTCTACACAAGAGCAGCTGTAAATTATGTGTATGTTAGGGATGCTGCCTGGGACTGCCCCTCTAACACCTTTGTGGTTCAGTACCCAGTGCTTGGTAAGTCCACCTCCCAGTGCTGTGGTGCTCCTGTATACCATCTACTGCAGTGGTCGCGTGCTAGTCGCACATGGTATTGTGCTACGTTTGTATTTGTCTTGTGTGTCTGGTCCTTCCTTTTGTGCCCCAGCCTGACTCCAGTCCTGTGTTTGCCTTGCCCAGCCTCCTTTAGCAGCCTTGTCCCCTCAAAAGTTCTGGCGGCACCGGGGTTGGGGTGAACCTAATTTACCCCTTCGAAGGTGGCTGTTATAGGTGAAGCTTTAGCCTGTAGGAGGCTTCAAGGACTGCTGGGCAAGTGCAACAGCGCCACCTATACCACCTTGGCGGCATCCCTAACAGTAATATTTACTGTTATTAGGTCTGTCTTGCAGGATTGTATGTATTGGAGAGAAACAGGTTATTGCCTTAAGCTGGGTACATATCTATACAATCGTCGGACCTTTCTTCCTTTCTCGGATGGATGGCCGTCCAGATTGTATATGTGTGTACTCTGTCCCGACTCCCTCTGTACGAGCGATAAACGTCCAAAAAGGTCTTGTCTGTCCATACTCGGCCGGTCGAAGGTTCGGTGCTGTTTAATATTCATCCGACAGGACGGGCCCATATCGGAACGAAAGTGCAGTGTGTACGCACGTTCAATCGATATGCTGGCCGTTCTTGCGATTATACTACCAAAGCTGGAATGCCCATGTGGACATTCCATAGCTGCATCATCTCTCCTACAGCACAGCATGTAGTCACTCTCTCGACTCTCATTGTCATTGCATGATGGTTAACACCCCTGCCGCACAGGTACTTGTAGTGCTACGTAAAAAGTTAAGTCTGGCAAACCGCTCTGAAGAACGGTGTATCTGGCCATCTAGATTTAGTCAGCCGGCAGGGTGACAAGGGACAGACATTCTGCAAATAGCCTGGGTGCGCGTCAAGATGTAGTCAGCCGGCAGGGTGACTAGGGACAGACATACGGCAGATAGCTGGGGTGCGCTTCTATATGTAGTCAGCCGGCAGGGTGACTAGAGACAGACATACGGCAGGTAGCCGGGGTGCGCGTCTAGATGTAGTCAGCCGGCAGGGTGACTAGAGACAGACATACGGCAGATAGCCGGGGTGCGCGTCTAAATGCAGTCAGCCGGCAGGGTGACTAGGGACAGACATACGGCAAATAGCTGGGGTGCGCGTCTACATGTAGTCAGCCGGCAGGGTGACTAAAGACAGACATAAGGCAGATAGCCGGGGTGCGCATCTAGATGTAGTCAGCCGGCAGGGTGACTAGAGACAGACATACGGCAGATAGCCGGGGTGCGCGGCTAGATATAGTCAGCCGGCAGGGTGACTAGAGACAGACATATGGCAGATAGCCGGGGTGCGCGGCTAGATGTAGTCAGCCGGCAGGGTGACTAGAGACAGACATACGGCAGATAGCCGGGGTGCGCGTCTAGATGTAGTCAGCCGGCAGGGTGACTAGGGACAGACATACGGCAAATAGCCGGGGTGCGCGTCTAGATGTAGGCAGCCGGCAGGGTGACTAGAGACAGACATACGGCAGATAGCCGGGGTGCGCGTCTAGATGTAGTCAGCCGGCAGGGTGACTAGGGACAGACATACGGCAAATAGCTGGGGTGCGCGTCTAGATGTAGGCAGCCGGCAGGGTGACTAGAGACAGACATACGGCAGATAGCCGGGGTGCGCGGCTAGATGTAATCAGCCGGCAGGGTGACTAGAGACAGACATATGGCAGATAGCCGGGGTGCCCGGCTAGATGTAGTCAGCCGGCAGGGTGACTAGGGACAGACATACGGCAAATAGAAGGGGTGCGCGTCTAGATGTAGTCAGCCGGCAGGGTGACTAGAGACAGACATATGGCAGATAGCCGGGGTGCGCGGCTAGATGTAGTCAGCCGGCAGGGTGACTAGGGATAGACATACGGAAAATAGCCGGGGAGCACGTCTATATGTAGTCAGCCGGCAGGGTGACTAGAGACAGACATACGGCAAATAGCCGGGGTGCGCGTCTAGATGTAGTCAGCCGGCAGGGTGACTAGGGACAGACATACGGCAAATAGCCGGGGTGCTCGTCTATATGTAGTCAGCCGGCAGGGTGACTAGGGACAGACATACGGCAAATAGCCGTGGTGCGCGTCTAGATGTAGTCAGCCGGCAGGGTGACTAGGGACAGACATACGGTAAATAGCTGGGGTGCGTGTCTAGATGTAGTCAGCCGGCAGAGTGACTAAAGACATACATACGGCAAATAGCCTGGGTGAGCGTCTAGATGTAGTCAGCCGGCAGGGTGACTAGGGACAGACATACGGCAAATAGCCGGGGTGCTCGTCTAGATGTAGTCAGCCGGCAGGGTGACTAGGGACAGACATACGGTAAATAGCTGGGGTGCGCGTCTAGATGTAGTCAGCCGGCAGGGTGACTAGGAACAGACATACGGCAAATAGCTGGGGTGTGAGGACTTTTTACGTGGCACTACAAGTACCTGTGCAGCAGGGGTGTTAACCATCATGCAATGACAATCGAGAGAGTGTGTACTTTGGTACAATCTTTTTCTTGCAATTGTTTGGACAGGAGTAGATCGGACGTCACAAGTAAAATTGTATAGGTGTGTACGTGCGTATTGGCTGGTGTTTGTGGTCGGTCGCGTGTAACATAGAAACATAGAATGTGACGGCAGATAAGAACCACTTGTCTTGAATCTAGTCTGCCCCTTTTTTAAACATGTTACCTCAAACCATATTTGATCCTTATTTTTTTTGTAAGGATATCAATATGCCTATCCCAAGCATGTTTAAATTGTTCTACTGTATTTGGCTCTACCACCTCTGATGGGAGACTATTCCACTTATCTACTACCCTTTCTGTGAAGTAATTCTTCCTCAAATTTCCCCTGAATCTTCCTCCCTCTAGTTTCAGTAGATGTCCTAGTGTTCTGCTGCTACTCTTCCTGTGACGAATGTCTCCCACCTGTACCTTGTTATAACCCCCTTGATATATGTGGAAGTTTCTATCATGTCCCCCCTTTCCCTTCTCTGCTCTAAAGTATACATATTAAGATCTTTTAGTCTTTCCTGGTACGTTTTGTGATGTAGGCCATGCACCATTTTAGTTGCCCTTCTTTGTACAGTCTCTAATGTATTTATATCCTTCTGGAGATATGGCCTCCAGAACTGAACACAATACTCTAGGGCCCTTATTCAGATCTGTGCGGCCGGAGCCGCACACGGTGCTCCGGCCGCACAAACCAATCCCCGCCCACGATACGGATCGCCACGGCCGTCCGTACACGGACGGCTGGCGATCCGCAAGAAAATGGTGGGGCGTACGCCTCCACCATGGTGGGAGCTGCCCCCTGCATTCGATGGTCGGCGACCATCGAAGGCAGGGCCGCACGCCCCACCAGGTCCCGCAAGCTGAGACCACACGGACAATCGTCCGTGTGATAGCTTGTATGGGGGCTGAGAGCTGACATCCGGCGACGTCAGCTTCCCGCCCCCATCACTGGCGTCATACCCTCATTAGCATGCATACGCCCCGCGTTTGCATGGGAACGCCCATGAAACGCGGGGCGTATGCATAGGGAAATGAGGGTATGAAGCCCCTCACGCCCCTATACGCCCCCTTTGCGGCGGACGAACTACGTCTGCGGCGAATTGGGCTGCACATGCGCAGATTGACCTCTGCGCATGTGCAGACTGAAAACATCGGCGGTACGGCCGCACGCGGGCCGTACCGCACGATTCAGAATAAGGGCCTAGGTGAGGTCGTACCAATGATCTATACATTGGCATTATCACTTCTTTGTTTCTACTGCTGATACCTCTCCCTATGCAACCAAGCATCTGACTTGCCTTCTTCATTGCTTTGTTACATTGCCTACCTGCTTTTAAGTCCCCTGAAATAGTGACACCTAGATCCCTCTCTTCCTCAGTAGTTTCCATTATAGTGCCATTTATACTATATTTAGTCTTTGGATTTTTGCAACCCAAGTGCATGATTCTGCATTTTTTGGCATTAAACTGTAGTTGCCATGCTCTTGACCATTCCTCTAATCTACCTAGATCATCAATCATTTGTTTTACCCCTCCTGGTGTGTCTACCCTGTTGCATACCTTTGTGTCATCTGCAAAAAGGCACATTTTACCCTCAATTCCATTTGCAATATCACCAATAAAGATATTAAAAAGCACCGGTCCAAGTACAGATCCCTGGGGTACTCCACTTGTAACCTTTCCCTCCTTTGACTGTACTCCGTTTACTACAACTCTCTGTTTTCTGTCCTGCAACCACGCTCTTATCCATTCAACTATCTTAGAATCCAATCCCAAGCTTTCAAGTTTATTTAACAGTCTGCGATGTGGGAGTGTCAAAAGCCTTACTAAAGTCTAGATAAGCTACATCTACAGCACCACCTTGATCTATTAACTTTAGTCACCCAGTCAAAAAAGTCAATAAGATTTGTTTGACATGATCTTCCCCCAGTAAACCCATGCTGTTTTGGATACTGTAAATTGCTGGTTTTGAGATATTCTACAACCCTTTGTTTTAAGAGTGTTTCCATCAATTTCCCTACTACTGATGTAAAGCTCGCTGGTCGATAGTTGCTTACCTCTTCCTTGCTTCCACTTTTGTGCATTGGGACTACATTCGCTGTTTTCCAGTCCTCTGGGATTACTCAAGTAGCTAGTGACTGGTTGAATAATTCTGTTACTGCTTTCACCAGCTGGTCGATCGAATGCTCCCAAGAAAACAGGGATTGTATAGATGTGTACCCAGCTTTAGTGTGTAACAGAAAGGAGAGACCTGTAGCTGAGCTAGCTAATTACCATGTGTATCACACATATGCAGCTAGTCCATTGTGTGAGGTGTAATAAGTGTTGCTGGTAATGTAACAGAACAATGCCTGAGGGACTGGTTAATTAGCTGCCAGACAAAGAGATGTATCTAGGTCAGCAGTTAACCTGGGAGATAATGGGGGAAATTTACTAAAGGAAATTTGTAAAAAATAGGTGTATTTGTTTCTAGAAATACACTTATTTATGACATTTACTACCCCGAAAATACGGCAATTCGTATTCGTATTGATGTGCTATCAATACGAATAGGAATTGCCGTATTTTCGGGATAGTAAATGTCAAAAATAAGTGTATTTCTGGATACAAATACACCTATTTTTTACAAATTTCGTTTAGTAAATTTCCCCCATAATAGGTCAGACCTCCCAGGGGATGTACAATGGGTCTCTGCTGCACTATACTGGATGACCTAGCATTGGGATATCTGACCCTACCCCCTGAGTAGACTTTGTGGCACCAGGGGGATTTACCAGCCAGGTATATAAGGAACACAGTTTCTCAATGGAGGACATTCTATCCTGGTGGACCCTGTAAATCAGAGGAAACCCTACCAGGACACAGGACTGTCTAGCTAACGGTAGTGGTAAGGCTGCAGATTACAAAACAAACCTTTGCCTGTATTGTGGGGAGCTGGGCTATTTAATTGCTAAATGCCCTCATTGTACAGGAAACTCCCGGTCCTAATGGGTTCCGGAGAGGCCCGATTCAGTCAAGAAGTCAATACCTTGCCAACTCTTTCCGGATCCTTACTCACGGTACAGTTCCGCATCTCTGATAACATTGTTAAAGCTCCAGCCTTACTCGACCTCTGGGTAAGCTGGGAATTTCCTATCGGCAGAATTGATCCAACAACACGGAATTCCTGTCATAGACCTTGAACATGCAGACCATCTGTCAGCGGTGGATGCCAGTTACAGGTATATCCCTAATGGTCTTATTCCCCGCTCCACCAAACCTTTAAACATGGACGTTGGAATATTACACCATGATAAGTTGGAATTCTTATTTATTCCTCAAGCGTCTTTCCCAGTAGTGTTAGGATTCCCGTCGTTACAAAAACACAGCTCACATGTCCACTGGTCTTCTATGCAAATCGTCCATCCTGCTTTAAGTCCTGCTTGTCTAAGGTGGTACCTCTCAGTGTTGCTGATTCAGAGGGCCAGACAGGTATTCCTGAGCCTTTGGGGGAAATTTACTAAAGGAAATTTGTAAAAAAAATAGGTGTATTTGTATCCAGAAATACACTTATTTTTGACATTTACAATCCAGAAAATACGGCAATTCGCATTCGTATTAATAGCACATCAATACGAATTCGAATTGCCGTATTTTCGGGATAGTAAATGTCAAAAATAAGTGTATTTCTGGATACAAATACACCTATTTTTTACAAATTTCCTTTAGTAAATTTCCCCCTCTGTCTCTAACGGAAACCCAAACAATGTCCGAGTACATCACAGAAAACCTACAGAAGGGTTTTATTCAACCCTCTTCTTCTCCTGCAGGGTCCGGGTTTTTTTTCATCAAGAAAAAAGATGGTTCACTCTGACCTTGTATGG
The DNA here is from genome assembly GCF_055691185.1 of Crinia signifera. Lineage (NCBI taxonomy): Eukaryota > Metazoa > Chordata > Amphibia > Anura > Myobatrachidae > Crinia > Crinia signifera. Next base: position 2,696,394 of record NC_139217.1, read on the forward strand.
ATTATCGAGGTCTCAATCACAATCAAAAATCGATATCCTTTGCCTCTTATCCCCGGAACTCTTCGACCGGATCAAAGGAGCCACTATCTTCTCGATATTAGATTTACATGGTGCTTATACCTGATTCAATTACGCAAAGGAGACAAATGGAAGATGGCATTCAATACCAGGGACAAAATTACAAATATCTGGTAATGCCATTTGATAATGTCCTTGCCGTCTTCCAGAATTTTGTGAATGGAATCTTCCGGGACCTCCTATTACTCTGTGGTCGTCTATTTAGATGACATCTTCATATTCTCTCCAGACCTAACCTCTCATCAGACCCAAGTCTAGGAGGTTCTATGTCGACTTTGCGAAAACAAACTTTATTGTAAGCTCTAGAAATGTATCTTTGAGAAATCCTCTGTGCCTTTCCTGGGGTACATTGTATCAGGCTCCACCATGTCTGCTAGGGTTCAGAGATGCACAAAGAAGTGCCAATAAAAGGAAAAATCACAAGGTAATTGGCTTATGTCCTGATTACCCCCTGTGGAAGTTGCCTTTTGGTGAAATTATACACTTTTCCCCTGAATATTTCCTGTATGACCATATATGGGTAACAGCATCTGATATACAGTGTAATACTATATGATATACAGGCTAATACTATAGTTCTGGAAATACACACATATGGGGAATTAAGACTTATACGGAGAATAGGGTACAGACGGACTAAAAAGTACATTAATCACTACACACAATAAAATATCATAATTACAGTCTTACTGTGAGTCTGATAACCTCACAGTAAGCTCTAGAAATGTATCTTTCAGAAATCCTCTGTGCCTTTCCTGGGGTACATTGTATCCAGAGATAGCCTACAAATGGACCCAGAGAAAGTGAGTGCAATCCTGAACTGGACCATGCCCACTACCTTGCGAGCGGTACAATGATTCTTAGGATTTGCAAATTACTATCGCAAGTTTATTCAAGGAATAGTAGCCCCTATGACTGCGCTAACAAAAAAGGGAGCTAACCCTGCCCGATGGTCTCAGGAGGCCATCTCAACTTTTCACCTTCTAAAAGAGGCCTTCACATCTGCCCCGGTGCTTTGTCAACCCGACATCTCATGTCCATTTATCCTTGAGGTAGATGCCTCATCGGAAGCAGTAGAGCCAATTCTCTCTCAACGAGGAGACAACAGGAAACTTCATCCTTGCAAATTCTTTTTGAAGAAATTTCTACCAGCTGAACGGAATCATGCCATCGGGGAACAGGAGCTCTTAGCAATCAAGTTAGCCCTAGAGGAGTGGTGTTATCTTCTAGAAGGTGCACAGTATCCTATCACTGTATTTACGGACCATAAGAATCTGTTACATCTCCTCACTGCCCTGTGCCTAAATCCTTGGTTGGCTCATTGGCCACTGTTCTTCACCCGATTCCAGTTCAAATTATCTTTTTTGGCCAGGTTCACAAAATATCAAAGCCGATGCATTGTCCTATTCACTAACAGCTTCTGAGGAGGAAATCACCCCACAGCCAGTTCTTGATCCACTTGTATTCCCTTCTGCACAAATCTCTACCCCACCCGTAGGTAAGACTTTGGTGCCTCCTTCATTAAGAAGACGTTTAATGCACTGGGCACATCAGTCTGTTTCTATGGTGGTCCTGTTGGTGGCTGCCCATGAGGGCTGATGTTCAAGCCTATGTTTCATCTTGTGCATCATATGCCTAGCACAAAGTCTCTCATCGTGCTCCAGCTGGGAAGCTTCAGCCTTTAACCATCCTGTTCCGTCCCTGGTCCCGCTTAGCCATGGACTTTGTTCCAGATTTACCAGCGTCTAACACCACTATTTGGGTCATTCTCTAAATTGGCTAATTTTGTGCCCCTCAAAGGCTTGCTCAGTGCTCCTACCTTGGCACAATTATTCATATCTGATATATTTCGGATTCTTGGTCTTCCTGAAGAGATTATTTCAAATCGCGGGGTGCATATTGTGGCAAGGTTTTGGAGGGCACTCTGTTCAGCTCTTAAAATACAATTACAATTCTCAACCATATATCACCCTCAGACCAATGGTCAGACTGAGAGGGTTAACCAGGATCTAGCATTCTTTCTGCATTTATATCTCTCGTCAACTCAAGACAACTGGTCAGAATTGCTCCCTTGGGCAGAGTTTTCCCACAATAATTCCTATCACAGTTCTAGTCAGTATACGCCTTTCTTTGTAGTTTATGGGATAAACCAGAAGTTACCCATCAGTAATCTCCCAGCTGACGACTCATCTGTACGTTTCTTTTCCAGCATCTGGAAGAATGTTCAGTCCACCCTCCAGAAAGCCTCAATAAGATATAAGAAATTTGCGGATCGTTGAAGGTCGGCAGCTCCTTCAACGTACCAAGTATGGCTCCTCGATTCCTAGGTCCCTATACCATTCTGGAAATAATCCAGCAGCAGTTCGCCTTAAGCTTCCTTTCTCCCTTAGAATATCCAATACTTTTCATGTGTCCCTTCTGACCTTTGATACTGAATCTATTCCAGAAAAAAACACCCGTAAAAATGTAAAAACCCAAATAAGTGTCCTAAGTCCACTCCTAGAAGAGAGGGAACTGTCACACTCTGTTGCCGGGCCGATGGCGTGTGCAGCTACTCACCCCGCTGGGCGCATCGGTCCTTACACCTCCCAGGTGTTTGTCTGCTGGGGTCCGGCGGGCAAGGGGCCCCTGGCGGGGCCTCAGTCTCTGGCGGTAGCACTGGCTCCTGGAACTAGGGGCCACCATCTTGGCCACACCATGTGATCAGTGGGTGGGATGTCCCTTATCCCCTCTGCTGAAGCTCTCAGCCTATTTTTGGGCTGCAAAGGATATAATTCCAAGCAGCCTGAGGGCTTCTGGGCTGGTGCAACACTTAAGTTGCGGAAGTTGGCTGTTTGCTACGTCTGCTCAGTGTCCACATTTCTGGCTTAATCCGAACCAGCGATCCCAGCATTTGTGACCCCAGCCTGTTTGGGTCTGACCTGCTACTCCCTCAAACCTCAGCCTGGTTCAGTACCCAAACCTGTTCCCGCTTCTAGTACCTTCCATTACCCCGAAGCCAAGTCGGCCCTTTAAGTTACCATTTTTTTGAAGCTTCATTGCCCAGAATCCAAGTCGGTCCTTTAAGTTACTGTTTGTACTTATGTTCCATTATCCAGAAGCCAAGTTGGCCCTTCAGTTATCCTGTATACGAATCCAGAGTGTCTATACCAAATCTGCCTCATTATCCTCACCTATCCCTGAAGTTCCAGTGTCTCGTCCTACCTCCTGTCCTCTGTTACACCATCCTCTCGCCACCAGTGAGTTCTCCAAGTGAGAGTCCGCGACCTGCTGTCCAGAGACAGCAAAATCCAAACTCCCTTGCGGGGGTCCCTAACGAAGACCACTGGGAAGTTAGACTCCGTGCCCTCACCAAGGAGTTCTGCCAATACTCAAAGCCAGAGAGTTTATGCGTAGGTGTATCCTTTCAGAATTCAATTCAAACTTCTCACACTTACTTACAAAGCGGTCACCCACTCCTCTCCCATTTACATCTCTGACCTTATATCCCTTTACACTCCCACTCGTCTCCTTCGCTCCGCTAACACCCGTCGGCTAAAGTCCCTTACTCTAGAATTCTCTACCTCTCCCCCTCAGACTCTCCACTTCTATACAGAACTTCAAACGGGCTCTTAAGACCCACTTCTTCACCAAACCCAGCAAACTGTCCTCCTAACCTTCTGTTCCTCACCCTGTCTACCCCTCCGGTGTCACCCCTGTCTGTCTGCCCCCCCCCCCCCTCTTTAGAATGTAAGCTCTCACGAGCAGGGACCTCTTACCTCATGTGCTTATACTTTCTTATTTCAGTAGTCTTCCACTGCACCAAACCTCGCTGTTTGCTGCCACCTGGATACTTATGTTGCAGTAATCGGCGGATGTTTCTATAATCATTTACCCTGTACTTGTCCTCTATTGTCTTCAACTGTAAGTCACTGGTTTCCTGTTTTTTATGTTAACTCTGTAACTGGGCGCTGCGGAACCCTTGTGGCGCCATATAAATAAAGGATGATAATAATAATAATAAAATTCTCCCTTGACCCCCGGACCCCACTAACCCGCATTTTCCTGCATTTGCTGTAGTTCGCATCATTTTAGGGTAAAATGATGTCATTGTCCGCTCCGCCCCCTGAACTGCAGCTCAGTGTCTCTTCTCCGGGTTTCTCCCAGAGACCAGCACACAAATATAGGCATGCATGGATCTACCGCTACTATGTATGTATGTATGTATGTATGTATGAGCAAACAAGTGGAAAGTGCTGCGCTCAGCTCCTGTGGTTGTGTGTGAATAATAATTGTGTAATGGGTAAAACAAGGTTCACGTAACAAAACTATACACAGTCCTGCATAAATGATACAATGCAGGGGGTACAATTATATTGGCTACAAGGTTTACCTAATGAACAATACACAATCGTGCATAAGTAATACAATGCAAAGGGCACAATACGGTTGCACAATTTTGATTGGGTGCAATTCATTACAATTATCATACGATATAATGATTAATGTACCAGAAGCAGTGAGAGATTTTATCTCTGCTCAATGTCAGTGTTCAATGATGATACGGTCACTTATTGCTATTGTCCACGGGTACTGGTGGGGGGATGGGGAGTGAGGTAAACTATGGTCTGGGGGTTTCCAGAGAGGATGGCAGTGTGGGTGGTTCAGGACCTGCCCTGTGGGTGCCTGCTGGCTAGGTTTGCCCCCTGTTGCCTGTGCTGTCTGCCATTGCGGGGGACGTGGCTGGTCTAGGGGTCAGCGTGTGTGGTCAGTGCCCCATCCAACCTCTTTACCTGTGACTTCTCTGCCCCTATTGTGTCCACACTGGCACTGTCTGCTTTCCGGCTGTGCGGGGGAGTCTTCCTTTGTCTTCCCTCTCTGGAGGCACTGGCATTTGTTGTAGGTGTTTACTTTGGGGTGCTCTGCGGTGGGGGTCAGACAGCCTTTGGTCCTTGGTTGATTGCAGTGGGTGGTGCCGCTGGGAGATGGTGGGTAGGTGCTTCAATGCCTTTCAGCTTATTAGGGCCTTATTCTAGGGATGAACTGTACCCTCTGCATTGTATCATTTATGCACAATCTACCCATTACACTGCATTGCAGATCGTTATTCACACCCAACCACAAAGGGGCCAAGCGCAGCACTATCCAATTTTTTTGCTCATATTAACCAATACCGTTGGACCGGTCTCCCAATAAGTGCAGCCGCTAGCTCCAACCAATACTGTATACTCGGTGTGCAGATAACCACCCTCCACTCCATGTATGTATGCAGTGCTTGAAGTGGTCCTCTGGGGAGGTGGTGGAACAAAAATCCCCCCCACACACACTCAGCTCCCACCATTAGGCAGGGCCAGGGCCAGTGGTTAGATATTTGGCACCCACTGCAATCTATAATGTTTTTCTGTTAGAATTACTGTGCAGGTCCAAGGTGGACATTCAACTACAGTAGTTCTATCTCCTCATTAGAGTTGGGGGAACTCTGTTCCACCCGGACCCCACCAGTGTCAAACGCAGGATTTCTAGAGGGGGTTTTCCAAATGTAATCCAAAATCTCCCACTCTGCAGCACATTGGAGTAAGTAGGAGAGTCTGGGGGAAACGGACACAGCCCTGAAAATTTTTATTTACTGGATACAGTATGGAATACAGTATTAATATTTAACAGTACAGATAGTCTATAGTAACGGCTGTTTCACACATTTAAATAAGATAAGCGGTCAGTAAAAGGTTAAACGTGCCATAATAAATAAATATACAGACATAATAGAACCAGTACTGCAGTTTCTAAGTTCACATTCTCCCACCTCATGTCAAGGCTCCTGTCTCTTCCTTCTGGAAGCTGCTCTCTGGTCCATTGCGATGTTTGAGGGCTCAGATCCACACACACAGCAAACTTGGTAGAAGCTGCTCCAGTGCTATTGTTATAATTTAACGCTCTTGCCATAATATACAACCCCCCCCCCCTAACTTACCTGACCAGCTGTTCGATCTTTCCCACCATTTCCAGATGAAAATGTAAGGCCGATCATCTGCTGCTGGATTCTCATGCCACCAGGACCCTATATACAGATGGAGCTCCTCTCTACAGACCGTCCCCGCTGGCGAGAGCCAACCGAGAGGGACTCAATCAGACTTGAATGCGTGTGCGTCTCACGCGCATCCCCGTTTCTCGGCAGCTGGACAGCGGGACCCTGCCCATCTCCGCTTCAGGGAGACGGGCAGGGTTAGGGGGGCTCGAGGTGATAGCATCGAATGGTGGCGGGGAGCTCCGTTGCCACGGGGCACGCGAGCGTCTCGTGCCTACGTGCCCCCTGGCAGGAGCTGGTGATAGAATCGCCAGTCCCTGCGAAGATGGAGCATACTCGATCTGTAAGTCCCGGTGACCAACACCATCTTCATTCCTGCAGTTGATATCAGACAGCATGGGGGGCACTACTATGGGGGAATTACTGGGCTACTACTTTGGGGTACACTACGAATGGGAAATTACTAAGGGGGTTACTATATGGGGGCACTACTAAGGGGCTACTATATGGGGACTGCTATCTTTAAATAAAACAAAATCTGTTTCCTTTACCTCCCCCATGGCAGCCATGACCTATGGGTTCCTCACCTCTGGGTAGTGATTTGGAAAGGGAAAAAAGACACCAGCCCCTATAAGAAGGCCCCTCCTCCCGGCCTCAGTGTCTTTTTCCCCTTTCCGGGTAGTGTAGGAGGCTTACCCTGTGAAGAGCAGGTCTTGTTTTGTGTCCTTGCCACCGCTGTATGGGTCCTGGCAGGGAGGAGAAGGTAGAGTCGCCCTTCGGGAAGCTGTGCAAGGCTTCTGGTGCTGCATGCGGTCCCCACAGGTGGGCAGCTACTAGCGGCTGCATCCGCAGGCATGGACGCTGGAGGCAGTGAGGGAAGCATTCAGCCGCGTCACACCTGGCCTGCGTTAATCCAAAAGCAGGTGGTGTAATTCCCGGGAGGGCTAGGGGCCAAGATTGCTTGTCACAAGTAACATCTGAAGTCTGAGATGGCATACTCGGCCAGGTAAATATGTATCACTTATGCTAAGTAATTAAGACTGGTTGGAGTTGAAGCACCTAATGGTGTTATGCTCCTCTTAGTACCGTACCGCCGATACCATGGAGGATAAAAAACTGCAGACCGCTAGAAAGTCAGGGTAAGCCGAGCATTGTTTTTCTCTTTTTTTTTCTGGCTGGTGAATGTTTTTTTTTTTCTTTTTCTTTTTTAGTAAGGTGTTTTTTATTTATGTTTTTTGATGTTAGGTCTGAAACCAGTAAGGAAAATGAGCTTAAAGCCAAGCACAAGAAAGTGCATGTGGATAAATGTACCATCTGTGATAAACCACTGCTGGACAAACATGTGGGCAGCCTCTGTGAGGCCTGTAAGACCCCTCAGCAACTGCCCCGGGCACAAAGGACTTATCTGGTGGATATGCATAAAACGGCACTTGCTGAAACTTTTGTTACCAATGATGATTTGATCAATATGACGGCTAAGAGAAAGCACGAGGTATTAAGTGATGACTCAGAGGATTCAAGGGATGAGTCAGGTAGAGTCCAGGTGGTAGGCCTGGACTTTGAATATGAAGAAGAGCCAGCACAGGATTTGTCGGAGGCAGACTTCAATCCAGACATGGAAGATAATCTGCTGACGCTTATTCATAAAGCCTTGAATATAGAAGATCCGCAAGAGGATTGTTAAAGGATAAGAAGAAAAAAGGGAAACCGTTTCCCCTGTCCCAATCCCTTAAGGACGTAGTAACAGAGGAATGGAAGCATCCAGACAAAAGGGTACAAATGAATAAGATGTACCTGTTTAATCGGGACCAGGTGCTATATAGGGATGAGACACCAAAGGTGGATGCTGCCACAGCCCGTTTGTCTTAAAAAACCACGCTACCCTTGGAGGATGCAAATATATTCAAGGATCCTATGGATAGAAAAATTGAACTAGGCCTCAGGAAGCAGCATCTGACGATTGGGGGGATCGCTAAAACCAGCTGCGGCCATGGAGGTTACTTCTCGTGTCCTGAGGGGCTGGTGTCAGCAGCTGGAAGGAGATGGGATCAGGAGATCCGCATTATTGAAAGTCATCCAGGACATACAGCTAGCGGTAGAATTTATGTGTGAAGCATCTATGGATGCAGTTCGTTTAGCGGCAAGAGCAACTACCGCAGTAGTCAGACGGGCACTGTGGTTAAAACCGTGGGCAGCGGACGTGCAATCCAATAATATGTTTCAAAGTAGCTATCTTTTTGGTAAGCAACTGGACGACATAATCACAAAAATATCTGGAGGTAAATCCGTATGGTTGCTTCAGGATAAATTAGTAAAGAAAGGTACTCTTTTTTTTTTTTAAATCATGTATTTTTATTATATTTTTCAATGCACATTAATAAAAACATAACAAACCTTACATAATACAACAAAAAATAAAAAGGAATGTAAAACAAAAAAGAAACAAAACACATCAGTTTCAAGTGTGCGTTAGATCAGTTCAGTCATGTCAGTACATCATGCAATACAAAATGTTCAGTATTTGCGCTGACAAGCAAAAATATTATGATCCGTGAGGCATTAGTACAACAGGTGTCAATAAAGCGACCGGTGTCATAGGTCCTTGTTGTGCTAAGCAGGTCTAATTTAAAGATTATAGCGGGCTATGTATCAGAATCCTGGATATATAACGGTGAAGACGTCCAAGGGTGCCAGACCTTTTCGAATTTATCTGGGCATTTACGCTTATTATACATAAATTTTTCATGCGAGATAGTAGTGTTAACAAGAGCTATCCACATATAAATAGAGGGTGCGTTAGGACTCATCCAGGCCCTCGCAATACACACCCGGGCAAGCATGAAGAGATTATTCAAATAAATCCTCTGAAATTTGGGGAAAGCCTCCTCCATTCCTAACTCAAAAATACACAAACGCGGATCAAGGGCAGGTACCTGCACTTCAGTACTTCTGATCTTATCAAGCATCTGTTCCCAGTAAGTTTGTAATTGTGGACAACTCCAAAGCAGGTGCCAGAAATTTGCCCCCTCCTCCCCGCATTTGGGACATCCACCACCCGCAGTACCCCCAATTTGCAACAGCCTATGTGGAGTCCAGTAGACCCGGTGTAGAATGTACAATTGGATCTGCTGGAATCTGGCGTATACCGTGGCTCGCTTAGGTGACCCACACATATGGGACCAGTCCTCATCATCTAAAGGTCCCAGGTCTGCCTCCCATCTGCCCCGTAGTGCAGCTAGTTGACCGACCCCGGCAAAGGTGAGGAGAATGGAATATAGAGCAGAGACCCTCCTTCGGTCAGGGAGTTCACGGACCATCGTGTGGACCGAGCTGTCCGCTAACTCAGGGGTAACACCCCTCCACTGCGTATTCAGCGCATGCCTTAACTGGAGATATTTATAGAAAAAATGCCTCGGGATACCATACGTATTTTGTAACTGATCAAAGGAATGTAGCACACCTTCCTGAAAGAGGTGGCCAATCTCAGCGACCCCATAGGACATCCACTCCCTACCCGCCCCTAATTTGCAGAGTTCAGGAAAATCCCTATTCCGCCAAATAGGCGATCTGGAGTCTATGACTCGGTCATCCCTCACCACCCTCGCCGCCAACCAGACTCTACGAGCCTGCTGTAGAAGATGGGAGAGGGTCACCAGGGGCACCCGGGCCAGTAGGAACTGCAAGGGTGTGAAAGCCAATCCCGCTTTAGCCAAGAGTGCACTAGGTAAATAGCCATAATCAACCGGCTCTATCCATTCTACCAGTTGGGCAAGTTGGACGGCTAGATAGTATAGCCTCAGATCAGGGAGCGCCAACCCCCCATCCCACCGGGACCTGCATAAGGTTTTAGCTGCAATACGAGCGCGTTTCCCACCCCAAACGAAGGTGGTAATACAACGTGAGATGAGCTGGAATTTAGTGGCTGGAATATATACTGGGGAATTCTGCAGAATGTAAAGAAATTTGGGTTGAATTATCATTTTGATTAGATTCACCCTGCCAGTAACCGATAGGGGGAGCGACTGCCAGATCCGAGCTCTTTGTCTTAGTGCGTCTATTTGAGGTGTCAAGTTTAGGGTCATAAAATCTGTGGGGGAGTGGGAGATCTGTATGCCCAAATACTTAAATTGGGTGCACCAACGAAGCGGGTAGTTATATGAGGGGGGTTTTGAAACATTGGGAAGTATTGGGAACACCACCGATTTATCCCAGTTAATGCCCACCCCTGAAAAACGGGCGAATTCTGACATTAAAGTGAGAAGGAAGGGGAGGGAGGACGCCATATTGGCCAAGTAGAGTATCATGTCATCTGCATATAACCCAATTTTTTCCTCCCTGCCCTCAATTAGAAGGCCACCCACCCGAGGAGAAGCTCTGATACAGCATGCTAATGGTTCCACAGCAAGGGCGAACAGTAAGGGGGACAGGGGGCAACCCTGCCTAGTGCCCCTACCCAAGGCAAATGAGTCCGTAGTATAACCATTAACCCTAAGTCGGGCTGCTGGGCTGGAGTATAGCAACTTAACCCAGGCCAGAAAGTTTGGCCCTATCCCAAACTTTGACAACACCGCCCATAAGTAACCCCATTCCACCGAGTCAAAGGCACGAGCTGCGTCCAGAGAAACAATAACCGCATCTTCCAGTCCCTCACCGGCCCACTGTAAATAAGTAAACAGGCGGCGCAAATTAAGAGCCGTCGATCTTCCCGGCATGAAGCCGGTTTGATCAGCATGCACCAGCTCCAGCACGACCGCGTTTAGGCGTGTAGCTAGGAGCTTGGCCAGCACCTTGATATCCGTGGACAACAAAGAGATAGGCCGGTAGGAGTCTGGAGACAGCGGGTCCTTCCCAGGTTTAGGAATTAGAACTATCAGAGCCTCCGACATGGATGGTGGGAGAGAACCCTGTGCCAATAGATAATTGAAAAGTAGGAGTAGTTTCGGGGCGAAGTAAGCTATATGGGTTTTATACAGCTCGATCGGGAGTCCATCTACCCCAGGGGCTTTGGAATTAGGGAATGATTTGATTGCTATCTCCACCTCCTCCAGGGAAATGGGGGCCTCCAATAAGTTCCTCGAGTCATCACCCAGTCTAGGGACAGTTATCTGGTCAAGGTAGTCACCCAACTCCACCGTCGTGTAGTCAGTTCTAGTCCGATATACGGAGCGATAATGGTCATGAAAGACCAAGGCAATTGGGAGAGTACCCTCACACAAAGTACCGTCACTCTGTTTTATACTATGTATAACAGTGGGGGGAAGGTCCTCTCTAGCTAAGTAAGCCAAAAATTTGCCCGTACGGTCCCCCTGGACATAGAAGTCATGCGAACGAAACAATAGCCGTCTCTTAGTTTTTTCAAGCAAGGTTTCATTCCATTTTTTGTGAACGATCTGCCACTCCACCCGGTCCGTCTCCCTTCCCGAGTTCAGGTATCTCTGCTCCATCTCAACACATCGCCTCTCGAGCTCTGTTTCTGTTTTGCGTGTAAAGATTTTTAACTGTGCCACTCGGGAGATCAAGGAGCCCCGTAACACTGCCTTGAACGCATCCCAGACAAGGGGGCTGTTATCCTCTATAGGATTATTTACAAAAAATTCCTCCCAGAGTGCTAGCAGTTCGCAGGCAGCTCCCATCTGTGACAACCAAAATGGATTAAATCTCCAAAATCTAGCCCCTCGGGGACAGTCAAGCTCCACCTCCAAATACACCGGCGAGTGATCAGAGATCCCTCGCGGCAGGTAGTCAACAGCCGTCACAGATGGTATTAGACGCCTGGAAGTGAAAGCCATATCTATCCGTGAAAAGACTCCATAAGAGCCCGAAAAACAGGAAAAGGACTGAGCAGATGGAAATCTAAGCCTCCAAACATCCACCAGGCCTAGCTCGGACATCAGGCGGGCAAACGTAGTGGGTCCACTCCTCCTAACGTCCCCAGTCGGGCGCCATCTATCCAGGGACTCATCCATCACTGCATTGAAATCACCCACACAAATAATTGGGGATAGGGGAAAATCCTGGACAAAAGTACAGGCCTTGTGTAATATAGAGGGCTGGTAAGGGGGGGGTATATAAATAGCCAGCAGAACGAAGGGTTGCTCGTGCAGGGTACCTGCCAAAAAAATATAACATCCCATTGGGTCTACCTGCACCTTTTGACATTTAAAGCCTGCGTTTTTATGAATAAGGACCGAAACCCCTCTAGAGTTCGGATGGAAGCATGAGTGGAATACCCACCCCACCCAGGGTTTTTTAAGAGCTAGCACCCGGCTGCCAGTCAGATGGGTCTCAAACAAGCATGCAATACCTGGTGAATACGATTTAACCTGATTCAGCACCAGTGTACGCTTTATCCTGTCATTGAGCCCTCTTACATTCCAACCTATAACCTTCACCATGTAACATTAGTAAGGACACTGGCAGGAAATATTCTGTTCTCCACATTAAGCATCATATAACACCCGCCTCCATGCAGCCTCCGAATCAAAAACATTAGCGATACACACACTTGAAAGACATAAAAATAAATGAAAACAATAAAAAGCACAAAACCATAAAGCAAATAAGAAAAATAACCCCCCCCCCACCCGGCATACCCACCCCAACATAGGTACACTTATACCCTAACCGTAAACCAACTATATCTCCTCTAAGGAGCCAATACTCTAAACCTATATGCCCTTAAGGGGCAGCCCTTACTATGGCCTAAAGAGCATGTAGCTCCTAACCCCAACATTAATATCAGAGAGAGAGGTCAAAGATAAGTCACATGTTATGCTTAATTTCAATGCCACTTAAAACAAAACATCTCTAGCAACCTGCAAAAGAAAGGATTAGGTTGTTAGTGTCCTGTGCAGCATCAGGGAGGGAGGTCCCTCGGGGCCGGCTGTAGATCCGCCCAAGTCGAGGCAGCTTGCGGAGTATCAAAGAAGTGGGTTCGGTTGCCATCAACCACTCGGAGCCGTGCCGGATACATCATGGAGTATTTTATCTGAAGAGATCTCAGCCGTTGCTTCACGCTGGTGAAGTGGGATCTGGCTTTTTGAACCTCCAATGAGAAGTCCTGAAAAGCAGCTACTCGAACTCCCTCACACTCCATTGGGCCCTTGAGCCTGGCCAGTCTCAAAACTGCATCGCGATCTTTATAGTGGAGGAATTTTGCGATAAAGGTGCGGGGGGGTGCCCCGGGAGGGAGAGGACGGGTAGGGACCCTGTGCGCCCTTTCAACCGCAAACTGTGGGGTAAATTCCTCTCTCCCAAACAGGGAGACCAGCCATCTCTCCAGAAATCCTTCCGGATCAGTGCCCTCTGTTTTTTCAGGAAGGCCCACGAAACGGACGTTATTTCTTCTCAACCTCCCCTCCATGTCCGTCAGTTTTTGCTGACATGTCGTCATACGAGATTCCAATGCAGAGACACGGTCAGGGATGGGGGCACAGGTATCCTCCAATGTTGAAACTCGATGCTCAACCTCCCCAACCCGGTCCCTCAGCTTCTGCATGTCCTGCCGGATAAATGAAATATCAATCTTCACCTCCCCCACTCTGTCAGCCAAGCGTTTTTCAGAGTCCGTAATGGCCTGTAGGAGTTGCGCAAGTGTAACCTGCGGGGGTTCCTCCATCTCAGAAATCGGGGAGGGGGGTCGCTGCGAACTAGGAGCTGGGGAAGAGGCAGAGGAGGTAGGTGGCGCCTCAGGAGCACGTTCGGTTCTGGCAAATCCGGCCAATTTCGCCGCAGCAGCAGCTCCAGACTTGCGGCCCATATGGCAAAGTATCAGGCCCCGTATAGGGAATAGGCACAGTCCATGTAATGTAGCACAGGCAGACAGATAGAGCAGAGAATGCACTCACAAGTCAGCAGTCCACAGGTTCTATTATCCTGATCTTTTAAGAGGGGAGGCTCCCCATTCAGGGGACAGTCCCTTCAGGGTATGTTCAGCAGGAGAGAGTGGTCAAGGGGTGAGGGGAGGGAGGACTGGGGATCTAGGGGGGGGGCACAGGGAGCAGTCACCCAGCAACCAGGTGTAATGTCCAAGTCCTGCACAGAGGGAACACCACAGCCTCTAAACGCTGGAGCTCCAGCAGCCCTCTGCCCCAGCTGCCCGACCAGTCAGCCTGTGTAAGCTCAGCACCTGTCTCAGTAAATGGCGCCTGTGTCTCCTCCGCCCCCTCCACTCCAGGAACCCCAGAGCGGCCTTATATACTGATCCAAGGGACCCTCACCCCCTCCGCCGGGTATGGCACCAAATCAGAGGCTCCACGACCCCTCCAGCACGCGCCCCTCACCTCTGAACACCAGCGCCGGATCCCCGACGCTGATGCCACCTCCAATATGGCGCCGACTGGTCAGTTCCTATGGGGCTGCTCCCGGAGGCCCCTCGCAGCCTGGTGGCAAGTGCCGCTTCCACGGGGGAGCTGCGACGGACCCGGTCTCCCCTCAGGTAGTTCTGCCTCCCGCCGCGCGGTCCACACAGCGCCCGTACTCCAAGTCAGGCCGCGTTTCAAGATGGCGCCGGCTGACACAGGACGCGCGGTGATAGCTGGTGCGGTGCAGTCGCCCACCCTTCTCGCCGCACAGGAGCTTCAGGCAGGTAGTTTAGGTGCAGGGAATGTTCCCCCAACTGCAGGGTCAGCTTTGGGGTCCCCTCTCTCTCTCTCAGGATGATGCACGGATGCTGTAGGGTCGGGAGCTCAGCAAGTGCACGTCTCACTCCATGCCCCGCTAGGCCACGCCCCCCAAAGAAAGGTACTCTTGGCAAGTTTAATAGGTATCAACCCCAGGAATACAGAGAAGCTAGGACCTACAGGTCAGGTAGGGCATACAGAAGAGTAGCATGGTTTTTATGTTCAGGGATTCAACTATCAATTTACAGCCATTCCCTTTGGGTTGGCAACTTCTCCAAGAACATTCTCCAAAGTGCTAATCGTTGTCATAGCAAAGTTGAGGCGAGAAGGAAAAACATTATGGCCATACCTGGACTATATCTTGGTTGTAGCAAATACGAGAGATATAGTAAACAGACACACGGACAGAGCACGGATGGCTGATCAAAATGGAAAAAAGTCACTTGATGCCAAAGCAGCAAATCAAATACCTGGGGGTACTGATAGAAACCCAACAGATGAAGGTGATGCTGAAATTAGTTTAGCAGGTGAAAACAATGTTAAGAAGGTAAGTGGTGTCTTCACAGGACTGTATGATGATGCTAGGGTTGATGGTGACTGCGTTGGACACAGTACCGTGGGCGAGATTCCACACAAGAAAACTTCAAAACTGCTTCTTGTACCAGTGGGACGGAAACAGCAAGAACCTCACTCAAAGAATTGTACTGACGAAGTCTGCAAAGTCAGCTCTTGACTAGTGGTCAGACGAAGTGCGATTAGAGAGGGGAAAATCATTTGCAACAGTCAAGCAATATGAGCACAGACCTGGAAGACGACAACTCGGAGACAGTGTGGGCAGAGATAACCGACAATAATAAGAAACCAAAAAACAAATTTATAATAGGGGTATGCTATAGACCACCAAATATAAACGAAAGGGAAGAGTCTCTTCTTTTAAACCAAATCAAACAAGCATCAAATCAGGGTCAGGTATTAATTATGGGGGATTTTAATTTACCCAACATTGATTGGGAAAACGAAACAGGTAAATCAGCAAGAAGCAATGGGTTCTTAAGCTTACTTAAAGACCAGTTTATTACACAAACGGTAGAAACTCCAACTCGGGATGAGGCGCTCTTGGACTTAGTATTAACAAATAACACAGACTTAGTTTCAAACACAAAAGTAATTGAACAATTAGGGAATAGTGATCACAATATGGTTTCACTGGAAATCAACTTCAGTAAATTACATCAAAAAGGATCTGCAAAAATACTAAACTTCAGAAAAGTGAACTTTGAATTATTCAGGGAAGCCCTAACAGGAATTGGGTGGGAAACGGTTATGGAGGGAAAAAATGCAGAGGAAATGTGGGATACTCTAAAAAAGGTGCTTGATTCACTAACTATTGAATACATTCCTAAAGTAACTAAAGGTAAATTCAACAAAAAAAAGCCACCATGGTTGGACAAAGAAGTAAGGTCAGCTATCAACAATAAAACCAGAGCCTTTAAATTCTATAAAAATAACTTGAATGAGGAGGCGTTCGCAAAATACAAAGAATCAAACAAAACTTGTAAAGGGGTAATCAAAGCAGCTAAAATATTATATGAAGAGTGCATAGCCACTGAAAGCAAAACCAACCCAAAGAAGTTTTTTAAATACATAAATAGTAAACGTTTAATTAAGGAAAACATAGGCCCACTAACTGATACTAGTGGAAAAAGTGTTACTGAGGACAAGGGAAAAGCAAAACTGTTAAATGAGTTCTTCTCATCAGTATTTACTAAGGGAGAGCAGACTGTGGAACGAATATTTACCACAAACGGGACAAATAAGCCAGATCTCATTGTGGATTTCACGCCGAAGGAAATAATACTGAGGCTAAGCAAACTCAAAACAAATAAGTCACCAGGGCCAGATGGGATTCATCCGAGGGTATTAATGGAATTAAGGGATGAACTAGCTACCCCCCTACATTATATCTTTAGCAAGTCACTATCGTCAGGTATAGTACCAAAAGATTGGAGAATAGCAGAGGTAGTGCCAATATTCAAAAAAGGAAAAAAGGAAGATCCCGCTAATTACAGACCCGTTAGTTTAACATCAATTGTGGGTAAACTATTTGAAGGATTTTTAAGGGATGGTATCCAGGAATATTTAGATCATCACCGTCTACTCAGTACTAACCAACATGGGTTCGTGAAAAATCGTTCATGCCAAACTAATCTACTAGGGTTCTATGAAGAGGTTAGCAAAAACCTCGATAATGGAAATGCTGTAGATGTGATTTTCCTAGATTTCGCTAAAGCATTTGATACTGTCCCACACAAGAGATTGATTAATAAAATGGAAAACCTAGGATTGGGTGAAAATATCTGCAGATGGGTAGGGAATTGGCTATGTAATAGAGAACAAAGAGTGGTTGTGAATGGTGCCGTATCAGATATGATACCGGTACTAAGTGGAGTGCCCCAGGGTTCGGTTTTGGGGCCCATTTTGTTTAACATTTTTATTAACGATATTGGGATAGGGTTACTCAGCAATGTATCCATCTTTGCGGACGATACAAAACTTAGCAAAGTCATCAAATCACCAGAAGATGTCACCATGCTTCAAAATGATCTTGCAATTCTAGATGAGTGGGCAAAAAAATGGAAGATGAGGTTCAATGTAGATAAATGTAAGGTTATGCACCTTGGGAGACACAACCAGTGTGCAAGTTACAACCTTAGCGGAGAGGAACTGGGTAATTCCATACTTGAAAAGGATCTAGGAGTCCAAATAGACAGCAATCTAGGATGTAGTGCCCATTGTAATGTAGCTACAAAAAAGGCCAACAAAATTCTGGCATGTATTAAGAGGGGAATGGAAACTAGGGACTCAAGGGTAATTATGCCACTGTATAAAGCATTGGTGAGACCTCACCTAGAGTACGGAGTACAGTTCTGGGCCCCACACTATAAAAAGGACATCATAGAATTAGAAAAAGTCCAAAGGCGAGCAACAAAGCTTATTAGGGGAATGGAGAATTTAAGCTACGGGGAGAGATTAAGCAATTTGGGACTATTTACATTAGAAAAGAGACGTTTAAGGGGGGACATGCTCAACATGTACAAGTATATCAAGGGCCAATATAAGGAACTGTCACACACCCTATTTTCTACTAGAAAGGAATCTAGGACGCGAGGGCATGAGTATAGATTAGAAGAAAAAAGATTTCATTCAGCTAGTAGAAAGAATTTCTTTACGGTCAGAACAGTCAAACTCTGGAACTCTCTTCCCAGAGAGGTGGTAACGGCTGGCTCATTAAATGCGTTCAAGGCAAAGTTGGACAAACATTTACTGGAGAAAAACATCCATGGGTACAAATAAGAAATATAATTTGTCTGTAAAATACCAGAACCTACCAAATCAGCAACGGATATCTATACCAGGTTGAACTAGATGGACGCAAGTCTTTTTTCAGCCTTACCTACTATGTAACTATGTAAGCAGGTCCATGTGACCACGGACGCCAGCCAAACGGGCTGGGGGGCAACCTGCGGTCAGGAGGTAGCCCAAGGGGAATGGTCAGGAAATGGGCACCACGCTCATTCCAATCTGAGAGCGATGAAGGTAGTAGTGCTAGCGTGTCGTCCTTTTCAAGAACGGTTAACGGGCAAAGAAGTTGTGATAAGATCAGACAACCAGGCGGTGGTGTCTTACATCAATCGACAAGGGGGCACGAGGAGCCTGTGTCTGATGGGAGAAGTAGCAGAATTGTTGTATTGGGCGGAAGATGCCATACCCAGCATTCTGACAGTTTTCCTAGCAGGAAAAGAAAATCAGGTGTCAGACAATCTAAGCAGAAGGAGGTGTTGGCTAGGCGAGTGACAGAGTCTTTGCAATGCTTATAGAAAAATGGGGTCTGCCACAAGTAGACTTGAAGGCTACGGCCAGAAACAGGAAGGTGCCAACTTTCTTCTCTCGGTTTAGGGATCCGCAAGTGGACGCGTGAAGTGGGAAATGCGTATGTCTTCCCGCCGATTCCTATTATTCCAAGACTATTAAGGAAGATTCAGAGAGAAAAGACTGAAGTCATAGTGATACTTCCATATTGGCCAGGGAGGGCTTAGTTCTCCACAGTACTTCAGATGGCGGTGGACGGGCCTAGGACACTTCCCTCGACACCCGATTTGCTGGTTCAAGGCCGAGCACATCAGGCAAAGCCTCCAGCTTGGAATCTGACAGCCTGGTTGTTGAGACTTGAGTTCTTAAGAAACAAGACGTTTTCTGATACAATAATAGATACGCTACTTAAGGCGAGGAACGTATCCACCTCAAAGATCTACTACAAGATCTGGAAGAGATATGTGCATTGGTGTGATGAAGGTCAGCGAGCCCCACAACAAATATCGTCCATTCTGATGTTCTTGCAAGCTGGATTACAAATGCAGTTGGCTTTGAGCACTTTAAAAGTACAGGTGTCTGCATTAGAAGCTATGTTAGATGTTAGGAACATAGCAGAGTACCGGTACGTAGGTCGGTTTATACAAGCAGCCAAAAGACTGAGACCTAGATTCCGTATGCCGTTAGCACCCTGGGATCTGAATTTGGTATTGGGGGTACTAACAGAAGAGCCATTTTAGCTCACATTGAGTTTGTTATCCTGGAAAGTAATTTTTTTGGTAGTGAAAACTTCGGCAAGGAGGGTGTCGGAGTTAGAGGTGCTAAGGATGGAAGAGCCTTTTTTGAATTTTTTTGAGGACAAGGTGTTGCTGCGCACTAACCCTCAGTTTTTACCGAAGGTGGTGTCGGAGTTTGACTTGAATCAGGAAATCGTGCTGCCATCACTGTGTGCTAATCCTGCGGATTGAATAAATTAGATGTGGTGAGGGCATTGAAAATGTGGGTGTGGTACAGGGGTCCGACAGTCGGGATCCCGACTGGCCGGACCCAGACAGCATGGTGAGCTCAACTAAGCCCCTTGTGGGCTCGCTGCGCTTGCCACGCTGTGGGCACGGTGGCCACCTATTCTATTCTCCTTCTATGGGGATCGTGGACCCCCATGAGGGAAAATAGCCGACGGCCAGTGTTTTGACAGTTGGGATCCCGACGTTGGGTAAATGCCGGGTAAAAGCCTGTCGGGATCCCAACTGTCGGGACCCCGTCCGGCACCCGAAGATTTATGTTCAGAGATTGAAAGACATTTGAAAGTCAAAAAATCTGTTTGTGCTGACTGAGGGCAAAAAAAAGGGTCAAATGGCTTCAAAGGCCACTATTGCCAGTTGGATTCGGTTGTGCATTGCTAAGCATATGAATTGAAGGGGAGAGAACTGCCAAAGGGCCTTAAAGCACATTCCACAAGGGCCATGGCGTCCTCCTGGGTGGAGAAAGTATCCCTCCCTCCCGCGATTCACAGACTCCCACAACCCCCCCTTCTGCAATTCACGGACCCCCCGCTACCCCCCTCCCATGATTCACGCCCCTCCCGCGATTCACGCCCCCTTCTCGCAATTTGCGGACCCCCACAACCCCCCCTCCCGCAATTTGCGGACCCCCCCTCCCGCGATTTACAGACCCCGCGCAATCCCCCCCCAGTGGTCCCCCGCAACCCCCTCCCGCATTTCACGGACCCCGTGAGAATGGGGGATTGTGGGATCCTGTACCGCCACTAGCAGGTGCCACCCCTAGGTGGGAAATCCGGCCCTGGCTGCCGTGCTGCAGGTTCCCCCTCTGCCAGAAGTATCCCCATGGTCCTCTGCACCAGCGCCACAACTTTTATCAATGTCTTTCCCAGATACCACTATTATACAGCCTCCTGCTCTCATGCACCCTCATTCCCTTCCCAGTGGGAGGAGATGCTCACCCACTGCCGGGAGCTGCATACTGCCCCCACCCTCCGCCAGTTCTAGGGATGCCCATCGACCATCAATTATTTCAAATCATCGATGGTTTATGGCCAATGTTGAATACTTTTGCCATTGATGTGGTAGGACCAGATGGTTTCCCTATATCTATGGCAAAGGAGAATCGATCAAGCTTCAATTTTTTTTTAAGGTGCCGGAACACGGAGCATAGCTCCGCCCCCCCCACACCCGGAAGTCCCGCCACCGAGTTCTGATTGACCCACGCCCTATTCAGTCAGATATAATGGATGACCATCGATAGGTATAACAATCGATGGTTATCCAAGTAATATTTTACTACTATCGATGGCAGGGTGCAAAATCGCCATCAATGCCAACCATCGATGGCGTCTGCACCAATGGCCATCCCTTCTCTGCAACAGCCAAAAACCTTTACTGTTCTCTTGCCCCGTAACTTCCACCAGTGGGCACCCTGTGTTGCCCATATTCCCCTATCATGCTTTACCACCCAGCCTCCTGCTCTCATGCACCCTTACGTCCACCCAGTGGGAGAACACACTGACTCAGGGGCACCGTCCTGTACTCCTGCGCTGGCATGCTGGATGCTCACCCCCTGGCTGGAGCTGCAAAGTGTCCCCCACCCTCCTCTGCACCAGCGCAAAAGCTTTAGTCCCCCTCATACCCACACACCACTATTACTACCCAGCTTCCTGCTCTCCTGAACCATAACTTCCACCACTGGGGAGTCGCTGATGCTGTGTTGCCTACATACCCCTATCATGCCTCATAGCCCAGCCTCCTGCTCTCATGCACCCTAACTCCCACCCAGTAGGAGGAGACACTGACTCAGGGCCACCGTCCTGTACTCCTGTGCTGCCACGCTGGACCCTCACCCACTGGCAGAAGCTGCACAGTGTCCCCCACCCTCCTCTTTAGTCCCCCGTATGCCCACACACCCCTATCACTACCAGCTTCCTGCTCTCCTGAACCGTAACTTCCACCACTGGGGAGTCGCTGACGCTGTGTTGCCCACATGCCCCTATCATGCCTCATAGCCCAGCCTCCTGCTCTCATGCACCCTAACTCCCACCCAGTAGGAGGAGACACTGACTCAGGGCCACCGTCCTGTACTCCTGTGCTGCCACTCTGGACCCTCACCCACTGGCAGAAGCTGCACAGTGTCCCCCACCCTCCTCTTTAGTCCCCCGTATGCCCACACACCCCTATCACTACCAGCTTCCTGCTCTCCTGAACCGTAACTTCCACCACTGGGGAGTCGCTGACGCTGTGTTGCCCACATGCCCCTATCATGCCTCATAGCCCAGCCTCCTGCTCTCATGCACCCTAACTCCCACCCAGTAGGAGGAGACACTGACTCAGGGCCACCGTCCTGTACTCCTGTGCTGCCACTCTGGACCCTCACCCACTGGCAGAAGCTGCACAGTGTCCCCCACCCTCCTCTTTAGTCCCCCGTATGCCCACACACCCCTATCACTACCAGCTTCCTGCTCTCCTGAACCATAACTTCCACCACTGGGGAGTCGCTGACGCTGTGTTGCCCATATTCCCCTATCATGCCTCATAGCCCAGCCTCCTGCTCGCATGCACCCTAACTCCCACCCAGTAGGAGGAGACACTGAATCAGGGCCACCGTCTTGTACTCCTGTGCTGCCACGCTGGACCCTCACCCACTGGCAGAAGCTGCAATACAGGGCATCTTTCATACAATTCTAACCATATTTCTCACAATACAAACGGTCACAAATTAAGGGGGCGCAGCCCCTTACGCCGGTGTGAAGAGCGCCCGTAGGGCGCGATGAATCACCTAGTATATGTATGTATGTATGTAAAGTTACTGCAGGGCTGCTGTAATACACAGTACACCAGGATGCTGGAATCTGCCCCTACTACTATGTATGTATGTATGTATGTATGTAGTGCTGCTGCGGGGCTGCTGTAACACACAGTACATTAGGATGCTGGAACCTGCCCCTACTGCTATGTATGTATGTATGTATGTATGTAGTGCTGCTGTAATACACAGTACACCAGGATGCTGGAACCTGCCCCTACTGCTATGTATGTATGTATGTAGTGCTGCTGTAATACACAGTACACCAGGATGCTGGAATCTGCCCCTACTACTATGTATGTATGTATGTATGTATGTATGTATGTATGTATGTAGTGCTGCTGCAGGGCTGCTGTAACACACAGTACACCAGGATGCTGGAACCTGCCCCTACTGCTATGTATGTATGTATGTATATATGTATGTATGTATGTATGTAGTGCTGTTGTAATACACAGTACACCAGGATGCTGGAACCTGCCCCTACTGCTATGTATGTATGTATGTATGTATGTATGTATGTTGTGCTGCTGTAATACACAGTACACCTGTAATACACAGTACACCAGGATGCTGAAACCTGCCCCTACTGCTTTGTATGTATGTATGTATGTATGTATGTATGTAGTGCTGCTGTAATACACAGCACACCAGGATGCTGAAACCTGCCCCTACTGCTATGTATGTATGTATGTATGTATGTATGTATGTATGTATGTATGTATGTAGTGCTGCTGTAATACACAGTACACCAGGATGCTGGAACCTGCCCCTACTGCTTTGTATGTATGTATGTATGTATGTATGTATGTAGTGCTGCTGTAATGCACAGTACACAGGATGCTGGAACCTGCCCCTACTGCCAAGTATGTATGTATATATGTATGTATGTATGTAGGGCTGCTGTGACACACAGTACACCAGGATGCTGGAACCTGCCCCTACTGCTTTGTATGTATGTATGTATGTAGTGCTGCTGTAATGCACAATACACAGGATGCTGGAACCTGCCCCTACTGCTATGTATGTATGCATGTATGTATGTATGTATGTATGTATGTAGTGCTGCTGTAATACACAGCACACCAGGATGCTGGAACCTGCCCCTACTGCTATGTATGTATGTATGTATGTATGTATGTATGTATGTATGTAGTGCTGCTGTAATGCACAGTACACAGGATGCTGGAACCTGCCCCTACTGCTATGTATGTATGTATGTATGTATGTATGTATGTAGTGCTGCTGTAATACACAGTACACCAGGATGCTGGAACCTGCCCCTACTGCTTTGTATGTATGTATGTATGTATGTATGTATGTATGTATGTAGTGCTGCTGCTGTAATACACAGCACACCAGGATGCTGGAACCTGCCCCTACTGCTATGTATGTATGTATGTATGTATGTATGTAGTGCTGCTGTAATACACAGTACACCAGGATGCTGGAACCTGCCCCTACTGCTTTGTATGTATGTATGTATGTATGTATGTATGTATGTATGTAGTGCTGCTGTAATGCACAGTACACAGGATGCTGGAACCTGCCCCTACTGCCAAGTATGTATGTATATATGTATGTATGTATGTAGTGCTGCTGTAACACACAGTACACCAGGATGCTGGAACCGGCCCCTACTGCTTTGTATGTATGTATGTATGTATGTATGTATGTATGTATGTATGAAGTGCTGCTGTAATGCACAATACACAGGATGCTGGAACCTGCCCCTACTGCTATGTATGTATGTATGTATGTATGTAGTGCTGCTGTAATACACAGCACACCAGGATGCTGGAACCTGCCCCTACTGCTATGTATGTATGTATGTATGTATGTATGTATGTATGTAGTGCTGCTGTAATGCACAGTACACAGGATGCTGGAACCTGCCCCTACTGCTATGTATGTATGTATGTATGTATGTATGTATGTATGTAGTGCTGCTGTAATACACAGTACACCAGGATGCTGGAACCTGCCCCTACTGCTATACATGTATGTATGTATGTATGTATGTATGTAGTGCTGCTGTAATACACAGCACACCAGGATGCTGGAACCTGCCCCTACTGCTATGTATGTATGTATGTATGTATGTATGTATGTATGTATGTATGTATGTAGTGCTGCTGTAATACACAGTACACCAGGATGCTGGAACCTGCCCCTACTGCTATGTATGTATGTATGTATGTATGTATGTAGTGCTGCTGCTGTAATACACAGCACACCAGGATGCTGGAACCTGCCCCTACTGCTATGTATGTATGTATGTATGTATGTATGTATGTATGTATGTATGTAGTGCTGCTGTAATACACAGAACACCAGGATGCTGGAACCTGCCCCTACTGCTTTGTATGTATGTATGTATGTATGTATGTATGTATGTATGTATGTAGTGCTGCTGTAATGCACAGTACATCAGGATGCTGGAACCTGCCCCTACTGCTATGTATGTATGTATGTATGTATGTATGTATGTATGTATGTATGTATGTAGTGCTGCTGTAATACACAGTTCACCAGGATGCTGGAACCTGCCCCTACTGCTTTGTATGTATGTATGTATGTATGTATGTATGTATGTATGTAGTGCTGCTGTAATGCACAGTACACAGGATGCTGGAACCTGCCCCTACTGCCAAGTATGTATGTATATATGTATGTATGTATGTATGTATGTATGTATGTATGTATGTATGTAGGGCTGCTGTGACACACAGTACACCAGGATGCTGGAACCTGCCCCTACTGCTATGTATGTATGTATGTATGTATGTATGTATGTATGTAGTGCTGCTGTAATGCACAGTACACAGGATGCTGGAACCTGCCCCTACTGCTATGTATGTATGTATGTATGTATGTATGTATGTATGTATGTATGTAGTGCTGCTGTAATACACAGTACACCAGGATGCTGGAACCTGCCCCTACTGCTTTGTATGTATGTATGTATGTATGTATGTATGTATGTAGTGCTGCTGTAATACACAGCACACCAGGATGCTGGAACCTGCCCCTACTGCTATGTATGTATGTATGTATGTATGTATGTATGTATGTATGTAGTGCTGCTGTAATACACAGTACACCAGGATGCTGGAACCTGCCCCTACTGCTTTGTATGTATGTATGTATGTATGTATGTATGTATGTATGTAGTGCTGCTGTAATGCACAGTACACAGGATGCTGGAACCTGCCCCTACTGCCAAGTATGTATGTATGTATGTATGTATGTATGTATGTAGTGCTGCTGTAACACACAGTACACCAGGATGCTGGAACCGGCCCCTACTGCTTTGTATGTATGTATGTATGTATGTATGTATGTAGTGCTGCTGTAATGCACAATACACAGGATGCTGGAACCTGCCCCTACTGCTATTTTTATTTATTTATTTATTAACAGTTTCTTATATAGCGCAGCATATTTCGTTGCGCTTTACAATAGCAGACAGTGAAACAAAACAGGGTATTTACAGACAGTCAAAATGTAGGAGGGCCCTGCTCGCAAGCTTACAATCTATAGGGAAATAGGCATTGATACATAAGGATAGATACTGTATTCTTTATTGCATCGATTCCACCAGAACGCAAGGTTCTATGACTGGTTCTGGAATTTGATAAGCTTGCCTGAAGAGATGAGTCTTCAGGGAACGCTTATAGGTTTGGAGACTGGAGGAGAGTCTTATTGTGCTTGGGAGGGCATTCCACAGAGTGGGTGCAGCCCGAAGAAAGTCCTGCAGTCGGGAATGGGAGCGGGTAATGAGTGTGGATGAGAGACGCAGATCTTGGGAGGAGCGTAGAGGTCGTGTTGGATGATATTTTGAGATAAGAGAAGATATGTATGTTGGTGTAGTTTGGTTTATGGCTTTGTGTGTAAGTAGAAGAATTTTGTATTGAATACGGTAGAATACAGGTAACCAATGCAGTGACTGACAGAGTAGCTTTGCAGACGATGAACGTCTGGCTAGGAAGATTAGCCTTGCAGCTGCATTCATGATGGACTGTAGTGGTGACAGTCTGTATTGGGGAAGGCCAATAAGGAGACTATTGCAATAATCAATGCGTGAGATGATGAGAGCATGGATTAGAGTTTTTGCAGTGTCTTGTGTAAGGTAAGGGCGAATTTTAAATATGTTTTTTAGGTGCATGTGGCATGATTTTGAGACAGATTGAATGTGGGGTACAAAGGAAAGTTCTGAGTCAAGGATAACACCTAGGCAGCGAGCTTGAGAGGTAGGAGTGATTGTCATCTTCTCAACAGCGATAGAGATATCAGGTTGGTAACTACTATTTATTGGCGGAAATATAATGAATTCTGTTTTTGAGATATTAAGTTTGAGGTGGCGAGATGACATCCAGGATGAAACAGCAGAAAGGCATTCAGAGACACAGCTCAATACAGATGGGGACAGGTCCGGGGAGGATAGGTAGAGCTGAGTATCATCCGCATACAGATGATACTGAAATCCAAAGGAGCTGATTAGTTTGCCAAGAGATGAGGTATAGATTGAGAAAAGCAAGGGACCTAAAACTGAACCCTGAGGTACTCCAACTGAAAGAGGTAGCGAAGAGGAGGTAGAATCAGAGAAACGAACACTAAAGGAGCGGTTAGAGAGGTAGGATGAGAACCAAGAGAGGGCTGTGTCTTTAAGACCTATGGATTGTAGTGTTTGTATGAGAAGTGTGTGGTCAACAGTGTCAAAAGCAGCAGAGAGATCTAGAAGAATTAGTAGTGAGTAGTGGCCTTTAGACTTAGCAGTGACCAGATCATTCACAACTTTAGTCAGTGCTGTCTCTGTGGAGTGTTGGGCACGAAAGCCTGACTGATGCGGGTCCATTAAGTTGTGCGAGTTAAGAAAGTGTGTGAGGCGAGTATAAGCAAGTCTTTCAAGTAGTTTGGAGGTGCATGGAAGTTGAGAAATGGGACGGTAGTTTGAGAGAGAGCTTGGATCAGAATTCTGTTTTTTCAGAATCGGAGTAATAACTGCTTGTTTGAACAATGAAGGAAAGACACCAGTAGAGAAAGAGAGGTTACAGATTTTAGTTAAGATTGGAATGAGCACAGGAGACAGAGATTTACTTATTTGCGAGGGTATAGGGTCAAGAGGAGAGGTAGTAGAGTGGGAGGCAGAGAAAAGTGCAGATACTTCATCTTCATTTGTGGGATCAAATGAAGCAAATGCTTCAGAGGGCTCAGGTATGGAATTGAGCATATCACCAACTGAGTTGGAGCATACCAATTCATCTCTGATCTTGTCAATCTTATCCCTGAAGTAGGAAGCAAGATCTTGTGCATGGATAGTGGCTGGTGGCTTGGGTGAGGGAGGGTTGAGAAGGGATTTAAATGTATTAAAAAGTCGTTTTGGGTTAGAAGCTTGAGCAGAAATGAGAGTTTGGAAATATGTTTGTTTGGCAG
The DNA here is from genome assembly GCF_055691185.1 of Crinia signifera. Classification (NCBI taxonomy): domain Eukaryota; kingdom Metazoa; phylum Chordata; class Amphibia; order Anura; family Myobatrachidae; genus Crinia; species Crinia signifera. The sequence continues at coordinate 2,724,216 of NC_139217.1, forward strand.
TTTCCAGGGCATAACTATAGTACTGGTAGATATTCTTATATGTAAAGAAATCCATTGGACTGTGAGATTTACGCCATTTACGCTCAGCTTTGCGTGAGATATTTTGTAGGTGTCTCGTTAATTTAGAGTGCCACGGTTGGCGTCTAGGCCTACGTGGAGTGTGGTGGGTAACTGGAGCCACTTCATCCAGGGCTGTTTAGAGGGTTAGGTTTAGGTGTGATACCGCCATCTCAGGAGTAGTGAATGCAGAAATAGGAGCAAGCTGTTGTTGCAGTGAGGAGGAGAGTACTTGAAAATTAATATCATTAATATTTCTGCGGGCTTGAGGTGGATTAAAGGATTTCTGTGTTTTTGAGTTAGAAGTACTAGAGGACAGCATGCAGGTGATAAGGTTGTGATCTGAGAGAGGGAAAGGAGAATTGGTGAATTCCGACACTGAGCACAGCTTAGTGAATATCAGATCAAGACAGTGGCCATCCCGATGAGTAGAGGAGTCAGTCCATTGGGAGAGGCCGAGAGAGGAGGTTAGAGAGAGTAGTTTGGAGGCATGAGCAGCAGATTTTGGGCTATCAATAGCAATGTTGAAGTCACCCATGATGATGGTTGAGATGTCAGCAGAAAGGAAGTGAGGGAGCCAGGCAGAAAAATCTTCCAGAAATCGTGTTGGCTGCCCAGGTGGGCGATAGATAGCTGCAACACGCAGCGAGAAAGGAGTGTAAGTTCTGATGGAATGTACTTCAAATGATGTGAATGTGAGTGATGGAACCTGTGGTATAACTTTGTATGTGAAGGATTGGGATAGTAATATTCCAACCCCACTGTGATGATCCCGGGATCTTGCAGCAGCGCAGCGCGACTTATGCCTCACGCAGAGCCCCCAGGGTCACTCCGAGTTCCAAAGATCGCACAGGAATACACAATAGCAAAGGTACAAAAGTATTACCTTTATTTTACACACGGGTTATACATGTAAAATCAGCAATTACAGTCTATATACATTATATACAGAAAGGCCATCAGTATTAGTCACGTTATCAGAACCTTACCACGACACCACTCAGGTTAGCTTCCGATGGACAGGACCCGCAAGTCCACAACTTCCAGCGCTGATGCTCAGTCACTTCTCTCTCCTCTCTCCCTCCAAACACCCACTTACATCCCAAAAGCACCCCTCTCCCCCTCCCTCAGGAATTCTTAACCCTTCCTATGCTGGGTGCAGTTGCATGAATGTAACTGGGTCTCCTATTACCTATCCATTGGCTGATTAACTCACTCCGTTCATCTGGCTTTGAAGCTTGTGTACGTGAGGGATTTCACACCTTCATGTAAACAGATCTCTTCTCTGGAGACTGACCCTGGTGTTATCCATCCTTAGCCTCTTGTTATTTGGGGGGGGGGGAGTGTATGTCTCTGCCACTACCTGTAGTCTCTATTACTAAACAGCCTATAAAGAGGCCCTTTGATCCCTGAACCAAAAACTATAAACAAACTGACCAGATTCTAATCTAAGCGTTTGGTCACTTCTACCCGGACCATTTGTCTCCACATATACAGTTACAATATTTAAGTAATACGCATTTGGGAAGACTGCCATAATTAACTTCATAGTCACAAATCCCTTATTCATGATACCATCGCAGTTTACTAAGAACATTACCTGGAGGCAGTGACGTAACCACGGGCAACGCTGATCCTCCCTCCCAGTTTCTCCTGTGCCCAGAAACTATCTTCTTGTCTTTATATGCATATGTAACAGTATGGGATACAGTATACAAAGCTTTGGGAACATATTACAGTCATTTACATAACATGAGGGAATATTTCCCTCCAGTAGCACACATACTCAGCCTAATGGAATAACCTGTTTGGATTATTCAGTATAACATCCTATTATTGTCTGACATACAGCCCTGTGATGTCCCCTGTATACAGCAGTCTGGGGAACACAGCTCAGATATGAATACAGTCAGTATAACATCCTATTATTGTCCGACATACAGCCCTGTGATGTCCCCTGTATACAGCAGTCTGGGGAACACAGCTCAGATATGAATACAGTCAGTGATAATATCCGGTTATCGCCGGCATTTTGCAATTCTCTTTGCTGAAGCGCAGAAAGAGGCGGGAGAACAACATATGACGGAAAGGGGCGTGGCCTGGTTCCGTCACACAGCACCCCTGTTGTTTACCGCCGCTGCGATTCACGGCTACACAATGTCCCTGCGTATTGCTTATCCCTGGCCCTCCTGGGCTCAGCCATTCACAGTTTATCGCACAACCTCCAGTACTCCTGGTACAGGGTTTTCCACTGTCAGGTGGGAATGTTTCCTCCTCGCCTTCCCTTTTGGTTGTTCCTCCTCCCTCCGCCTCTGGCGCAACTGGGAGGGGCCCGATCTGCGCACGCAGACCAGCATCAGGGAACCTGGCCGCTCTTAAGAACAGTGCTGATGTTGGCTGCAGAGGAGCGGCGGGTACCGACAATGTCCCTCCCTCAAACGCTTTCACATCCACCCCACTTGGGTCTGAAACCTCCCCCAGCCCCTGAAGCTGCTGGGCCTCCCCTGGGCAACCTTCCATCCATGTCTGTTCATCCACCTTGCAGGGCCTCAGCACACTCTGCCCCCACCTGCCCTCAGCAGTAGGCAGTGGCCCAGGGAATTCTCCTTCACACCATGGCTGCAGAAGAGCAGGGGGTATCCGCAATCCTTCCCTGGCTCTTCCCTTAAAAGCCCCCACAAACACCTCCCCCAGTTCTAAATGGTCCTCTGGACCCTTACGTGATGCTTGAAGGTCCTTGCTGGTGGGATCCTTCTCCCCCACCTCCCAGGGCCTGAGCACACCCAGCCTCCACCTTCCCTCAGCAGCAGGCAGCGGTCCTGGGGATTCTCCTTCACACAATGGCTGCAGAGAAGCAGGGGGTATCCGCGAGTCTCCCCCTGATTTACCCACAATCCCCCCCCTTGGGTCGAACACCTCCCCCAGCCCTTTGAACAATAACTGCTGGGCCTCCCCTGGGCAAACTTCCATCTTCACCAGGGTGCACTGCTTCCCCAGCCTGGCTATGAGAGGGACTGGTGGGGTGGCATTGTACGGCAGCACTGCTGGCATCTCCCTTACAGCCCCAGGTGCAAACTCACATTCTCTTGCTCGTGCCATGCTGGGTAGTGAGGTGTCTTCCTCTGAGGTGCAGGGGGGTGATGAGCTATGCCTCTGACCATCCCCTCCATGTTTGCTTGCTTGGCTGCCTGTTGGCTGCAGCGGCTCCCCGGGCACATAATTACAGTCAGTCACTCTTGCAGGGGACTCGCAGAAGCGCTGCACCCCAGCCTCTACTCCCTGCTCTGGCACCCCGGTCACATACCTGCCTTTTGACTTCAGCTCCTCCTGGCTCTGATGGCTAAGTGGGAACAGTCCTGGATAATCCTCCTGGGGTGGTAGAGTGGCAGAGCACACACCAGACACATTTCCTTCCATCTCCCCCTGCTGAATATGCTGGGGCTCCTGGGGCAAGATGCCCTCATTCGCTGGGCCACTGGTGGTCATGTAGGGGAGAAGTACTGCCCCCTCTGCTGGGGCACAGTCATTGCAGACCCCCTGGCCGCTAGTTTCAAAGTCTCCATCTCCCACATCTGCAAAAGGGAAGATGTACTGCCATTCTTCCTGGGGTGCCAATTTTGGGTGCACCCCCATCCTTTGGCTAGCTGCTTGGAGCAGTGGCTGACCACTGCTTTGTACCTCCTGTGGCGAGGACTCAGCCATCACAGTCCCAGCCTCCGAGATCTGCTCTGCTCTGGGGCTATTCTCTGGGGCAGCCCCTGCACTGTATACTGGCACTGCTCCATCTATGACAGGCTCCGTGTGCACCAGTCCATCATCACCATGTGGGGCCACAGTGCCCAGCTCCGCCACACTACTTGGCACAATGCAGGGGGAATAAATATCCTCTTCCCGATATCCATCTGCCACAATCACAGTCCATGATGTTAGGGCTCCTTTAGAGTCCGGGGTCCCTGGTGCGATATCACAGGGACACTCCACAGCTAGTTCCTCATTTCCCAACTCACTGAATGGGAACAGTTCTGTGATTTCTCCCTGTGTCAGTGGGGGATCTAGTTCTGTGGCTCTCTGAGGATGCATGAGCCGCAGCAGCCGCTGTTCCTCTGCCTCCCCCCGCTGACACTGGTCCAGCCACTCTGGAGAATTCAGCTGCCCCTGTGCCAGGGCGACCCTCTCTGCATTATCATAACAGTGCAGGAGACACTGCAACTGCTCCTGGACACTTCTCAGTTCTCCTGGACACAGGACCCAGTTCCTATACACGCTGAATGCATGTAGCGGGTCCTCTTGTTGCTCGTACACCCATCGGATAAGAGTGCAGTGTGAGCGGCCTTCGGGGGGTGTGCTGCATCGTAGCCTCCATTCGTCAGTTAGGTCCTCCAGACTCATTCTCGCTAATGGAGCTCCAGATTCTGCAGGCCACAGTTCCTCTGCCTCCCCCCCTGGGATCTCGGTAGTGGACCCCTCGGTCATCCACCCCGGTGGCACCATCAACTCCTCCTCCCTTTGAGTTCTCTTTGCGGGCTCCTTCCCAGGAACCACGTTACCCGGTGCTGGCACGCTGGCCGCAGCGATCCGGCTTCTATGCATTAGCTGATGCGTGGCGTTACTTACTTCTGTGACAAAAGCCTTCCACGCCACCGTATGCAGCAAGTTTCCTGCAGCAGCCTCAGATACATACTGCTTAAATTCATCGGTCAGGTAAGCTGCTTTCTCCTCTGTAGTAGCTCCTGTCCATACATTAATCCACCGATATGCTGCTTCCCAATCCTCCCAGAGAGGCTGCATCAGCGTGGATGGGCTTCTCCAGTCCCATTCCTCAGCCAGACGACTCCATGACGATTCCTCATCTATGAGCCTCACTGCTCTGGGTGACTGTGGGCACCTCTTGCCTCTCTTTGGACGTCTCTGTCCTTTTCCTGGAGCCATTCTCCACACGGGCTGCACTCGTAGAGCTTGGTCAGCGTCACTTGCTGGACCCCCTTACGTCAGCTTCCGTTTCTGGGCCACGGCACACTCCGCCGTTCCCTTGCTTGCAGGGATTGTCCCCTGGACAAGCCGGCACTTAAGCGGAATTCTTCCCTCGCTTAATGCCCTCGCAAAGTATACTTTTTCTTCTCCTCGGCATCGTTGTTAGGAACAATGGTTACCAGGTCCCTCAAACATGAGCTAATACTGGCCAATTACTGGCTATTATGTTTCCAGAGCCTGGTCGCATCAAGATACGAGCCCCTAGCTCTCCCTCCTTTGGGTGTGCGATCCCCACCGCTTGCCACCAATTGTGATGATCCCGGGATCTTGCAGCAGCGCAGCGCGACTTATGCCTCACGCAGAGCCCCCAGGGTCACTCCGAGTTCCAAAGATCGCACAGGAATACACAATAGCAAAGGTACAAAAGTATTACCTTTATTTTACACACGGGTTATACATGTAAAATCAGCAATTACAGTCTATATACATTATATACAGAAAGGCCATCAGTATTAGTCACGTTATCAGAACCTTACCACGACACCACTCAGGTTAGCTTCCGATGGACAGGACCCGCAAGTCCACAACTTCCAGCGCTGATGCTCAGTCACTTCTCTCTCCTCTCTCCCTCCAAACACCCACTTACATCCCAAAAGCACCCCTCTCCCCCTCCCTCAGGAATTCTTAACCCTTCCTATGCTGGGTGCAGTTGCATGAATGTAACTGGGTCTCCTATTACCTATCCATTGGCTGATTAACTCACTCCGTTCATCTGGCTTTGAAGCTTGTGTACGTGAGGGATTTCACACCTTCATGTAAACAGATCTCTTCTCTGGAGACTGACCCTGGTGTTATCCATCCTTAGCCTCTTGTTATTTGGGGGGGGGGGGAGTGTATGTCTCTGCCACTACCTGTTGTCTCTGTTACTAAACAGCCTATAAAGAGGCCCTTTGATCCCTGAACCAAAAACTATAAACAAACTGACCAGATTCTAATCTAAGCGTTTGGTCACTTCTACCCGGACCATTTGTCTCCACATATACAGTTACAATATTTAAGTAATACGCATTTGGGAAGACTGCCATAATTAACTTCATAGTCACAAATCCCTTATTCATGATACCATCGCAGTTTACTAAGAACATTACCTGGAGGCAGTGACGTAACCACGGGCAACGCTGATCCTCCCTCCCAGTTTCTCCTGTGCCCAGAAACTATCTTCTTGTCTTTATATGCATATGTAACAGTATGGGATACAGTATACAAAGCTTTGGGAACATATTACAGTCATTTACATAACATGAGGGAATATTTCCCTCCAGTAGCACACATACTCAGCCTAATGGAATAACCTGTTTGGATTATTCAGTATAACATCCTATTATTGTCTGACATACAGCCCTGTGATGTCCCCTGTATACAGCAGTCTGGGGAACACAGCTCAGATATGAATACAGTCGGTATAACATCCTATTATTGTCCGACATACAGCCCTGTGATGTCCCCTGTATACAGCAGTCTGGGGAACACAGCTCAGATATGAATACAGTCAGTGATAATATCCGGTTATCGCCGGCATTTTGCAATTCTCTTTGCTGAAGCGCAGAAAGAGGCGGGAGAACAACATATGATGGAAAGGGGCGTGGCCTGGTTCCGTCACACCCACCTCCTCTGCTGTCACCAGGCCTGGGTGTGTGTGTGAAGTGGAGAGCACCGTGTGACAGGGCTGCAGGGGAGGCTGTGTCTGATTGTGAGAGCCATGTTTCTGTTATAGCCAGCAGGTTGAAGTTGTTTGAAATGAAGAGGTCGTTGATGGATGTTAATTTGTTGCCAACAGAGCGTGCATTCCATAACGCACATTTTAGTGCTATGTATGTATGTATGTATGTATGTATGTAGTGCTGCTGTAATACACAGCACACCAGGATGCTGGAACCTGCCCCTACTGCTATGTATGTATGTATGTATGTATGTATGTATGTATGTAGTGCTGCTGTAATGCACAGTACACAGGATGCTGGAACCTGCCCCTACTGCTATGTATGTATGTATGTATGTATGTATGTATGTATGTATGTATGTATGTAGTGCTGCTGTAATACACAGTACACCAGGATGCTGGAACCTGCCCCTACTGCTTTGTATGTATGTATGTATGTATGTATGTATGTATGTATGTATGTAGTGCTGCTGTAATACACAGCACACCAGGATGCTGGAACCTGCCCCTACTGCTATGTATGTATGTATGTATGTATGTATGTATGCATGTAGTGCTGCTGCTGTAATACACAGCACACCAGGATGCTGGAACCTGCCCCTACTGCTATGTATGTATGTATGTATGTATGTATGTATGTATGTATGTATGTAGTGCTGCTGTAATACACAGTACACCAGGATGCTGGAACCTGCCCCTACTGCTATGTATGTATGTATGTATGTATGTATGTATGTATGTATGTATGCATGTAGTGCTGCTGCTGTAATACACAGCACACCAGGATGCTGGAACCTGCCCCTACTGCTATGTATGTATGTATGTATGTATGTATGTATGTATGTATGTATGTATGTATGTATGTAGTGCTGCTGTAATACACAGAACACCAGGATGCTGGAACCTGCCCCTACTGCTTTGTATGTATGTATGTATGTAGTGCTGCTGTAATGCACAGTACATCAGGATGCTGGAACCTGCCCCTACTGCTATGTATGTATGTATGTATGTATGTATGTATGTATGTATGTATGTATGTAGTGCTGCTGTAATACACAGTTCACCAGGATGCTGGAACCTGCCCCTACTGCTTTGTATGTATGTATGTATGTATGTATGTATGTAGTGCTGCTGTAATACACAGTACACCAGGATGCTGGAACCTGCCCCTACTGATATGTATGTATGTATGTATGTATGTATGTATGTATGTATGTATGTATGTAGTGCTGCTGTAATACACAGTACACCAGGATGCTGGAACCTGCCCCTACTGCTTTGTATGTATGTATGTATGTATGTATGTATGTATGTATGTATGTAGTGCTGCTGTAATACACAGCACACCAGGATGCTGGAACCTGCCCCTACTGCTATGTATGTATGTATGTAGTGCTGCTGTAATACACAGTACACCAGGATGCTGGAACCTGCCCCTACTGCTTTGTATGTATGTATGTATGTATGTATGTATGTATGTATGTATGTAGTGCTGCTGTAATGCACAGTACACAGGATGCTGGAACCTGCCCCTACTGCCAAGTATGTATGTATGTATGTATGTATGTATGTATGTATGTATGTATGTAGTGCTGCTGTAATACACAGTACACCAGGATGCTGGAACCTGCCCCTACTGCTATGTATGTATGTATGTATGTATGTATGTATGCATGTATGTATGTATGTATGTAGTGCTGCTGCTGTAATACACAGCACACCAGGATGCTGGAACCTGCCCCTACTGCTATGTATGTATGTATGTATGTATGTATGTATGTATGTATGTAGTGCTGCTGTAAAACACAGAACACCAGGATGCTGGAACCTGCCCCTACTGCTTTGTATGTATGTATGTATGTATGTATGTATGTATGTATGTAGTGCTGCTGTAATGCACAGTACATCAGGATGCTGGAACCTGCCCCTACTGCTATGTATGTATGTATGTATGTATGTATGTAGTGCTGCTGTAATACACAGTTCACCAGGATGCTGGAACCTGCCCCTACTGCTTTGTATGTATGTATGTATGTATGTATGTATGTATGTATGTAGTGCTGCTGTAATACACAGTACACCAGGATGCTGGAACCTGCCCCTACTGCTATGTATGTATGTATGTAATTATATTTCAGAATTCATTATATTTCCGCCAATAAATAGTAGTTACCAACCTGATATCTCTATCGCTGTTGAGAAGATGACAATCACTCCTACCTCTCAAGCTCGCTGCCTAGGTGTTATCCTTGACTCAGAACTTTCCTTTGTACCCCACATTCAATCTGTCTCAAAATCATGCCACATGCACCTAAAAAAATATTTAAAATTCGCCCTTACCTTACACAAGACACTGCAAAAACTTTAATCCATGCTCTCATCATCTCACACATTGATTATTGCAATAGTCTCCTTATTGGCCTTCCCCAATACAGACTCTCACCACTACAGTCCATTATGAATGCAGCTGCGAGGCTAATCTTCCTAGCCAGACGTTCATCGTCTGCAAAGCTACTCTGTCAGTCACTTCATTGGTTACCTGTATTCTACCGTATTCAATACAAAATTCTTTTACTTACACACAAAGCCATAAACCAAACTACACCAACATACATATGTTCTCTTATCTCAAAATATCATCCAACACGACCTCTACGCTCCTCCCAAGATCTGCGTCTCTCATCCACACTCATTACCCGCTCCCATTCCCGACTGCAGGACTTTCTTCGGGCTGCACCCACTCTGTGGAATGCCCTCCCAAGCACAATAAGACTCTCCTCCAGTCTCCAAACCTATAAGCGTTCCCTAAAAACTCATCTCTTCAGGCAAGCTTATCAAATTCCAGAACCAGTCATAGAACCTTGCGTTCTGGTGGAATCGATGCAATAAAGAATACAGTATCTATCCTTATGTATCAATGCCTATTTCCCTATAGATTGTAAGCTTGCGAGCAGGGCCCTCCTACATTTTGACTGTCTGTAAATACCTGTTTTGTTGTATCACTGTCTGCTATTGTAAAGCGCAACGGAATATGCTGCGCTATATAAGAAACTGTTAATAAATAATAAATAATAATAATAATAATAATAATGTATGTATGTATGTATGTATGTATGTATGTAGTGCTGCTGTAATACACAGCACACCAGGATGCTGGAACCTGCCCCTACTGCTTTGTATGTATGTATATATGTATGTATGCATGTATGTATGTATGTAGTGCTGCTGTAATACACAGTACACCAGGATGCTGGAACCTGCCCCTACTGCTTTGTATGTATGTATGTATATATGTATGTATGTATGTATGTATGCATGTAGTGCTGCTGTAATGCACAGTACACAGGATGCTGGAACCTGCCCCTACTGCTATGTATGTATGTATGTATGTATGTATGTATGTATGTATGTATGTATGTATGTATGTAGTGCTGCTGTAATAC
>NC_139217.1:2739406-2868274 GCF_055691185.1 Crinia signifera
GGGGGGACATGAGGTATGCAGGTGTGGTGTATGGGGGGACATGAGGTATGCAGGCTGTGGTGTATGGGGGGACATGAGGTATGCAGGCGTGGTGTATGGGGGGACATGAGGTATGCAGGCCGTGGTGTATTGGGGGACATGAGGTATGCAGGCGTGGTGTATGGGGGGACATGAGGTACGCAGGCGGGGTGTATGGGGGGGGCATGAGGTATGCAGGCATGGTGTATGGGGGGACATAAGCTATACAGTCATGGTGTATGGGGGGACATGAGGTATGCAGGCGTGGTGTATGGGGGGACATGAGGTATGCAGGCCATGGTGTATGGGGGGACATGAGGTATGGTGTATGGGGGGACATGAGGTATGCAGGCATGGTGTATGAGGGGGACATAAGGTATGCAGGCATGGTGTATGAGGGGGACATAAGGTATGCAGGCGTGGTGTATGGGGGGACATGAGCTATGAAGGCGTGGTGTATGGGGGGACATGAGGTATGCAGGTGTGGTGTATGGGGGGACATGAGGTATGCAGGCTGTGGTGTATGGGGGGACATGAGGTATGCAGGCGTGGTGTATGGGGGGACATGAGGTATGCAGGCCGTGGTGTATTGGGGGACATGAGGTATGCAGGCGTGGTGTATGGGGGGACATGAGGTATGCAGGCGGGGTGTATGGGGGGGACATGAGGTATGCAGGCATGGTGTATGGGGGGACATAAGCTATACAGTCATGGTGTATGGGGGGACATGAGGTATGCAGGCGTGGTGTATGGGGGGACATGAGGTATGCAGGCCATGGTGTATGGGGGGACATGAGGTATGGTGTATGGGGGGACATGAGGTATGCAGGCATGGTGTATGAGGGGGACATGAGCTATGAAGGCGTGGTGTATGGGGGGACATGAGGTATGCAGGTGTGGTGTATGGGGGGACATGAGGTATGCAGGCTGTGGTGTATGGGGGGACATGAGGTATGCAGGCGTGGTGTATGGGGGGACATGAGGTATGCAGGCCGTGGTGTATTGGGGGACATGAGGTATGCAGGCGTGGTGTATGGGGGGACATGAGGTATGCAGGCGGGGTGTATGGGGGGGACATGAGGTATGCAGGCATGGTGTATGGGGGGACATAAGCTATACAGTCATGGTGTATGGGGGGACATGAGGTATGCAGGCGTGGTGAATGGGGAGACATGAGGTATGCAGGCCATGGTGTATGGGGGGACATGAGGTATGGTGTATGGGGGGACATGAGGTATGCAGGCATGGTGTATGAGGGGGACATAAGGTATGCAGGCGTGGTGTATGGGGGGACATGAGCTATGAAGGCATGGTGTATGGGGGGGGGATATGTGCTATGCAGGCGTGGTGTATGGGGGAACATGAGCTATGCAGGCGTGGTGTATGGGGGTGCCCGTGAGACACTTGCGCGGTCCGTTCGCGGTAATGAGATGGGCGTGCACGTGAGACACTTGCGCGGTCCATTCGCGGTAATGGGATGGGCGTGCACGTGAGACACTTGCGCGGCCCATTCGCGGTAATGGGATGGGCGTGCACGTGAGACACTTGCGCGGCCCATTCGCGGTAATGGGATGGGCGTGCACGTGAGACACTTGCGCGGCCCATTCGCGGTAATGGGTTGGGCGTGCACGTGAGACACTTGCGCGGCCCATTCGCGGTAATGGGATGGGCGTGCACGTGAGACACTTGCGCGGCCCATTCACGGTAATGGGATGGGCGTGCACGTGAGACACTTGCGGGATCCATTCGCGGTAATGGGATGGGCGTGCACGTGAGACCCTTGCGCGGCCCGTTCGCGGTAATGGGATGGGCGTGCACGTGAGACCCTTGCGCGGCCCATTCGCGGTAATGGGATGGGCGTGCACGTGAGACCCTTGCGCGGCCCATTCGCGGTAATGGGATGGGCGTGCACGTGAGACCCTTGCGCGGCCCATTCGCGGTAATGGGATGGGCGTGCACGTGAGACCCTTGCGCGGCCCATTCGCGGTAATGGGATGGGCGTGCACGTGAGACCCTTGCGCGGCCCATTCGCGGTAATCGGATAGGCGTGCACGTGAGACACTTGCGCGGCCCATTCGCGGTAATGGGATGGGCGTGCACGTGAGACCCTTGCGCGGCCCATTCGCGGTAATCGGATAGGCGTGCACGTGAGACACTTGCGCGGCCCATTCGCGGTAATGGGATGGGCGTGCACGTGAGACCCTTGCGCGGCCTATTCGCGGTAATGGGATGGGCGTGCACGTGAGACACTTGCGCGGCCCCGTCTTGGTGAATGGTACGCCTGTGGGTTCAGTGAGCGCGGCACCATCAGTAACTATGCTTTGGCATCGTCTGAATATACTGTACTGTCCGCTAATACATTATAATCTGGTGTATAAATGAATGTTTTCCTATATGAGAACTTTACAGCAGCGGTTCTCAAACTGTGGTTCCTGACCCCAAAGTGGGTCCCGACCTTCTCAGCATGGGGTCGCGACGCCATGTTGCTGACCATCAGGCTGGTGACTTTTCTAATCTCAGTGATTCAAGGAGTCTGAAAAATCTGTTGAGTTGTCTGTTATTTTAGACTTCTCATCATTTTGTGCCTCCACAATGCTGCCATGTACAGTATGTACGGTCTGCTGACTACACATGTGATGTGATGACCTTCTGCAGTAACTTGCTGGGGTCCTGTCATTATTTTTATTCTCTGATGGGGTCCCAGATCAAAATTGTTTGAGGAACCCTGCTTTACAGCATCAATTACTAGTAATTATCACCAGCTGATCTTATACAAACTTTTTAAATCCCATAATTCCCCTGTGTACTCGGGAATGATTCTTCACAATGACACCATTGGCCACATCAGTTATAAAATGTAACCAGTGTAACCAGTTCCTGTTGTCGTCACATTACAAAACCCAGTGTCCCAAAATCACATCTGTAATCCAAGCTGATGTTGTGCTTAATATAATGTTTCCTCAAATAACATGCACCCCCCCCCTCCCCCCACCCCACACACCCTCGCTCGCTGTCTGAGGTGTCAGGATGGCTGCAAGTCTGTGGTACAGAAACAGTAATCTATGCAAAGGCCTTTCCTTAAACACGGTCTCCTACACCAGTGGTTCCCAACCTCAGTCCTGAAGTACCCCTAACTGTTCACATTTCCCAGATCACCCCGCAGGTGCACAGGTGTACTCATTCCCAGGTCACCCAGCTGGCGCACAGGTGTACTCATTCCCAGATCACCCCGCAGGTGCACATGTGTACTCATTCCCAGATCACCCCTCAGGTGCACAGGTGTACTCATTCCCAGATCACCCCACAGGCGCACAGGTGTACTCATTCCCAGATCACCTCGCAGGCGCACAGGTGTACTCATTCCCAGATCACCTCGCAGGCGCACAGGTGTACTCATTCCCAAATCACCCTGCAGGTGCACATGTGTACTCATTCCCAGATCACCCCTCAGGTGCACAGGTGTATTCATTCCCAGATCACCCCACAGGCGCACAGGTGTACTCATTCCCAGATCACCCCTCAGGTGCACAGGTGTACTCATTCCCAGATCACCCCGCAGGCGCACAGGTGTACTCATTCCCAGATCACCCAGCTGGCGCACAGGTGTACTCATTCCCAGATCACCCCGCAGGCGCACATGTGTACTCATTCCCAGATCACCCCGCAGGCGCACATGTGTACTCATTCCCAGATCACCCCGCAGGCGCACAGGTGTACTCATTCCCAGATCACTACACAGGCGCACAGGTGTACTCATTCCCAGGTCACCCACAGGTGCACAGGTGTACTCATTCCCAGATCACCCCGCAGGCGCACAGGTGTACTCATTCCCAGATCACCCCGCAGGCGCACAAGTGTACTCATTCCCAGATCACTACGCAGGCGCACAGGTGTACTCATTCCCAGATCAACCCTCAGATGCACAGGTGTACTCATTCCCAGATCACCCCGCAGGCACACAGGTGTACTCATTCCCAGATCACCCCGCAGGCGCACAGTTGTACTCATTCCCAGATCACCCCGCAGGCGCACAGGTGTACTCATTCCCAGATCACCCTGCAGGTGCACAGGTGTACTCATTACTCACTGACACATTACCCAGGTCACCCCACAGGTGCACAGGTGTACTCATTCCCAGATCACCCCGCAGGTGCACAGGTGTACTCATTCCCAGGTCACCCCCGCAGGTGCACAGGTGTACTCATTCCCAGGTCACCCCACAGGTGCACAAGTGTACTCATTCCCAGATTACCCGCAGGCGCACAGGTGTACTCATTCCCAGATCACCCCGCAGGTGCACAGGTGTACTCATTACTCACTGACACATTACCCAGGTCACCCCCGCAGGTGCACAGGTGTACTCATTACTCACTGACACATTACCCAGGTCACTCCGCAGGTGCACAGGTGTACTCATTTCCAGGTCACCCCGCAGGTGCACAGGTGTACTCATTCCCAGATCACCCCGCAGGCGCACAGGTGTACTCATTCCCAGATCACCCCGCAGGTGCTCAGGTGTACTCATTCCCAGATCACCCCGCAGGCGCACAGGTGTACTCATTCCCAGATCACCCCGCAGGCGCACAGGTGTACTCATTCCCAGATCACCCCGCAGGCGCACAGGTGTACTCATTCCCAGATCACTACACAGGCGCACAGGTGTACTCATTCCCAGGTCACCCGCAGGTGCACAGGTGTACTCATTACCAGGTCACCCGCAGGTGCACAGGTGTACTCATTCCCAGATCACCCCGCAGGCGCACAGGTGTACTCATTCCCAGATCACCCCGCAGGCGCACAGGTGTACTCATTCCCAGATCACTACGCAGGCGCACAGGTGTACTCATTCCCAGATCACCCCGCAGGCGCACAGGTGTACTCATTCCCAGATCACTACACAGGCGCACAGGTGTACTCATTCCCAGGTCACCCACAGGTGCACAGGTGTACTCATTCCCAGATCACCCCGCAGGCGCACAGGTGTACTCATTCCCAGATCACCCAGCTGGCGCACAGGTGTACTCATTCCCAGATCACCCCGCAGGTGCACATGTGTACTCATTCCCAGATCACCCCTCAGGTGCACAGGTGTACTCATTCCCAGATCACCCCACAGGCGCACAGGTGTACTCATTCCCAGATCACCTCGCAGGCGCACAGGTGTACTCATTCCCAGATCACCTCGCAGGCGCACAGGTGTACTCATTCCCAAATCACCCTGCAGGTGCACATGTGTACTCATTCCCAGATCACCCCTCAGGTGCACAGGTGTATTCATTCCCAGATCACCCCACAGGCGCACAGGTGTACTCATTCCCAGATCACCCCTCAGGTGCACAGGTGTACTCATTCCCAGATCACCCCGCAGGCGCACAGGTGTACTCATTCCCAGATCACCCAGCTGGCGCACAGGTGTACTCATTCCCAGATCACCCCGCAGGTGCACATGTGTACTCATTCCCAGATCACCCCGCAGGCGCACATGTGTACTCATTCCCAGATCACCCCGCAGGCGCACAGGTGTACTCATTCCCAGATCACTACACAGGCGCACAGGTGTACTCATTCCCAGGTCACCCACAGGTGCACAGGTGTACTCATTCCCAGATCACCCCGCAGGCGCACAGGTGTACTCATTCCCAGATCACCCCGCAGGCGCACAAGTGTACTCATTCCCAGATCACTACGCAGGCGCACAGGTGTACTCATTCCCAGATCAACCCTCAGATGCACAGGTGTACTCATTCCCAGATCACCCCGCAGGCACACAGGTGTACTCATTCCCAGATCACCCCGCAGGCGCACAGTTGTACTCATTCCCAGATCACCCCGCAGGCGCACAGGTGTACTCATTCCCAGATCACCCTGCAGGTGCACAGGTGTACTCATTACTCACTGACACATTACCCAGGTCACCCCACAGGTGCACAGGTGTACTCATTCCCAGATCACCCCGCAGGTGCACAGGTGTATTCATTCCCAGAT
This sequence comes from Crinia signifera, assembly GCF_055691185.1. Classification (NCBI taxonomy): domain Eukaryota; kingdom Metazoa; phylum Chordata; class Amphibia; order Anura; family Myobatrachidae; genus Crinia; species Crinia signifera. The sequence goes on from NC_139217.1 coordinate 2,745,410, forward strand.
CACCCCACAGGCGCACAGGTGTACTCATTCCCAGATCAACCCTCAGATGCACAGGTGTACTCATTCCCAGATCACCCCGCAGGCGCACAGGTGTACTCATTCCCAGATCACCCCGCAGGCGCACAGGTGTACTCATTCCCAGATCACCCTGCAGGTGCACAGGTGTACTCATTACTCACTGACACATTACCCAGGTCACCCCGCAGGTGCACAGGTGTACTCATTACTCACTGACACATTACCCAGGTCACCCCGCAGGTGCACAGGTGTACTCATTTCCAGGTCACCCCGCCGGTGCACAGGTGTACTCATTCCCAGATCACCCAGCAGCTGCACAGGTGTACTCATTACTCACTGACACATTACCCAGGTCACCCCGCAGGTGCACAGGTGTACTCATTACTCACTGACACATTACCCAGGTCACCCCGCAGGTGCACAGGTGTACTCATTTCCAGGTCACCCCGCAGGTGCACAGGTGTACTCATTCCCAGATCACCCCGCAGGCGCACAGGTGTACTCATTCCCAGATCACCCCGCAGGTGCTCAGGTGTACTCATTCCCAGATCACCCCGCAGGCGCACAGGTGTACTCATTCCCAGATCACCCCGCAGGCGCACAGGTGTACTCATTCCCAGATCACCCCGCAGGCGCACAGGTGTACTCATTCCCAGATCACTACACAGGCGCACAGGTGTACTTATTCCCAGGTCACCCGCAGGTGCACAGGTGTACTCATTCCCAGGTCACCCGCAGGTGCACAGGTGTACTCATTCCCAGATCACCCCGCAGGCGCACAGGTGTACTCATTCCCAGATCACCCCGCAGGCGCACAGGTGTACTCATTCCCAGATCACTACGCAGGCGCACAGGTGTACTCATTCCCAGATCACCCCTCAGGCGCACAGGTGTACTCATTCCCAGATCACCCCGCAGGCGCACAGGTGTACTCATTCCCAGATCACTACACAGGCGCACAGGTGTACTCATTCCCAGGTCACCCACAGGTGCACAGGTGTACTCATTCCCAGATCACCCCGCAGGCGCACAGGTGTACTCATTCCCAGATCACCCCGCAGGCGCACAGGTGTACTCATTCCCAGATCACCCCGCAGGCGCACAAGTGTACTCATTCCCAGATCACTACGCAGGCGCACAGGTGTACTCATTCCCAGATCACCCCGCAGGCGCACAGGTGTACTCATTCCCAGATCACCCCGCAGGCGCACAGGTGTACTCATTCCCAGATCACCCCGCAGGCGCACAGGTGTACTCATTACTCACTGACACATTACCCAGGTCACCCCGCAGGTGCACAGGTGTACTCATTCCCAGATCACCCGCAGGCGCACAGGTGTACTCATTCCAAGATCACCTCGCAGGCGCACAGGTGTACTCATTACTCACTGACACATTACCCAGGTCACCCCGCAGGCGCACAGGTGTACTCATTCCCAGATCACCCCGCAGGTGCACAGGTGTACTCATTCCCAGATCACCCGCAGGCGCACAGGTGTACTCATTCCCAGGTCACCCTGCAGGCGCACAGGTGTACTCATTCCCAGATCACCCCGCAGGCGCACAGGTGTACTCATTCCCAGATCACCCCGCAGATGCACAGGTGTACTCATTTCCAGGTCACCCCGCAGGTGCTCAGGTTTACTCATACCCAGATCACCCCGCAGGCGCACAGGTGTACTCATTCCCAGATCACCCCGCAGGTGCACAAGTGTACTCATTCCCAGATCACCCCGCAGGCGCACAGGTGTACTCATTCCCAGATCACCCCGCAGGTGCACAAGTGTACTCATTCCCAGATCACCCCGCAGGTGCACAAGTGTACTCATTCCCAGATCACCCCGCAGGCGCACAGGTGTACTCATTCCCAGATCACCCCGCAGGCGCACAGGTGTACTCATTACTCACTGACACATTACCCAGGTCACCCCGCAGGTGCACAGGTGTACTCATTCCCAGATCACCCCGCAGGTGCACAAGTGTACTTATTCCCAGATCACCCCGCAGGCGCACAGGTGTACTCATTCCCAGATCACCCCGCAGGCGCACAGGTGTACTCATTACTCACTGACACATTACCCAGGTCACCCCGCAGGTGCACAGGTGTGCTCATTCCCAGATCACCCCGCAGGTGCACAAGTGTACTCATTCCCAGATCACCCCGCAGGCGCACAGGTGTACTCATTCCCAGATCACCCCGCAGGTGCACAAGTGTACTCATTCCCAGATCACCCCGCAGGTGCACAAGTGTACTCATTCCCAAATCACCCCGCAGGCGCACAGGTGTACTCATTCCCAGATCACCCTGCAGGCGCACAGGTGTACTCATTCCCAGATCACCCCGCAGGTGCACAGGTGTACTCATTATTCATTATTTCACTTGTGATTCTGTGTGCAGACCAGGTGCGCTGTGGGGGGTACTTGAGGACCGAGGTTGGGAACCATTGACCTACCCCCTCCCCGTGTGTTCTATCCCCTACACAGAGGTAGTGCTTCGGCAGTATGCGGTATCTAGCTGGCATCCATGCTACAAAGGTATGTACTCAGCACTGCCAGGCCTCAATGATGGCACAGCGCTAGCATATGGGTACACAGAAGGATACTCATCATTTATATTCAGTTTAGGATGTGTCCAGCATATTACATGTTAATGCTGCCAACTGCAATCCCACTGGGCATAGGCGCCAATTCCCTGGTGCCCCCAGGCCCGAGCACCCACAGCCGGAGAGGTGCATTGTGGGTCCGGCGTACGTAATGCAGCATGACTACACACAGTGCTGCGGACAATCAGCACACAAGCCAGCATTGCGGGGAGGGAAGGAAGGAGTCCCCCTCTGTGACACCTGGACATCCCCTCTCACATGCCGATCCTGGCTGCTACCATGCTGCCTCCCTCCGTGCTGCACACTGCCCCCGGTGCTGCCCGGCTGTTATCGTTCTCTGCTCCTCCTCCTCCTCATGGGGCCAAATACAGCGATATCCAAAATCTGGGCACATAGAGGCTCCCTAGAGAAAGAGTGTGTCCCCTCCAGGATAACAGTTACTCCCCCCCCCCCCCCCCGTCATACCACATACTGTAGCCATGGTTACCTCAGTGGGACTCATGTGAGTATTAATACGAAATCATTTTGGTGGCATCGATTACTTTCAATGCATTTCATGGTGTGTATTGTTACATTGTGCCATAACGTAAAAAAAGTGTGACTCTGCTGCTGTAATATGTAAAAAGCGCGACTCTGCTGCTGTAAGGTGTAAAAAGGGGGACTCTGCTGCTGTAATGTGTAAAAAGTGTGACTCTGCTGCTGTAATATGTAAAAAGCGGGACTCTGCTGCTGTAAGGTGTAAAAAGTGTGACTCTGCTGCTGTAATATGTAAAAAGCGGGACTCTGCTGCTGTAAGGTGTAAAAAGTGTGACTCTGCTGGTGTATTGTGTAAAAAGTGTGACTCAGCTTCTGTAATGTGAAAAAAGCGGGACTCTGCTGCTGTAATGTGTAAAAAGCGGGACTCTGCTGCCGTAACGTGTAAAAAGCGGGACTCTGCTGCTGTAATGTCTAAAAAGGAAGACTCAGCTTCCGTAATGTGTAAAAAGCGTGACTCTGCTGCTGTAATGTATAAGAATGTAGACTCTGCTGCTGTAATGTATAAGAATGTAGACTCTGCTGCTGTAATGTGTAAAAAGTGGGACTCTGCTGCTGTAATGTGTAAAAAGGGAGACTCAGCTTCCGTAATGTGTAAAAAGTGGGACTATGCTGCTGTAATGTGTAAAAAGCGGGACTCTGCTGCTGTAATGTGTAAAAAGGGAGACTCAGCTTCTGTAATGTGTAAAAAGATGATTCTCAGGCAGATTTTGCCTTTGTGATGTATCATGATCCAGCAATAGTCCACCGCATAATGGAACTCCATGAGCCTTTGTATGAACTTACTAGATCCCTGGCTAGAGCATTAACTACATAACGAACTAGATCACTGGCTACAGCATTACCTACATAACGCACTAGATCCCTGGCTAGAGCATTAACTACATAACGCACTAGATCACTGGCTAGAGCATTAACTACATAACGAACTAGATCACTGGCTACAGCATTACCTACATAACGCACTAGATCCCTGGCTAGAGCATTAACTACATAACGCACTAGATCACTGGCTAGAGCATTAACTACATAACGCACTAGATCCCTGGCTAGAGCATTAACTACATAACGCACTAGATCACTGGCTAGAGCATTAACTACATAACGCACTAGATCACTGGCTAGAGCATTAACTACATAACGCACTAGATCACTGGCTAGAGCATTAACTACATAACGCACTAGATCACTGGCTAGAGCATTAACTACATAACGCACTAGATCACTGGCTACAGCATTAACTACATAACGCACTAGATCACTGGCTAGAGCATTAACTACATAACGCACTAGATCACTGGCTACAGCATTAACTACATAACGCACTAGATCACTGGCTAGAGCATTAACTGCATAACGCACTAGATCACTGGCTAGAGCATTGACTACATAACGCACTAGATCATCGGCTAGAGCATTAACAACATAACGCACTAGATCACCGGCTAGAGCATTAACTACATAACGCACTAGATCACTGGCTACAGCATTAACTACATAACGCACTAGATCACTGGCTAGAGCATTAACTGCATAACGCACTAGATCACTGGCTAGAGCATTGACTACATAACGCACTAGATCATCGGCTAGAGCATTAACTACATAACGCACTAGATCATCGGCTAGAGCATTAACTACATAACGCACTAGATCACTGGCTAGAGCATTGACTACATAACGCACTAGATCATCGGCTAGAGCATTGACTACATAACGCACTAGATCACTGGCTAGAGCATTGACTACATAACGCACTAGATCACTGGCTAGAGCATTGACTACATAACGCACTAGATCACTGGCTACAGCATTAACTACATAACGCACTAGATCACTGGCTACAGCATTGACTACATAACGCACTAGATCCCTGGCTGGAGCATTGACTACATTACGCACTAGATCCCTGGCTGGAGCATTGACTACATTACGCACTAGATCACTGGCTAGAACATTGACTACATAACGCACTAGATCCCTGGCTGGAGCATTGACTACATTACGCACTAGATCCCTGGCTGGAGCATTGACTACATAACGCACTAGATCACTGGCTACAGCATTAACTACATAACGCACTAGATCACTGGCTAGAGCATTGACTACATAACGCACTAAATCACTGGCTAGAGCATTGACTACATAACGCACTAGATCCCTGGCTAGAGCATTGACTACATAACGCACTAGATCCCTGGCTAGAGCATTGACTACATAACGCACTAGATCACTGGCTAGAGCATTGACTACATAACGCACTAGATCACTGGCTAGAGCATTGACTACATAAAGCACTAGATCACTGGCTAGAGCATTGACTACATAACGCACTAGATCACTGGCTAGAGCATTGACTACATAACGCACTAGATCCCTGGCTAGAGCATTGACTACATAACGCACTAGATCCCTGGCTAGAGCATTGACTACATAACGCACTAGATCACTGGCTAGAGCATTGACTACATAACGCACTAGATCACTGGCTAGAGCATTGACTACATAACGCACTAGATCACTGGCTAGAGCATTGACTACATAACGCACTAGATCACCGGCTAGAGCATTGACTACATAACGCACTAGATCACCGGCTAGAGCATTGACTACATAACGCACTAGATCACCGGCTAGAGCATTGACTACATAACGCACTAGATCACCGGCTAGTGCATTGACTACATAACGCACTAGATCCCTGGCTAGAGCATTGACTACATAACGCACTAGATCCCTGGCTAGAGCATTGACTACATAACGCACTAGATCACTGGCTAGAGCATTGACTACATAACGCACTAGATCACTGGCTAGAGCATTGACTACATAACGCACTAGATCACTGGCTAGAGCATTAACTACATAACGCACTAGATCCCTGGCTAGAGCATTGACTACATAACGCACTAGATCACTGGCTAGAGCATTGACTACATAACACACTAGATCCCTGGCTAGTGCATTGACTACATAACGCACTAGATCCCTGGCTAGTGCATTGACTACATAACGCACTAGATCCCTGGCTAGAGCATTGACTACATAACGCACTAGATCCCTGGCTAGAGCATTGACTACATAACGCACTAGATCCCTGGCTAGAGCGTTGACTACATAACGCACTAGATCCCTGGCTAGAGCGTTGACTACATAACGCACTAGATCCCTGGCTAGTGCGTTGACTACATAACGCACTAGATCCCTGGCTAGAGCATTGACTACATAACGCACTAGATCACTGGCTAGAGCATTGACTACATAACGCACTAGATCACTGGCTAGAGCATTAACTACATAACGCACTAGATCCCTGGCTAGAGCATTGACTACATAACGCACTAGATCACTGGCTAGAGCATTGACTACATAACGCACTAGATCCCTGGCTAGTGCATTGACTACATAACGCACTAGATCCCTGGCTAGAGCATTGACTACATAACGCACTAGATCACTGGCTAGAGCATTAACTACATAATGCACTAGATCCCTGGCTAGAGCATTGACTACATAACGCACTAGATCACTGGCTAGAGCATTGACTACATAACGCACTAGATCCCTGGCTAGTGCATTGACTACATAACGCACTAGATCCCTGGCTAGAGCATTGACTACATAACGCACTAGATCCCTGGCTAGTGCATTGACTACATAACGCACTAGATCCCTGGCTAGAGCATTGACTACATAACGCACTAGATCACTGGCTAGAGCATTGACTACATAACGCACTAGATCACTGGCTACAGCATTAACTACATAATGCACTAGATCACTGGCTACAGCATTGACTACATAACGCACTAGATCCCTGGCTGGAGCATTGACTACATTACGCACTAGATCCCTGGCTGGAGCATTGACTACATTACGCACTAGATCACTGGCTAGAACATTGACTACATAACGCACTAGATCCCTGGCTGGAGCATTGACTACATTACGCACTAGATCCCTGGCTGGAGCATTGACTACATAACGCACTAGATCACTGGCTACAGCATTAACTACATAACGCACTAGATCACTGGCTAGAGCATTGACTACATAACGCACTAAATCACTGGCTAGAGCATTGACTACATAACGCACTAGATCCCTGGCTAGAGCATTGACTACATAACGCACTAGATCCCTGGCTAGAGCATTGACAACATAACGCACTAGATCACTGGCTAGAGCATTGACTACATAACGCACTAGATCACTGGCTAGAGCATTGACTACATAAAGCACTAGATCACTGGCTAGAGCATTGACTACATAACGCACTAGATCACTGGCTAGAGCATTGACTACATAACGCACTAGATCCCTGGCTAGAGCATTGACTACATAACGCACTAGATCCCTGGCTAGAGCATTGACTACATAACGCACTAGATCACTGGCTAGAGCATTGACTACATAACGCACTAGATCACTGGCTAGAGCATTGACTACATAACGCACTAGATCACTGGCTAGAGCATTGACTACATAACGCACTAGATCACTGGCTAGAGCATTGACTACATAACGCACTAGATCACCGGCTAGAGCATTGACTACATAACGCACTAGATCACCGGCTAGAGCATTGACTACATAACGCACTAGATCACCGGCTAGTGCATTGACTACATAACGCACTAGATCCCTGGCTAGAGCATTGACTACATAACGCACTAGATCCCTGGCTAGAGCATTGACTACATAACGCACTAGATCACTGGCTAGAGCATTGACTACATAACGCACTAGATCACTGGCTAGAGCATTGACTACATAACGCACTAGATCACTGGCTAGAGCATTGACTACATAACGCACTAGATCACTGGCTAGAGCATTAACTACATAACGCACTAGATCCCTGGCTAGAGCATTGACTACATAACGCACTAGATCACTGGCTAGAGCATTGACTACATAACACACTAGATCCCTGGCTAGTGCATTGACTACATAACGCACTAGATCCCTGGCTAGTGCATTGACTACATAACGCACTAGATCCCTGGCTAGAGCATTGACTACATAACGCACTAGATCCCTGGCTAGAGCATTGACTACATAACGCACTAGATCCCTGGCTAGAGCGTTGACTACATAACGCACTAGATCCCTGGCTAGTGCATTGACTACATAACGCACTAGATCCCTGGCTAGAGCATTGACTACATAACGCACTAGATCACTGGCTAGAGCATTGACTACATAACGCACTAGATCACTGGCTAGAGCATTGACTACATAACGCACTAGATCACTGGCTAGAGCATTAACTACATAACGCACTAGATCCCTGGCTAGAGCATTGACTACATAACGCACTAGATCACTGGCTAGAGCATTGACTACATAACGCACTAGATCCCTGGCTAGTGCATTGACTACATAACGCACTAGATCCCTGGCTAGAGCATTGACTACATAACGCACTAGATCACTGGCTAGAGCATTAACTACATAACGCACTAGATCCCTGGCTAGAGCATTGACTACATAACGCACTAGATCACTGGCTAGAGCATTGACTACATAACGCACTAGATCCCTGGCTAGTGCATTGACTACATAACGCACTAGATCCCTGGCTAGAGCATTGACTACATAACGCACTAGATCCCTGGCTAGTGCATTGACTACATAACGCACTAGATCCCTGGCTAGAGCATTGACTACATAACGCACTAGATCCCTGGCTAGAGCATTGACTACATAACGCACTAGATCCCTGGCTAGAGCGTTGACTACATAACGCACTAGATCCCTGGCTAGAGCATTGACTACATAACGCACTAGATCCCTGGCTAGAGCGTTGACTACATAACGCACTAGATCCCTGGCTAGTGCATTGACTACATAACGCACTAGATCCCTGGCTAGAGCATTGACTACATAACGCACTAGGGGCCTTATTCAGATCTGCGTGCATTCGCACGCAGATCCGATGTTGGCCATCTGCGCATGCGCAGACGGGTATCTGCGCATGTGCAGGCATATGGTGCGTGCACCCACGGCGACCTTTCGGGTCGCCGGGTGCACGCCCCCATGGCAGCGAGGGGGGGCAGAGATGGGCGGGGGGCGCCGGGCTGCCCCATTACCATATGGTAACGCCCAGCATTCCATGGGCGTTCCCATGAGAACGCTGGGCGTTCTCATGGTAATGAGGCAGTTGACGCGGGTGTGTGGGCCGGGTAGCTGACATCACCGGATGTCAGCTGCCCGCCCATATCACGCCAGCGTGCACGCAAATGTATGTAACTCAAAAGTCACTTATATATGCGTGCACGCTAAACATCATTCGATGGTCGGTGACCATCGAATGATGTGGGCGGACACGCCAGCAAAGCGAATGGATGTTTATGCAAAACATCCATTCGCTGCTGTGCGGGCGAAGCCACACATTGCTGGGGGGGCGTGCGTTCGCCAGGCGGGGTTTGGTGGACTCGCAAGGCTGCGAATTCGCAGCCTTGCGAATCAACCTGAATAACCCCCTAGATCACTGGCTAGAGCATTAACTACATAACGCACTAGATCACTGGCTAGAGCATTAACTACAGTACATAACGCACTAGATCACTGGCTAGAACACTGGGTCACTGTTAGGGCTTTGGCCCGGGGGTGGTGTTGGTGGTGGGGTGTTAGTCCTAGCCAACCCTCAAGGATTAGGCATAGCTGCCACTCCCAAGGGTAGGTAGAAATACTTAACCCCTCCATGCTGCTCTGCCCCCCATCCGTGACACTGTTCCTTTCCATCTGTGCTGCTCTGTTCCCCTCATCTACACATCACTGTCCAATCATCCACACTGCTCTATCTCCCCACCATCTGTGATACTGTCTGCCCCCCCCCCCCACTGCATCACTCTGTCTTACCTTCCCCTGTCTGCACCACTGTTACCCATCCATCTGTGTTGCTTTGTCCCCCCATCAGTGTTGCTGAGTCTTCCCCCTATCCACACTGCTCTGTCTTCTCCCTCCAATCAACACCACTATTACCTCATCTGATCAGCTTTGTCTTCTGCTTCGACCTTTGCATAGACTGCATGTGTGTATTGCAATGAGCACACAAATCTGTGAATTAGCAGCTCCACCATTGTGTGAGTGACAGCAATCTCACTCTGGCCCTTATTCTGGTTGGTGCGGCCGGAGCCGCACACGGTGCTCCGGCCGCACAAACCAATCCCCGCCCACGAGACGGATCGCCACGGCCGTCCGTACACGGACGGCTGGCGATCCGCATAAAAATGGTGGGGCGTACGCCTCCACCATGGTGGGAGCTGCCCCCTGCATTCGATGGTCGTCGACCATCGAAGGCAGGGCCGCACGCCACAGCAGCTCCCGCAAGCTGAGACCACACGGACAATCGTCCGTGTGATAGCTTGTATGGGGGCTGAGAGCTGACATCCGGCGACGTCAGCTTTCCGCCCCCATCAGTGGCGTCATACCCTGATTAGCATGCATACGCCCCGCGTTTGCATGGGAACGCCCATGAAACGCGGGGCGTATACATAGGGAAATGAGGGTATGAAGCCCCTCACGCCCCTATACGCCCCCTTTGCGGCGGACGAAATACGTCTGCGGCGAATGGGGCTGCACATGCGCAGATTGACCTCTGCGCATGTGCAGACTAAAAACATCGGCGGTACGGCCGCACGCGGGCCGTACCGTCCGATTCAGAATAAGGGCCTCTGTGAGAGTGCTGAATCTGCACTTACCCACAGGCTGTGGTGGCGTACCATATCTGTATTGTGCAAGGAACACGTCCATTAAGGCGTCAGCCGTGATCCAATTTCATTGCTTTTTGGAGTTTGAGTGGAAGAGTTACAACAGGTCTCTGAAATGTCAGAACATGTGTAAGAAGCCTTAAAAGGACATGTGAAACCATAAGGTTTTTGTCTATGGAATTTCATAGCTTTTTTTTTTCAATTTATTTTTTTAAACATTTCACTGTAAGAATAAATATTGGATTTTTTAAATTTTTTTTATGAAAATGTTTGTATAACATCACTGTTTTGTGCAAAATGCAAAAAGTATTTTTATTTACCAAATAGAATTGTTTATACTTTTAACAAGTGTATTGAGTCTGCCAGACTCAGAAGAAATTTTTTTCTATCTCTTACGAATGGAGGAATGGGGGTAAACACTGTGTTGTCAAAAAAGGGGGGAGTTGGTGAATAGTATCCATATATATATAAAGACATCAATAAAAATAATCATAACAATTAGGTGGGTAATCAACAGAAATTTGAGTATAAATACACACACAACATATACATATTGCACTGGTATAAGGTGCTAAAAAAGCTTAATGGGTTAAAAGCAGACTCAATAGGATTCCTTAATAGTGGCTGCTGGCGTCCCAGCTTAAAAGAGATGAGGCAATAATGATAATTCAGAGACGGCCGCTTGATAGGGACCAATGGCTGGTATCCTGAGGCAACAGAAGAGTTAGTAAGCCGAACAACCTGTTTTAGCAAGTGGGCTGACAAGCAATGTTTCCTTACAGGTGTTTGGCAGATATAATTAGTACCGGTGGTGCCTGCGTGTTAGTATAAGCAGGAAAAGCAAAGTTAGTATTATGCTTACACAGCGGAAGTCCCGGGATGTCACTCGTGATTGGGAGCGTGGGTATTGCTCACTGCCTGGAGAAAGGTGGAAGCGGTACCTCCATAGATGGTGAAAGGGTCCGTGTGCCGGGGAATTTTCTCTGCTGCGAGTGGCTACACCAGTGTGAGTGTAGTGCTCAAATCCATGGTGCTGGTGGAAGCAGAGCTGCTGGCCGGATGTAGATGCAGCTGATGCAGCTAGTCTCTGAATGTAGGGGCGGAAGTCGGAATCGCGTCTGCTAGTTGCACTGGCGGAAGTGGGGCAACGCGTTTCCTCTCCCAAAGGCTGGAGACTTTTTCAAGCTGTTGCCTCAGGATACCAGCCATTGGTCCCTATCAAGTGGCCGTCTCTGAATTATCATTATTGCCTCATTTCTTTTAAGCTAGGACGCCAGCAGCCACTATTAAGGAATCCTATTGAGTCTGCTTTTCACCCATTAAGCTTTTTTAGCACCTTATACCAGTGCAATATGTATATGTTGTGTGTGTATTTATAGTCCAATTTCTGTTGATTACCCACCTAATTGTTAGGACGTGTCAAGTTTGTAAATCCAGCGGCTCTCCAACTGGAGAAGTCTTTTTTCTCGATCCCCTCCTCTCAGGCTGTGTGGTACTTGGTCGATAATAGTGTACCGTAGACTCGACAAAGGGTGCTTGGCCAACATGAAGTGGCGAACCACTGGTTGATCATGTTCTTGTTTAATAATAGCCGCTCTGATTGCAGCCCTATGATTGGCAATCCTCTCTCGCAGGGTCCTCACGGTTTTGCCTACATAGCATTTCCCACACGGGCATTTGATCAAATAGACAATAAAGGTGTTCGTACATGTCAGGGGGTATTTGATCGAGAATTTAGTGCCAATGAACGGGTGGTACTGTAGATACGGGTAATAATATTATTATTATTTTTTTTTTTTATAAATTGGCGTCACTCACCAGTCTGTATTACTCAGTCAAATACCTAGCGCACAAGTCCTTTAGTATAGGGAAATATAGTCCACAATACATAATATCATCCACCATATGTGCCGTTTCTTTCAAGGATCCTACCAAAGATCCAAGGATAGATACTTGCAAAAAAATTAGAGAGGAACGCACCAATGAGCCAAATATATACAACACTTTTACTTGTTTTTATGCTCACATACATGGGGGTTTTTAATAATATGCTTGCCAGCCACTTCAGAACACCGATCACTGCATAAGATGACCAACGGTATATCCAGGGAAAGAAGCCGCTCAGCCGCCGCCCAAAGAACCATGAACTCAGCGCTTACCGCTTACAGGATACAGCCGCACATGCAGGATTCTCCGGTGGACAGAAGACGTCACTACGTCGGACCAAGTAACCCACGCCCAACGCGTTTCGTCACTGGGAAGGACTTCGTCAGGGCCTTGATAAAGATACCGCAAGGTATCGAAACCGGTCGGCCTGTGGCTATTTGGAGAAGCAGCAAGGAGGTTTGGAGGACTCTTTTTCCATCTACTGACATCCGGGGACGCCTGCTTGATGTAACATCACATCCTTTTATTGTCTACATTTACCTGTGGACATAATTGAATGGTGAGAGTCTTGTCATCCTTGCTTGCTGCATTGTATTTTTAAACGTTTTTATTAAAGTGGATATACTGCACCATGACGTTTCCTCTATACTTTTGAGATACTAAACTCACCTAAAGGGAGGAAAAGAAAGTGGATCCTTAGTGACGTACATTGTCCCTCACTTCATGCAAAAGTGTCTACTAGCTTTGTAGACCAAGAGATTTGGTACAAATCCATATCGATACAGCTGGATGCCATTTTATTGTTAACAATAATACACTATTGTTGCTTTTTTCTTTCTTCTTTTGGGTACATCATCTTGAATTGATTGGTTTTAAGTGCCTTGGATACCTGCCAAAAATTTGTGTGGGACTCTCAATATCACCCATTTCTTGCGGACTTCCAACCTCCTGCAAGCAGCGTTGTCCCTCATAAGCCCTGGTGGCACCAGTCTGGGAGCCAGATCTAATTCGACCACACAAACGTGGCTGTTCGAGGTGAAGCCTTAGCTTGCAGGAGGCTAACAGGACCATTGAACGTCTGCAACTGGGTCTCCACACTCTTATTCCTTACATCCACTCACCCAATTAATACTTTACTTCCTATTACATGTTCTATGAGTGAAGATTGTATTCGTTGTTCTCCAGCTAACGTCCGAGCGTTCTGCTTTTGCTGTTCCAGTAGCTCAGGGAGTGGCCTTGTTCCAAGAGGAATGATTAGTGTATTTCTTCTAATTCAGCTGGCAATTCTTCAGTGGTGCTTGTGATCAGCGCAATCCGGAGTATTGTGACCTTGGTCGGTGCTTTGTAAATGGCTGTGTCAATCAGCTGACTACAGGGGATTGTGTTAGGGCCTTTGTTATATACTGGTTACCATCGTATTGCCAGCCACTGTAATTACTACATCTGGGTAGTGTGTAGGTGTAGTTACAGGTACACATTGATTGATGTATCCAGCTTGTTGATATTTTCCATAGAAAATTTTAAGGATGTCATGTGACATCAGCGCCTATCCCCAATTTATCAGAAAGTGCTCAGCTGACAAGTCCTGGCTTACTTTCACAACGAACAGAGGAAAAATCATTTGATGTGAGCAACCATGTAAGTGTACACATCCGTTAGCAGCGGATCGCAGGGATTTCGGCATTGGGGTTGGCGTGCGTTTGGCACGGCGGTATTTACCTGCTCGCTGTAGGCAGTGCATATACTGAGCAGGCCTGAATCGTGCCCATTGATAGTCGCACACAGATATTGGCGTACAATGGGGCCACATTGTACTCCATCGCGCAGCCAGTGATCTGTACAATACCTGCTAGGGTGATGAGGAGAGGGGTAGTGTTCTGAATGTGATCTAGACTAGGGAACATTAAATTAATTCTGTTTTCGAAAAAGACAAAACTAAGTCATCCCGTGATTATTCAGTTGCGGCTATTTTCTCCGTCAATGAAGGCATTCTTTCACTGAAGCCTTTTCACATCAAAAAATGGGGACAAAATTTGACAAAAAAATACATGGATTGGCAAATTATTTGCTGATTTAGGTGTTTTTTTGGCACTGCTGAATTTTTCACCTAGGTGAAAAAAATCATCCAACATATTAAATAGGTGCAATCCACATTCGCCCTAAGAAATGGTGACGAGTGTCAAGCACTAACGGAAAACTCCCCTAGGCTGTAGTGTTGTGCCCCAACATTGTGAAATTGGTGGATACACTATATAGACCCCTGGTAAAGGCGATCTACAGTATGTGCCGTTGGGAATGAGCGTGTCTTTTGGAAGGACCAATGTAACCCCTTTATCTGCCAGGCGGATTACAGTACTGGGTTATGTCCTGTACTATTACGGCACCCCTTTATCTGCCAGGCGGATTACAGTACTGGGTTACGTCCTGTACTATTACTGCACCCCTTCATCTGCCAGGCGGATTACAGTACTGGGTTACGTCCTGTACTATTACTGCACCCCTTCATCTGCCAGGCGGATTACAGTACTGGGTTACGTCCTGTACTATTACTGCACCCCTTTATCTGCCAGGCGGATTACAGTACTGGGTTACGTCCTGTACTATTACTGCACCCCTTCATCTGCCAGGCGGATTACAGTACTGGGTTACGTCCTGTACTATTACTGCACCCCTTCATCTGCCAGGCGGATTACAGTACTGGTTTACGTCCTGTACTATTACTGCACCCCTTTATCTGCCAGGCGGATTACAGTACTGGGTTACGTCCTGTACTATTACTGCACCCCTTTATCTGCCAGGCGGTTTACAGTACTGGGTTACGCCCTGTACTATTACGGCACCCCTTTATCTGCCAGGCGGATTACAGTACTGGGTTACGTCCTGTACTATTACTGCACCCCTTTATCTGCCAGGCGGATTACAGTACTGGGTTACGTCCTGTACTATTACTGCAACCCTTCATCTGCCAGGCGGATTACAGTACTGGGTTACGTCCTGTACTATTACTGCACCCCTTCATCTGCCAGGCGGATTACAGTACTGGGTTACGTCCTGTACTATTACTGCACCCCTTCATCTGCCAGGCGGATGACAGTACTGGGTTACGTCCTGTACTATTACTGCACCCCTTTATCTGCCAGGCGGATTACAGTACTGGGTTACGTCCTGTACTATTACTGCACCCCTTCATCTGCCAGGCGGATTACAGTACTGGGTTACGTCCTGTACTATTACTGCACCCCTTCATCTGCCAGGCGGATTACAGTACTGGGTTACGTCCTGTACTATTACTGCACCCCCTTCATCTGCCAGGCGGATTACAGTACTGGGTTACGTCCTGTACTATTACTGCACCCCTTCATCTGCCAGGCGGATTACAGTACTGGGTTACGTCCTATACTATTACTGCACGCCTTTATCTGCCAGGCGGATTACAGTACTGGGTTACGTCCTGTACTATTACTGCACCCCTTTATCTGCCAGGAGGATTACAGTACTGGGTTACGTCCTGTACTATTACTGCAACCCTTTATCTGCCAGGTGGATTACAGTACTGGGTTACGTCCTGTACTATTACTGCACCCCTTCATCTGCCAGGCGGATTACAGTACTGGGTTACGTCCTGTACTATTACTGCACCCCTTTATCTGCCAGGCGGATTACAGTACTGGGTTACGTCCTGTATTATTACTGCACCCCTTCATCTGCCAGGCGGATTACAGTACTGGGTTACGTCCTGTACTATTACTGCACCCCATTATCTGCCAGGCGGATTACAGTACTGGGTTACGTCCTGTACTATTACTGCACCCCTACATCTGCCACGCGGATTACAGTACTGGGTTACGTCTTGTACTATTACTGCACCCCTTTATCTGCCAGGCGGATTACAGTATCTGCGTACTGATGCTGACTTCTTACAGAGAACAAGTAGCTGCATCGTCTTATATTCGTATAAATGTTTTTATTGAAGAATTATATGAAGGTGACCCTGTCCTGGATGGATCACATACAGATGGAGGAGTGTGCAGTTGCTGTTGTGACCTCTTTTGGTGTATTTTAAAAGTATTCAGTATTCAAGGATGTCATTTCCATCCAAAGCGACGTACAGAGGCAGCCATTCTCATTAGAATCTGCTATGTTACGGGTGCGAGATGCATTGTGTGACACATGCACACGCCACTGCACCCTGGACCCTGCCTCCTGAGCATCCCTGCTCCCTGACCATACCAGGTGGCCCGTGGCGAGTGCGCCATGACCCATGCTGGAGGTACTGTAAATCTCCGTGTGCTGACCTAACGCATGCACATGCCACCGCTCCCTGGACCCTGCCTCCTGAGCATCCCTGCTCCCCGGTGCCCTGACCATACCAGGCGGCTCGTGGGGAGTGCGCCATGACCCATGCTGGAGGTAAGTCTCCATGTGCTGACCTAACGCACGCACACGCCACTGGACCCTGCCTCCTGAGCATCCCTGCTCCCCGGTGCCCTGACCATACCAGGCGGCTCGTGGGGAGTGCTCCGCGACCCATGCTGGAGGTAAGTCTCCGTGTGCTGACCTAACGCATGTACACTCCCCTGGACCCTGCCTCCTGAGCATCCCTGCTCCCTGACCATACCAGGCGGCCCGTGGGGAGTGCGCCGTGACCCATGCTGGAGGTAAGTCTCCGTGTGCTGACCTAACGCATGCACACGCCACTGCACCCTGAGCATCCCTGCTCCCCGGCACCCTGACCATACCAGGCGGCCCGTGGGGAGTGCACCATGACCCATGCTGGAGGTAAGTCTCCGTGTGCTGACCTAACGCATGCACACGCCACTGCACCCTGATGCTCTGAGTCATTAGTGTGACGTAGGTGCTACAAATGTGCACTAGTGGCCGCGATGTAGCCATGATGGGCGAAGCGACATCTGTAAGTCCCATTTCCATATAGAAGCATTGTGATTATCATTTGGAACACAACCCTGGCTAAGAACACCTTGTCAGCAGTAGTCAGCCATAGAAGAATGTCTCCTCCTTTCTCTGGATCCCCTCTGGCCACCTCTGTGGGTACGCTAGCTGTGGTTTTATATCACTGTCATTCTCTGATGGACACTGGTGTATATATTACCACACTATAGCCAGTGTCATTATTACTTTATCTCTGCGTTGTTCCAGCACCGACACTTCAGTTGTGTTAATGCTCTGACATGGTACAGTATATTCTCTGTATATTCTCATCATGACTGATGTCTGTTATACAGGTGCATTATACAGATAATGTATGGGACCATTCTGCAATGTCCCCACATTCCATCTGTTATTTCCTCAAGTTCTTTCTCCACTTCCTCTATCACCAATAAATTGAATTAAATAAAATTACCGTTAAATCGAAGCTTCATCTATTTAGTATCTAACATCTGCAGAAATCTACATTGTGTCTCCCAATAGTTGCCAGGATTTTAACCCTCAAAGGATTTTTCTGTCATTCTCAGAAAGGTAGAAACCGTATTAGGATATTTCTCTCTTCTTTCATTTCCATCATTTATGACAAAACTCTCGCAGGTTGTTCTCCGGTTCTGTGCATGCCCTAATGCGCTAAATAAAAGGTGTCTGTGAGCTAAAGATGTCTCTTGTTGGTGGGATAGATATACAAACACATTAGCATTAATGGTAAAAGGGGATTTTTGTAAGAACTTACCGTTCGAATCCATCACCTATGCTAAAGCTTTGAGAGGCAGGCTCCTCCTTTCTGCATCCCAGCATTCCTCAGTACAACTTCTAGAGCACACTAGGATAGATTAACTCAGTACAACGCCTGAACATATTAATATGCACAATCAATTAAATTAACCATTTTAACATGACAACACATGAAACGGCATTACCTACTGAGCGTAAAGGAGGGATCGCTGTGTCACCAGGATGGACTCAGAGAAAGGATTTGAACGGTAAATCCCCTTTTCTCTTTCATTCATCCTGGTGACACAGCTCAACCATGGGATGTTCAAGAGCTGGTTCTTTGGGAGAGTATGCTCAGGTCTGCTCGCCCAAATGATGAGTCCTCTGATGCGAACTCATGGAACCTGTAGAATTTTGTGAATGTGTAAACAGAGGACCAAGTGGCAGCCCTGCAAACTTGATCAGCCCAAGAGGTAGCAACCGACCTGGTGGTATAAGCATTGATTCTGGAGGGAACTGGTCTGCCCACTTTAGTGTAGACATAAGCAATAACCAACCTTAACCAATGAGCAATGGTCTGCTTAGAAGCTGGCCAGCCCCTTTTATGAACATCATACAAAACCAGTAAAAGATCAGTCTTATGAAATTCCTTCACTCTGTCCACATAGATGCGCAACATGCGGACCACATCCAAACAGGGCCGTCTTTTCGTATGGGCTTGATGGCCACTTGCCCAGGGGCCCCAGGTGTATAAGTGCCCTATGCTGACAGCTGAGGGTCCCCTTTTTCCAGGGATACCAGAATTTTGAAAATCGGCCCTGGGGAACTGGAGATATCCAACTTCAAAGCAGCAGTCCACATCTGACCTGTTACTTAAATTTCCCAGTTATATTTCACAGGTTCTCTCTGACTTAGTTTTTCTGAGAGTATACTCCAAAAGTTGGGACTCTTCCCTTTCTGTCGACACTAGCGACTTGTCTCTATCCTTTTCAGAACCAGAGATATCAGCCTTCCAGCAGCCGGTCCCTGCTCCAGCTCCAAACGTCTGGTGTACAGTTTTATATTTTTGTCAATGGATTGCTCTGGCTCCTGATCTCTGATCCCCAAGTCCCCAGCACCTCCTGAAAGTTGGGACTCTAGGTTTTTATACTATTGAAGGCTAAGAAATCTATTTCCAGATAATGGCGATATCTGCGGTCAAACAAGCTGCCCTTCCACCGGAAAATGACGAATATTAAGCCCACTCCATTATCCAACCCTCCCCTGCGTATAAAACACCCCCTACCTCCCTGGAAGTCATTTACAAGGGACCCTTCATTCAGCTCAGTGCCCCCTTCCACACGTTAATGTTCACCCTCCCACCACCTTTGCAGCAAAGGAGTAATTAGCAGAAGTTACTGCTCCAGGTCCTACATGTTGAGTGGAAGATATAGCACCCCCTGCCACCCGTGGGACATCAAAGCTGCTGCTGATAGCACCCCCCACCCCTAGGAGGGGAGAATGGGTAAGGGCCCCAGTGCATTGCTTTGCCCAGGGGCCCTGCATCCAAATTCTTTATTCTGTCCCTATTCCTGACCTCCTCAAAAGGAGAAAACACCAGAATAACAATTTCCTGGTTTAAATGAAATGAGGAAACAACTTTTGGCAAAAACTTAGGAACTGTTTGCAACACTGCCCTATCCTCATGGAAAACCAAAAATGGAGACCTACTAGATAAGGCTCCTAATTCTGAAACCCTTCTGGCAGAAGCGATAGCCAACAAAAAAGGTCAGTTTCCAAGTAAGAAACTTCAGGTCCGTCGACCTTAACGGTTCAAACGGTGGTTTCTGTCACGGCCTGGACTTGCTGTGTTCCCGGCAATGACCTGGGTGAGCCAGTGGAGGGCGCAGGGAACCGAAAGCTTGGAGATTTAAGATATCTGGAGCTCATGCACGGAGAGATGGGGGGTAATGACCTGCTAGGGACACAGAGGATTGGCTAGACCTAAAGCAGAGGCGCGGAGTCTAAGCCGACAGTGGTATTCACCAGGGACCCCCGCAAGGGGATATGGACTTAGCTGCAACTGCCGGCCAGGTCGCGGCCCTCTGCCCAGGTTCCTCTGTGACTCTGCAGGGATGATACTCTGGAGACGGGTAGAGCAGAGATGATAACGGGGTACTTAAACCATCGATGGTGGGTCGATGGCACTGAATGCTTGGGTAGCAACACAGAGGGCACAGAGGATTAGTGGTAGCAAGGTGTACTTAGTAGAGGAGACTGAAGGTACCGAAGATGCGGCCTTGGAGCCGGTCGATGGTATTCCATAGTGCGGCTTGGGAGCCGGATGATGATACTCGATGGCACGGCTTGGGTGTTGGTTGATGGTACTAGAGGGGAATAGATGGAAATCACTGGAGATCGCTGGGGTGGCCTGGAAGCCAAGAGGTAACAGGTACGGTAACCCACTGGTATCCGGAGACTGTACTGGTAACCTGGGCTGCATGCAGAGAGCTGAATCATACCAAAGGTGGAACTTAGTGGAAACTTCTGACAGGACTGGAATGACCAGGTAAGCAGCAGATGGTAGCAGGTAACAGCGGAACACAGATAGTCTGATCTCTGGAGCAAGTGGGGAGTCTTGGAGAGCTTGACGCTGGAGAACTTGCAGGGGAACTGAAAAGTTGTTCAAGACAAGGAGGAGTCTGGGAAGCAGGCTTTTATTCCTCCAGGTGATTGGTAATTAGCCACAGGCTGTGGCATTAGCCGCAGCAGCAGTACACAGAACCAGGAAGTAACTGAACTACCTGGATCATGTGACCCGCAATCAGAACAGGAAATGCACCTGGAGTCCTCTATCCTATGTGAGACCGAGACATCATGCCAGGGACTGCAGAGTGCGCCAACAGCTGATCTGCGGCGCAGATTACACCAGCGTGCCGGTAAGGGGCGCAAGCGAGCAGCACGAGAACCGAGGTTCCTGACAGTTTCTGTAGAACAGATAACACCAAAGATAAATCGTAAGGGGCCACCGGTTGCCTATAGGGAGGCTTCAGCCGAGTAACCCCCTGAAGAAAAGTCTGCACTTCTGGCAGTAAAGCCACCTTTTTCTGAAAGAAAATAGATAAAGCTGACAATTGCACTTTAAGAGACTGAAGACTCAGCCCTGATGAGAATCCATCCTGTAAAAATTCCAACAGCCTTGAAATCTTGAATCTAGACGTGTGGACCTTCTGTCTCTCACACCATCTAATGTAGGTTTTCTAAACCTTGTAATAATTAGCCGCAGAAACTGGTTTCCTTGCACTAATCATAGTATGTATAACCTCATCTGAAAACCCTTTCTTCTTTAGAATGGAGGTTTCAAGAGCCAGGCCGTCAATTTGAGCTGAGGAAGGTCCTGATGAAAGAATAGACCTTGCCTGAGGAGATCTGGAGGGAGCGATAGAAGCCACGACGGTGTCGACAAGCTCAGAATGTTGGAATACCAAGATCTCCTTGGCCAGTCCGGAGCTATCAGTATGACACATGCTTCCTGTGTCCTCACCCTCTTGGGGACCAGAGCAATCATGGAAAATGGTGGGAAGACATAGGCCATCTCGAAATTTTAGGGCATGGTCATGGCATCCACCGCCCACGCTACGGATCTCTGGTTCTGGCACAGAACCTGAGCACCTGGCAATTGTGCCTGGATGTCATCAAATCCAGATCCGGCATTCCCCAACGATTCACTATTTCCAGGAACACCTCTAGGTGTAGAGCTCATTCTCATTCCTGGCGGTCCTCTCTGCTTAGGAAATCCGCTTCCACATTTCGAACTCCTGGAATGAACACAGCAGACAAGGCCGGAACATTTTTCTCTGCCCATTGATAAATGCTGGTAACTTCTTTCATCGCCATTTTGCTGCGAGTACCCCCTGATGGTTCAAGTAAGCCACAGCCGTGGCATTGTCTGATTGGATTAGAATGGGAGAACACCTCGATCTTCTTTCAGCCTGTAACAGTGCTTTCCAAACCGCCCTCAGTTCCAGCATATTGACTGGCAAGTTTGATTCCTCCCTGGACCACAGGCCCTGTAATCTAGACTCCAGGGCTACAGCACCCCAGCCCCTAAGACTGGCGTCGGTGGTAACCACCAGCCACTCCCATGACTGAAGGGAACACCACCACCGTAAGGAAGACCTAGTTTCCGCAGTCAAGAGAACACTTTCTGTTTTCATGGTCTTGGAATTTCCCGACCAACACGCCAGGATTTCCATTGGAACAGCCTGGAATGGAATCTGGCGTACTGAATGGTTTTGAAGGTCGCCACCATCTTGCCTAGGAGTTTCAAGCAATGCTATACTGATGGACTGTTCAACTGTAAAATATTCCAAGCCTGAGCGCCGCTGCCATTACTGCCATTATCTTGGTGAACACTGTGAGGTTATCATACTCACTGTAAATCTGTAATTACTATATTTTATTAGGTGTAGTAATTAATGTACTATTTTAGTCCGTCGGTACCCTCTTATTCTCCATAGATGTTTCTATCCCCCAAATCTGTGTGTATTTCCAGATCAGATCGCTCTTGCCCTAATATGGTCTGCCAGGAAATACCCAGGAAATAATTCACCAAAAGGTTATGTCCCATTACCATACTTTTGTTCCTGCTATCACAGGAGGGTGTTAGCTGAGGGACAATCTTCACAGGGGGTGATCCAATTCCCCTGCTACCAACAGGAAATGTTCACAGGGGGTAATCAGGACATAATGTAATCCGACTATGATTGTGTCTCTACCTTCAGCTCCTTTGTGTCAATACCAGACTTAGTGGAACCCGGCACCACAGGGGGTGATCAGCCCATAACGTAATCTTGTGTTGTATTGTATCTTGCTCTGCATATCCCTGGCCACTTCCAGACTTACTGGAACCCACCCAGCAGGGGTTGAGAGCAGCAGTTGGACAACTGTGGATTGAAGGTGGGATATACCTTATGCTTGAATCCACCAATCAGGAACTTGGGCAACCCCACAGATGATGCGATCACCGTGGGAATTTGAGAAGTTTTTAAAATGACTTGCAGACTAGCCAGGAGGAGAGAATTGATGGACTGTCCTGGACTAAGAGGTTATGCTCTGTCTAGGTATCGTGTGGACTTATATGCTATCACTGCTGTGTGGGCTAAGTGATAGTTTGCCCTGTGGAACTGATCTGGGACTGTGACTATACAAGGACTGTCTGTTTGGGCCTGCTACCTGAATATCTTTCTACTCTGCAATTTACCTTTACCACTGTTTATTGTTTATTTGTGCGTGCTGTGGAAAATAAACCGTTCTTCTGGTTTCATCTGCTCGGTGTCTGAGTGATTGAGGAACTCGTACCCTCACATTTGGCGGCAGCGACAGTGGGATCATTCAGACACCAACCATCGAGCACAGAAAGCACAGAGAACAGAGGATCAGACCATATGTAAGGAAACGGAAAATGCAATAAGGTGATGTTCAGCAAGTGAGCAGGTGTCAGTCCTGTGAAAGGGAAAATGTTTCCAAGGGAAGGAGCAGAGGAGCTCAGGGATGGAGGTTCTTCAGTGTATCGGCAGGCTGGGAAGCCGGATCTGTTATTTATTGTCAGAAAAATGCAGTATATCTGGAAGTACTGGGAAAAAGCTCAGCAGATGGTCAGCGGGTGGAGAGTATCCAGCATACAGGACAAGTTGTGTTACCTGGGGGATGCATTCCTGCACTGTAAAGGTGAGGCCACCTCGTGGAATCTGCTGGGAGAGCCAGAGTTTGTAGAATTTACAGAGGAAGTGATTGCTACAGTTACCCAGATGCTACAAAGAGGACAATATTCTGAGGCTGAAGGACAAGTCCAGAATAAATTGATGCCCCAGATAGAACCAGAGGAAAGGTCTAGAAGGGGGCTACTGCAATCTGGGCAGACAACCGAGGGGTCTGCCACAGAATTAATTGTTACTGCAAGAGAAGGGTCGTTGTCAGGGGGGCCCCTAACTGCCCTTGAAGAAATGAGTATGGAGGAGCTGATAGCAGAATGTCAGCTGCGGGGTATACCAGTTCAATCCTGCACTCGCGGGGAAATCCTTCAGCAGATCCTTCACGATCAGGGAGATCCTACAAATGCATTTGCTGATTATCGGGCATGGATCCTCCATTTCGGTGCACAGTTGAGTGTGTGGGAACAATTGCAGTGTCTGGAGGAGTGCTTCGTGGTGGCAGAGGAAGAGGCGATTGATCGCGGGCTCCTGGATACCCCAGCATGGCAAGATCAGTGTCGCAGGGGGCGTGATGAAAGGCACCGTTTGCAACTGCTTCTCCCCCATCCTAGGGAGGAAGCTGCTCAGTGTTCTCTGCAGGGGGAGGTTATCCCCAACGTGAAGGAAGTGAGGCCTCTGAGCCAGGCACCCCGGGAGGAGCTGCACTACTGCTTCCCTTTTGCTGAGGTGGGAGATGCAGAATTATTAACCTGCTGCCAGGGGATCTATGAGGACTGCGCCCAGGAGGAGATCACCGTGGTTAGAGGAGTATCCAACAACATCCAGGCCACCAGCACACCAGTCACAGATGACGTCGTGTTTCGGGCTGCCCAGCATACTCAGCTGGGGAAGGAGGCTATCGCAGAGAAGGAGGTGTGCGCAGAAGTAGCTGCAGGTGAGCATCTGGCTTTTAAGGGGACAGAGCTGACACAGCCTGTCCTGCAGCCACCAGCGGAATTGTTTGTGATGGAGGGTCCCTCCTCAGCCCTGGACATTGAGACCAAATGCTGGACTGAAATTTGCCATGCCCCTAGTTTGGGTTTGGGGGAGGAAGGACAGGACGGGGTGGTGGAAGTGCCAGGGCCAGAGCCCCTATATTGGCCTGCTGTTTGGCCCCTGTTCCTTGGGCAAGAGGGGGAGGTGGAAAGTGGTCCCTGCCCCATTGTGCCCGAGGCAAAAGTATTAGTAGGTTACAATGTTGCAGAGGGGGGGTACCCAGAATCCGAAGAAGAGGAATCGCTACATCCCTTGTTAGTTCCAATGTATGACTTAGACTGTAATCATGCCCTTGCTGGTTCTGCAAACCAGCCGCCTTTTACAAGATGGGTTTGGTATGATGTCACCCTGTGGGACTCAGGTGGTAAATCCAAACCCCAGATTCTCTGCTCTGCATCCCGCTATTCCAGGTTGTTATTGGTTCCAGAACAGCTTGGTACCGGGACTACAATAGTAGGGGAAGGAATGTGAGGTTATCATACTCACTGTAAATCTGTAATTACTATATTTTATTAGGTGTAGTAATTAATGTACTATTTTAGTCCGTCGGTACCCTCTTATTCTCCATAGATGTTTCTATCCCCCAAATCTGTGTGTATTTCCAGATCAGATCGCTCTTGCCCTAATATGGTCTGCCAGGAAATACCCAGGAAATAATTCACCAAAAGGTTATGTCCCATTACCATACTTTTGTTCCTGCTATCACAGGAGGGTGTTAGCTGAGGGACAATCTTCACAGGGGGTGATCCAATTCCCCTGCTACCAACAGGAAATGTTCACAGGGGGTAATCAGGACATAATGTAATCCGACTATGATTGTGTCTCTACCTTCAGCTCCTTTGTGTCAATACCAGACTTAGTGGAACCCGGCACCACAGGGGGTGATCAGCCCATAACGTAATCTTGTGTTGTATTGTATCTTGCTCTGCATATCCCTGGCCACTTCCAGACTTACTGGAACCCACCCAGCAGGGGTTGAGAGCAGCAGTTGGACAACTGTGGATTGAAGGTGGGATATACCTTATGCTTGAATCCACCAATCAGGAACTTGGGCAACCCCACAGATGATGCGATCACCGTGGGAATTTGAGAAGTTTTTAAAATGACTTGCAGACTAGCCAGGAGGAGAGAATTGATGGACTGTCCTGGACTAAGAGGTTATGCTCTGTCTAGGTATCGTGTGGACTTATATGCTATCACTGCTGTGTGGGCTAAGTGATAGTTTGCCCTGTGGAACTGATCTGGGACTGTGACTATACAAGGACTGTCTGTTTGGGCCTGCTACCTGAATATCTTTCTACTCTGCAATTTACCTTTACCACTGTTTATTGTTTATTTGTGCGTGCTGTGGAAAATAAACCGTTCTTCTGGTTTCATCTGCTCGGTGTCTGAGTGATTGAGGAACTCGTACCCTCACAAACACCCTTGGAGCTGTAGACAGCCCGAAGGTAGAGCTCGAATTCTCCAGACTCCAGGCTCAGGAGTACTGATCTCAAGGACTCCATCTTGAAGTGATCCACCCACAAGTGCAAAATTTAGAGACTTAGGTTTAGGATTGGTCTGAATGACTGATCCGGTTTGGGTACTAAGAAGAGAATGGAGTAAAACCCCTTCTTCCTTTCCTCCCGTGGTACTGGTACCGCCACACCCTTTTCCAGGAGGGATCTCGCCACCCCCAAAATAGCTTTTCTTAAGCATGCCGCCCTGGATAAGGGCGTAGGGAGAAATCTCCTTGGAGGAGCCCCTTTCAGGTTGATTCTGTATCCCTTGGAAACCACATTGAGAACCCAGGGATCCTGACCTGACCAGGCCCAAACCTCCTGGTACTTCAAAAGGCGACCCCCCCACTCTGAGTCCAGACCGGGGAGCCTCCGGCCCACCATGCAGAGGGCTTCTCCTTACCCTTGGCAGTCTGCTTTTTTGCAAAGGCACCAAAACGGGATTTTAGAGCTTTACCTTTCCCTGCACCATATCTTCCTGACTGTCCTCTGGAAGAAGCACCCCCTCTAAAGGAGGGCCGAAAGGCCGCAAACCTTGAAGAACCCTGTTTACTTGCCGCGTGGGAAGAAAAGTACTCTTTCCCCCTGTTGCCTGTTTAATGAGGGATTACAATTCAGAACCAAAAAGCAACTCCCCTTTAAAGGTGGTGGAGAGGAGACATGAGCTATACGGGCACAGTATAAGGTGGTGGAGGAGAGGAGACATGAGCTATACGGGCACAGTATAAGGTAGAGGAGAGGAGACATGAGCTATATGGACACAGTATTAGGTGGTGGAGAGGAGACATGAGCTATACGGTCACAGCATAAGGTGGTGGAGAAGACACATGAGATATACGTGCACAGTATAAGGTGGTGGAGAGGAGACATGAGCTATACGGGCACAGTATAAGGTGGAGGAGAGGAGACATGAGCTATACGGGCACAGTATAAGGTAGAGGAGAGGAGACATGAGCTATATGGACACAGTATTAGGTGGTGGAGAGGAGACATGAGCTATACGGTCACAGCATAAGGTGGTGGAGAAGACACATGAGCTATACGTGCACAGTATAAGGTGGTGGAGAGGAGACATGAGCTTTACGGGCACAGTATAAGGTGGGCACAGTATAAGGTGGTGGAGAGGAGACATGAGCTTTACGGGCACAGTATAAGGTGGGCACAGTATAAGGTGGAGAGGAGACATGAGCTATACAGGCACAGTATAAGGTGGTGGAGGAGAGGAGACATGAGCTATACGGGCACAGTATAAGGTGGGCACAGTATAAGGTGGGCACAGTATAAGGTGGAGGAGAGGAGACATGAGCTATACGGGCACAGTATAAGGTGGGCACAGTATAAGGTGGGCACAGTATAAGGTGGAGGAGAGGAGACATGAGCTATATGGACACAGTATAAGGTGGTGGAGAGGAGACATGAGCTATACGGTCACAGCATAAGGTGGTGGAGAAGACACATTAGCTATACGTGCACAGTATAAGGTGGTGGAGAGGAGACATGAGCTATATGGGCACAGTATAAGGTGGGCACAGTATAAGGTGGAGGAGAGGAGACATGAGCTATACGGGCACAGTATAAGGTGGAGGAGAGGAGGCATGAGCTATACGGGCACAGTATAAGGTGGTGGAGAGGAGACATGAGCTATACGGGCACAGTATAAGGTGGAGGAGAGGAGACATGAGCTATACGGGCACAGTATAAGGTAGAGGAGAGGAGACATGAGCTATATGGACACAGTATAAGGTGGTGGAGAGGAGACATGAGCTATATGGACACAGCATAAGGTGGTGGAGAAGACACATGAGCTATACGTGCACAGTATAAGGTGGTGGAGAGGATACATGAGCTAAACGGGCACAGTATAAGGGGATACATATAACCCTCTGACTTCTCTCCAGAAATGAATGCATGTATACCCCCCCTTGAATGCCAGACAGCCTGTAATATAATACAGTTCTTGCAATGACTGCAGTCTTTGTCTGTCTGAAATGTTAATAAGAGCCTATTCATTAGCTTTTCATGTCCTGAATGTGATCCTTGATGTAACCATGTCACATGCCCATCAGCACAATCTATACCAGAGCTATCGCCACATCTGGTTTGGTGCAGAAGGGTAGTGATGGAGGGGCAAGGTGGTGGCAGTGCAGCTGGGTGGTAATGGTGGAGGCAGGGTGGTGGCAGTGCAGCTGGGTAGTGATGGTGGAGGCAGGGTGGTGGCAGTGCAGCTGAGTAGTGATGGTGGAGGCAGGGTGGTGGCAGTGCAGCTGAGTAGTGATGGTGGAGGCAGATTGATGAAGGTGGAGGCAGGATGGTGACGGTACGGCTGGGTAGTGATGGTGGAGGCAGGATGGTATGGTGTAGCTGGGTAGTGATGGTGGAGGCAGGATGGTGGCAGTGCAGCTGGATAGTGATGGTGGAGGCAGGGCGGTGGCAGTGCAGCTGGGTAGTGATGGTGGAGGCAGATTGATGAAGGTGCAGCTGGGTAGTGATGGTGGAGGCAGGATGGTACGGTGTAGCTGGGTAGTGATGGTGGAGACAGGATGGTGACGGTGCAGCTGGGTAGTGATGGTGGAGGCAGGATGGTGACGGTGCAGCTGGGTAGTGATGGTGGAGGCAGGATGGTGCCGGTGCAGCTGGGTAGTGATGTGGTGGCGGTGCAGATGGGTAGTGATGGTGGAGTCAGGATGGTACGGTGTAGCTGGGTAGTGATGGTGGAGGCAGGATGGTGAAGGTGCAGCTGTGTAGTGAAGGTGGAGGCAGGTTGGTGGCAGTGCAGCTGGGTAGTGATGGTGGAGTCAGGATGGTACGGTGTAGCTGGGTAGTGATGGTGGAGGCAGAATGGTGAAGGTGCAGCTGTGTAGTGATGGTGGAGGCAGGTTGGTGGCAGTGCAGCTGGGTAGTGATGGTGGAGGCAGGATGGTGAATCTGCAGCTGGGTAGTGATGGTGGAGGCAGGATGGTGACTGTGCAGCTGGGTAGTGATGGTGGAGGCAGGATGGTGAAGGTGCAGCTGTGTAGTGATGGTGGAGGCAGGATGGTGAAGCTGCAGCTGGGTAGTGATGGTGGAGGCAGGATGGTGACGGTGCAGCTGGGTAGTAATGGTGGAGGCAGGATGGTGAAGGTGCAGCTGTGTAGTGATGGTGGAGGCAGGATGGTGACAGTGCAGCTTGGTAGTGATGTTGGAGGCAGGGTGGTGGCAGTGCAGCTGGGTAGTGATGGTGGAGGCAGGATGGTGAAGCTGCAGCTGGGTAGTGATGGTGAAGGCAGAATGGTGACTGTGCAGCTGGGTAGTGATGGTGGAGGCAGGATGGTGAAGGTGCAGCTGTGTAGTGATGGTGGAGTCAGGATGGTACAGTCTAGCTGGGTAGTGATGGTGGAGGCAGGATGGTGAAGGTGCAGCTGTGTAGTGATGGTGGAGGCAGGATGGTGACAGTGCAGCTGTGTAGTGATGGTGGAGGCAGGATGGTGACAGTGCAGCTTGGTAGTGATGGTGGAGGCAGGATGGTGGTGGTGCAGCTGGGTAGTGATGGTGGAGGCAGGATGGTGAAGCTGCAGCTGGGTAGTGATGGTGAAGGCAGAATGGTGACTGTGCAGCTGGGTAGTGATGGTGGAGGCAGGATGGTGAAGGTGCAGCTGTGTAGTGATGGTGGAGGCAGGTTGGTGACGGTGCAGCTGGGTAGTGATGGTGGAGGCAGGATGGTGAAGGTGCAGCTGTGTAGTGATGGTGGAGGCAGGATGGTGACAGTGCAGCTGGGTAGTGATGGTGGAGGCAGGATGGTGACGGTGCAGCTGGGTAGTGATGTGGTGAAGCTGCAGCTGGGTAGTGATGGTGGAGGCAGGATGGTGAAGATGCAGCTGTGTAGTGATGGTGGAGTCAGGATGGTGAAGCTGCAGCTGGGTAGTGATGGTGGAGGCAGGATGGTGACGGTGCAGCTGGGTAGTGATGGTGGAGGCAGGATGGTAAGGGTGCAGCTGTGTAGTGATGGTGGAGGCAGGATGGTGACAGTGCAGCTGGGTAGTGATGGTGGAGGCAGGATGGTGACGGTGCAGCTGGGTAGTGATGTGGTGACGGTGCAGATGGGTACTGATGGTGGAGTCAGGATGGTGAAGCTGCAGCTGGGTAGTGATGGTGGAGGCAGGATGGTGAAGATGCAGCTGTGTAGTGATGGTGGAGTCAGGATGGTACAGTCTAGCTGGGTAGTGATGGTGGAGGCAGGATGGTGAAGGTGCAGCTGAGTAGTGATGGTGGAGGCAGGTTGGTGGCAGTGCAGCTGAGTAGTGATGGTGGAGTCAGGATGGTACGGTGTAGCTGGGTAGTGATGGTGGAGGCAGAATGGTGAAGGTGCAGCTGTGTAGTGATGGTGGAGGCAGGTTGGTGGCAGTGCAGCTGGATAGTGATGGTGGAGGCAGGATGGTGAAGGTGCAGCTGGGTAGTGATGGTGGAGGCAGGATGGTGAAGCTGCAGCTGGGTAGTGATGGTGGAGGCAGGATGGTGAAGCTACAGCTGGGTAGTGATGGTGGAGGCAGGATGTGACGGTGCAGCTGTGTAGTGATGGTGGAGGCATGTTGGTGGCAGTGCAGCTGGGTAGTGATGGTGGAGGCAGGATGATGACGGTGCAGCTGGGTAGTGATGTGGTGACGGTGCAGATGGGTACTGATGGTGGAGTCAGGATGGTGAAGCTGCAGCTGGGTAGTGATGGTGGAGGCAGGATGGTGAAGATGCAGCTGTGTAGTGATGGTGAAGCTGCAGCTGGGTAGTAATGGTGGAGGCAGGATGGTGACGGTGCAGCTGGGTAGTGATGGTGAAGGTGCAGCTGTGTAGTGATGGTGGAGGCAGGATGGTGACAGTGCAGCTGGGTAGTGATGGTGGAGGCAGGGTGGTGGCAGTGCAGCTGTGTAGTGATGGTGGAGGCAGGTTGGTGGTGGTGCAGCTGGGTAGTGATGGTGGAGGCAGGATGGTAAAGCTGCAGCTGGGTAGTGATGGTGGAGGCAGGATGGTGACTGTGCAGCTGGGTAGTGATGGTGGAGGCAGGATGGTGACAGTGCAGCTGTGTAGTGATGGTGGAGGCATGTTGGTGGCAGTGCAGCTGGGTAGTGATGGTGGAGGCAGGATGGTGAAGCTGCAGCTGGGTAGTGATGGAGGAGGCAGGATGGTGACGGTGCAGCTGGGTAGTGATGGTGGAGGCAGGATGGTGAAGGTGCAGCTGTGTAGTGATGGTGGAGGCAGGATGGTGACGGTGCAGCTGGGTAGTGATGTGGTGACGGTGCAGATGGGTACTGATGGTGGAGTCAGGATGGTGAAGCTGCAGCTGGGTAGTGATGGTGGAGGCAGGATGGTGAAGATGCAGCTGTGTAGTGATGGTGGAGGCAGGATGGTGAAGCTGCAGCTGGGTAGAGATGGTGGAGGCAGGATGGTGACGGTGCAGCTGGGTAGTGATGGTGGAGGCAGGATGGTGAAGGTGCAGCTGTGTAGTGATGGTGGAGGCAGGATGGTGACAGTGCAGCTGGGTAGTGATGGTGGAGGCAGGTTGGTGGCAGTGCAGCTGAGTAGTGATGGTGGAGGCAGGATGGTGGTGGTGCAGCTGGGTAGTGATGGTGGAGGCAGGGTGGTGGCAGTGCAGCTGGGTAGTGATGGTGGAGGCAGGATGGTAGCGGTGCAGCTGGATAGTGATGGTTGAGGCAGGATGGTGAAGGTGCAGCTGTGTAGTGATGGTGGAGGCAGGATGGTGGCAGTGCCGCTGGATAGTGATGGTGGAGCCAGGATGGTGGAGGCAGATTGATGAAGGTGCAGCTGGGTAGTGATGGTGGAGACAGGATGGTGACGGTGCGGCTGGGTAGCGATGGTGGAGGCAGGATGGTATGGTGTAGCTGGGTAGTGATGGTGGAGGCAGGATTGTACGGTGTAGCTGGGTAGTGATGGTGGAGGCAGGATGGTGACGGTGCAGCTGTGTAATGATGGCTATAGGCTGACCCACAACCCAATGTTCCCGCTTAGCTATAGGCTGACTCATAACCCCGATGTTCCTGGGTAGCCATAGGCTGACCCATAACCTGGATGTTCCTGGGTAGCCATAGGCTGACCCATAACCCAGATGTTCCTGGGTAGTCATAGGCTGACCCATAACCCGGATGTTCCTGCGAAGCGTAGGTTGACCCACAACCCAATGTTCCCGCTTAGCTATAGGCTGACCCATAACCCGGATGTTCCTGGGTAGCCATAGGCTGACTCATAACCCCGATGTTCCTGGGTAGCCATAGGCTGACCCATAACCTGGATGTTCCTGGGTAGCCATAGGCTGACCCATAACCCGGATGTTCCTGCGTAGCCATAGGCTGACCCATAACCCGATGTTCCTGCGTAGCCATAGGCTGACTCATAACCCCGATGTTCCTGGGTAGCCATAGGCTGACCCATAACCCGGATGTTCCTGGGCAGCCATAGGCTGACCCATAACCCGGATGTTCCTGGGTAGCCCTAGGATGACCCATAACCCCGATGTTCCTGCGTAGCCATAGGCTGACCCATAACCCGGACGTTCCTGCGTAGCCATAGGCTGACTCATAACCCCGATGTTCCTGGGTAGCCATAGGCTGACCCATAACCCGGACGTTCCTGCGTAGCCATAGGCTGACCCATAACCCCGATGTTCCTGGGTAGCCATAGGCTGACCCATAACCCCGATGTTCCTGCGTAGCCATAGGCTGACCCATAACCCGGATGTTCCTGCGTAGCCATAGGCTGACCCATAACCCGGATGTTCCTGCGTAGCCATAGGCTGACCCATAACCCGGATGTTCCTGGGTAGCCATAGGCTGACCCATAACCCGATGTTCCTGCGTAGCCATAGGCTGACCCATAACTCGATGTTCCTGCGTAGCCATAGGCTGACCCATAACCCCGATGTTCCTGCGTAGCCATAGGCTGACCCATAACCCCGATGTTCCTGCGTAGCCATAGGATGACCCATAACCCGGATGTTCCTGGGTAGCCATTGGCTGACCCATAACCCGGATGTTCCTGGGTAGTCATAGGCTGACCCATAACCCGGATGTTCCTGGGTAGTCATAGACTGACCCATAACCCGGATGTTCCTGGGTAGCCATAGGATGACCCATAACCCGGATGTTCCTGGGTAGCCATAGGATGAC
Source organism: Crinia signifera (assembly GCF_055691185.1). Lineage (NCBI taxonomy): Eukaryota > Metazoa > Chordata > Amphibia > Anura > Myobatrachidae > Crinia > Crinia signifera. The sequence goes on from NC_139217.1 coordinate 2,779,206, forward strand.
CCATAACCTGGATGTTCCTGGGTAGCCATAGGCTGACCCATAACCTGGATGTTCCTGGGTAGCCATAGGCTGACCCATAACCTGGATGTTCCTGGGTAGCCATAGGCTGACCCATAACCCCGATGTTCCTGGGTAGCCATAGGCTGACCCATAACCCGGATGTTCCTGCGTAGCCATAGGCTGACCCATAACCCCGATGTTCCTGCGTAGCCATAGGCTGACCCATAACCCGATGTTCCTGCGTAGCCATAGGCTGACCCATAACCTGGATGTTCCTGCGTAGCCATAGGCTGACCCATAACCTGGATGTTCCTGCGTAGCCATAGGATGACCCATAACCTGGATGTTCCTGCGAAGCCATAGGCTGACCAATAACCCGGATGTTCTTGGGTAGCCATAGGAAGACCCATAACTCGGATGTTCCTGGGTAGCCATAGGATGACCCATAACCCGGATGTTCCTGGGTAGCCATAGGATGACCCATAACCTGGATGTTCCTGGGTAGCCATAGGCTGACCCATAACCCCGATGTTCCTGGGTAGCCATAGGCTGACCCATAACCCGGATGTTCCTGGGTAGCCATAGGCTGACCCATAACGCGGATGTTCCTGGGTAGCCATAGGATGACCCATAACCCGGATGTTCCTGGGTAGCCATAGGATGACCCATAACCCTGATGTTCCTGGGTAGCCATAGGATGACCCATAACCCGGATGTTCCTGGGTAGCCATAGGATGACCCATAACCCGGATGTTCCTGGGTAGCCATAGGATGACCCATAACCCGGATGTTCCTGGGTAGCCATAGGATGACCCATAACCCGGATGTTCCTGGGTAGCCATAGGATGACCAATAACCCGGATGTTCCTGGGTAGCCATAGGATGACCAATAACCCGGATGTTCCTGCGTAGCCATAGGATGACCAATAACCCGGATGTTCCTGGGTAGCCATAGGATGACCCATAACCCGGATGTTCCTGGGTAGCCATAGGATGACCCATAACCTGGATGTTCCTGGGTAGCCATAGGCTGACCCATAACCCCGATGTTCCTGGGTAGCCATAGGCTGACCCATAACCCGGATGTTCCTGGGTAGTCATAGGCTGACCCATAACCCGGATGTTCCTGGGTAGTCATAGACTGACCCATAACCCGGATGTTCCTGGGTAGCCATAGGATGACCCATAACCCGGATGTTCCTGGGTAGCCATAGGATGACCCATAACCCGGATGTTCCTGCGTAGCCATAGGCTGACCCATAACCCCGATGTTCCTGGGTAGCCATAGGCTGACCCATAACCCGATGTTCCTGCGTAGCCATAGGCTGACCCATAACCTGGATGTTCCTGCGTAGCCATAGGCTGACCCATAACCTGGATGTTCCTGCGTAGCCATAGGATGACCCATAACCCGGATTTTCCTGCGTAGCCATAGGCTGACCCATAACCCGGATGTTCCTGGGTAGCCATAGGCTGACCCATAACCCCGATGTTCCTGCGTAGCCATAGGCTGACCCATAACCCCGATGTTCCTGCGTAGCCATAGGATGACCCATAACCCGGATGTTCCTGGGTAGCCATAGGCTGACCAATAACCCGGATGTTCCTGCGAAGCCATAGGATGACCCATAACCCGGATGTTCCTGGGTAGCCATAGGATGACCCATAACCTGGATGTTCCTGCGAAGCCATAGGCTGACCAATAACCCGGATGTTCTTGGGTAGCCATAGGAAGACCCATAACCCGGATGTTCCTGGGTAGCCATAGGATGACCCATAACCCGGATGTTCCTGGGTAGCCATAGGATGACCCATAACCTGGATGTTCCTGGGTAGCCATAGGCTGACCCATAACCCCGATGTTCCTGGGTAGCCATAGGCTGACCCATAACCCGGATGTTCCTGGGTAGCCATAGGCTGACCCATAACGCGGATGTTCCTGGGTAGCCATAGGATGACCCATAACCCGGATGTTCCTGGGTAGCCATAGGATGACCCATAACCCTGATGTTCCTGGGTAGCCATAGGATGACCCATAACCCGGATGTTCCTGGGTAGCCATAGGATGACCCATAACCCGGATGTTCCTGGGTAGCCATAGGATGACCCATAACCCGGATGTTCCTGGGTAGCCATAGGATGACCCATAACCCGGATGTTCCTGGGTAGCCATAGGATGACCAATAACCCGGATGTTCCTGGGTAGCCATAGGATGACCAATAACCCGGATGTTCCTGCGTAGCCATAGGATGACCAATAACCCGGATGTTCCTGGGTAGCCATAGGATGACCCATAACCCGGATGTTCCTGGGTAGCCATAGGATGACCCATAACCTGGATGTTCCTGGGTAGCCATAGGCTGACTCATAACCCCGATGTTCCTGGGTAGCCATAGGCTGACCCATAACCCGGATGTTCCTGCGTAGCCATAGGCTGACCCATAACCCCGATGTTCCTGCGTAGCCATAGGCTGACCCATAACCCCGATGTTCCTGGGTAGCCATAGGCTGACCCATAACCCGATGTTCCTGCGTAGCCATAGGCTGACCCATAACCTGGATGTTCCTGCGTAGCCATAGGATGACCCATAACCTGGATTTTCCTGCCTAGCCATAGGCTGACCCATAACCCGGATGTTCCTGGGTAGCCATAGGCTGACCCATAACCCCGATGTTCCTGCCTAGCCATAGGCTGACCCATAACCCCGATGTTCCTGCGTAGCCATAGGATGACCCATAACCCGGATGTTCCTGGGTAGCCATAGGCTGACCAATAACCCGGATGTTCCTGCGAAGCCATAGGATGACCCATAACCCGGATGTTCCTGGGTAGCCATAGGATGACCCATAACCTGGATGTTCCTGCGAAGCCATAGGCTGACCAATAACCCGGATGTTCTTGGGTAGCCATAGGAAGACCCATAACCCGGATGTTCCTGGGTAGCCATAGGATGACCCATAACCCGGATGTTCCTGGGTAGCCATAGGATGACTCATAACCTGGATGTTCCTGGGTAGCCATAGGCTGACCCATAACCCGGATGTTCCTGGGTAGCCATAGGCTGACCCATAACCCGGATGTTCCTGGGTAGCCATAGGCTGACCCATAACGCGGATGTTCCTGGGTAGCCATAGGCTGACCCATAACGCGGATGTTCCTGGGTAGCCATAGGATGACCCATAACCCGGATGTTCCTGGGTAGCCATAGGATGACCCATAACCCTGATGTTCCTGGGTAGCCATAGGATGACCCATAACCCGGATGTTCCTGGGTAGCCATAGGATGACCCATAACCCGGATGTTCCTGGGTAGCCATAGGATGACCCATAACCCGGATGTTCCTGGGTAGCCATAGGATGACCAATAACCCGGATGTTCCTGGGTAGCCTTAGGATGACCAATAACCCGGATGTTCCTGCGTAGCCATAGGATGACCAATAACCCGGATGTTCCTGGGTAGCCATAGGATGACCCATAACCCGGATGTTCCTGGGTAGCCATAGGATGACCCATAACCTGGATGTTCCTGGGTAGCCATAGGCTGACCCATAACCCCGATGTTCCTGGGTAGCCATAGGCTGACCCATAACCCGGATGTTCCTGCGTAGCCATAGGCTGACCCATAACCCCGATGTTCCTGCGTAGCCATAGGCTGACCCATAACCCCGATGTTCCTGGGTAGCCATAGGCTGACCCATAACCCGATGTTCCTGCGTAGCCATAGGCTGACCCATAACCTGGATGTTCCTGCGTAGCCATAGGATGACCCATAACCTGGATTTTCCTGCCTAGCCATAGGCTGACCCATAACCCGGATGTTCCTGGGTAGCCATAGGCTGACCCATAACCCCGATGTTCCTGCCTAGCCATAGGCTGACCCATAACCCCGATGTTCCTGCGTAGCCATAGGATGACCCATAACCCGGATGTTCCTGGGTAGCCATAGGCTGACCAATAACCCGGATGTTCCTGCGAAGCCATAGGATGACCCATAACCCGGATGTTCCTGGGTAGCCATAGGATGACCCATAACCTGGATGTTCCTGCGAAGCCATAGGCTGACCAATAACCCGGATGTTCTTGGGTAGCCATAGGAAGACCCATAACCCGGATGTTCCTGGGTAGCCATAGGATGACCCATAACCCGGATGTTCCTGGGTAGCCATAGGATGACTCATAACCTGGATGTTCCTGGGTAGCCATAGGCTGACCCATAACCCGGATGTTCCTGGGTAGCCATAGGCTGACCCATAACCCGGATGTTCCTGGGTAGCCATAGGCTGACCCATAACGCGGATGTTCCTGGGTAGCCATAGGATGACCAATAACCCGGATGTTCCTGCGTAGCCATAGGATGACCAATAACCCGGATGTTCCTGGGTAGCCATAGGATGACCCATAACCCGGATGTTCCTGGGTAGCCATAGGATGACCCATAACCCGGATGTTCCTGGGTAGCCATAGGCTGACCCATAACCCCGATGTTCCTGGGTAGCCATAGGCTGACCCATAACCCGGATGTTCCTGCGTAGCCATAGGCTGACCCATAACCCCGATGTTCCTGCGTAGCCATAGGCTGACCCATAACCCCGATGTTCCTGGGTAGCCATAGGCTGACCCATAACCCGATGTTCCTGCGTAGCCATAGGCTGACCCATAACCTGGATGTTCCTGCGTAGCCATAGGATGACCCATAACCCGGATTTTCCTGCCTAGCCATAGGCTGACCCATAACCCGGATGTTCCTGGGTAGCCATAGGATGACCCATAACCCCGATGTTCCTGCCTAGCCATAGGCTGACCCATAACCCCGATGTTCCTGCGTAGCCATAGGATGACCCATAACCCGGATGTTCCTGGGTAGCCATAGGCTGACCAATAACCCGGATGTTCCTGCGAAGCCATAGGATGACCCATAACCCGGATGTTCCTGGGTAGCCATAGGATGACCCATAACCTGGATGTTCCTGCGAAGCCATAGGCTGACCAATAACCCGGATGTTCTTGGGTAGCCATAGGAAGACCCATAACCCGGATGTTCCTGGGTAGCCATAGGATGACCCATAACCCGGATGTTCCTGGGTAGCCATAGGATGACTCATAACCTGGATGTTCCTGGGTAGCCATAGGCTGACCCATAACCCCGATGTTCCTGGGTAGCCATAGGCTGACCCATAACCCGGATGTTCCTGGGTAGCCATAGGCTGACCCATAACGCGGATGTTCCTGGGTAGCCATAGGATGACCCATAACCCGGATGTTCCTGGGTAGCCATAGGATGACCCATAACCCTGATGTTCCTGGGTAGCCATAGGATGACCCATAACCCGGATGTTCCTGGGTAGCCATAGGATGACCCATAACCCGGATGTTCCTGGGTAGCCATAGGATGACCCATAACCGGGATGTTCCTGGGTAGCCATAGGATGACCAATAACCTGGATGTTCCTGGGTAGCCATAGGATGACCAATAACCTGGATGTTCCTGCGTAGCCATAGGATGACCAATAACCTGGATGTTCCTGGGTAGCCATAGGATGACCAATAACCTGGATGTTCCTGCGTAGCCATAGGATGACCAATAACCTGGATGTTCCTGGGTAGCCATAGGATGACCCATAACCCGGATGTTCCTGGGTAGCCATAGGATGACCCATAACCCGGATGTTCCTGGGTAGCCATAGGATGACCCATAACCCTGATGTTCCTGGGTAGCCATAGGCTGACCCATAACCCCGATGTTCCTGGGTAGCCATAGGCTGACCCATAACCTGGATGTTCCTGCGTAGCCATAGGATGACCCATAACCCGGATGTTCCTGCGTAGCCATAGGATGACCCATAACCCCGATGTTCCTGGGTAGCCATAGGCTGACTCATAACCCGGATGTTCCTGGGTAGCCATAGGATGACCAATAACCTGGATGTTCCTGCGTAGCCATAGGCTGACTCATACACCCGATGTTCCTGGGTAGCCATAGGATGACCCATAACCCGGATGTTCCTGGGTAACCATAGGCTGACTCATAACCCCAATGTTCCTGGGTAGCCATAGGATGACTCATACACCCGGTGTTCCTGGGTAGCCATAGGATGACCAATAACCTGGATGTTCCTGGGTAGCCATAGGATGACTCATACACCCGATGTTCCTGGGTAACCATAGGCTGATTCATAACCCCAATGTTCCTGGGTAGCCATAGGCTGACCAATAACCCGGATGTTCTTGGGTAGCCATAGGAAGACCCATAACCCGGATGTTCCTGGGTAGCCATAGGATGACCCATAACCCGGATGTTCCTGGGTAGCCATAGGATGACTCATAACCTGGATGTTCCTGGGTAGCCATAGGCTGACCCATAACCCCGATGTTCCTGGGTAGCCATAGGCTGACCCATAACCCGGATGTTCCTGGGTAGCCATAGGCTGACCCATAACGCGGATGTTCCTGGGTAGCCATAGGATGACCCATAACCCGGATGTTCCTGGGTAGCCATAGGATGACCCATAACCCTGATGTTCCTGGGTAGCCATAGGATGACCCATAACCCGGATGTTCCTGGGTAGCCATAGGATGACCCATAACCCGGATGTTCCTGGGTAGCCATAGGATGACCCATAACCCGGATGTTCCTGGGTAGCCATAGGATGACCAATAACCCGGATGTTCCTGGGTAGCCATAGGATGACCAATAACCTGGATGTTCCTGCGTAGCCATAGGATGACCAATAACCTGGATGTTCCTGGGTAGCCATAGGATGACCAATAACCTGGATGTTCCTGCGTAGCCATAGGATGACCAATAACCTGGATGTTCCTGGGTAGCCATAGGATGACCCATAACCCGGATGTTCCTGGGTAGCCATAGGATGACCTATAACCCGGATGTTCCTGCGTAGCCATAGGCTGACCCATAACCCCGATGTTCCTGGGTAGCCATAAGATGACCCATAACCCGGATGTTCCTGCGTAGCCATAGGATGACCCATAACCTGGATGTTCCTGGGTAGCCATAGGATGACCCATAACCCGGATGTTCCTGGGTAGCCATAGGATGACCCATAACCCTGATGTTCCTGGGTAGCCATAGGCTGACCCATAACCCCGATGTTCCTGGGTAGCCATAGGCTGACCCATAACCTGGATGTTCCTGCGTAGCCATAGGATGACCCATAACCCGGATGTTCCTGCGTAGCCATAGGATGACCCATAACCCCGATGTTCCTGGGTAGCCATAGGCTGACTCATAACCCGGATGTTCCTGGGTAGCCATAGGATGACCAATAACCTGGATGTTCCTGCGTAGCCATAGGCTGACTCATACACCCGATGTTCCTGGGTAGCCATAGGATGACCCATAACCCGGATGTTCCTGGGTAACCATAGGCTGACTCATAACCCCAATGTTCCTGGGTAGCCATAGGATGACTCATACACCCGATGTTCCTGGGTAGCCATAGGATGACCAATAACCTGGATGTTCCTGGGTAGCCATAGGATGACCAATAACCTGGATGTTCCTGGGTAGCCATAGGATGACTCATACACCCGATGTTCCTGGGTAACCATAGGATGACCCATAACCCCAATGTTCCTGGGTAGCCATAGGATGACCCATAACCCCGATGTTCCTGGGTAGCCATAGGATGACCCATAACCCGGATGTTCCTGGGTAGCCATAGGATGACCCATAACCCGGATGTTCCTGGGTAGCCATAGGATGACCAATAACCTGGATGTTGCTGGGTAGCCATAGGATGACCAATAACCTGGATGTTCCTGGGTAGCCATAGGATGACCCATAACCCGGATGTTCCTGCGTAGCCATAGGATGACCCATAACCCCGATGTTCCTGGGTAGCCATAGGATGACTCATACACCCGATGTTCCTGGGTAACCATAGGCTGACTCATAACCCCAATGTTCCTGGGTAACCATAGGCTGACTCATACACCAGATGTTCCTGGGTAGCCACATTACTATGAATACGCACCCAGTTTTGAATAATCTTGAGATGGATGTGGTGGGTGTCCCTGGTCATTTCTGGGCGGCATCTTCACATCTACACACATGTATGAGGACCCATGTACAGGATGATATCAGTGTGTGTGGAGGTACAGAGGGCTGATTGTTCCCTGTACAATGGGAATATGTAACAGGAGACTTATCACCACAACTGGATTTTGTGTAACGTTCTGCAAATGTAGGTATATCACGCTGCATGGTGTACTGAGGCTGGATGTACGAGGTATATCACGCTGCATGGTGTACTGAGGCTGGATGTATGAGGTATATCACGCTGCATGGTGTACTGAGGCTGGATGTATGAGGTATATCACGCTGCACGGTGTACTGAGGCTGGATGTACGAGGTATATCACGCTGCATGGTGTACTGAGGCTGGATGTATGAGGTATATCACGCTGCACGGTGTACTGAGGCTGGATGTATGAGGTATATCACGCTGCACGGTGTACTGAGGCTGGATGTATGAGGTATATCACGCTGCATGGTGTACTGAGGCTGGATGTACGAGGTATATCACGCTGCATGGTGTACTGAGGCTGGATGTATGAGGTATATCACACGGCACGGTGTACTGAGGCTGGATGTATGAGGTAGATCACGCTGCACGGTGTACTGAGGCTGGATGTATGAGGTATATCACGCTGCATGGTGTACTGAGGCTGGATGTATGAGGTATATCACGCTGCACGGTGTACTGAGGCTGGATGTATGAGGTATATCACGCTGCATGGTGTACTGAGGCTGGATGTATGCGGTATATCACACTGCACGGTGTACTGAGGCTGGATGTATGAGGTATATCACACTGCACGGTGTACTGAGGCTGGATGTATGAGGTATATCACGCTGCACGGTGTACTGAGGCTGGATGTATGAGGTATCTCACGCTGCACGGTGTACTGAGGCTGGATGTATGAGGTATATCACGCTGCATGGTGTACTAAGGCTGGATGTATGAGGTATATCACGCTGCATGGTGTACTGAGGCTGGATGTATGAGGTATATCACACTGCACGGTGTACTGAGGCTGGATGTATGAGGTATATCACACTGCACGGTGTACTGAGGCTGGATGTATGAGGTATCTCACGCTGCACGGTGTACTGAGGCTGGATGTATGAGGTATATCACGCTGCATGGTGTACTAAGGCTGGATGTATGAGGTATATCACGCTGCACGGTGTACTGGGGCTGGATGTATGAGGTATATCACGCTGCACGGTGTACTGAGGCTGGAGGTATGAGGTATCTCACGCTGCACGGTGTACTGAGGCTGGATGTATGAGGTATATCACGCTGCATGGTGTACTGAGGCTGGAGGTATGAGGTATATCACACGGCACGGTGTACTGAGGCTGGATGTATGAGGTATATCACGCTGCACGGTGTACTGAGGCTGGGTGTATGAGGTATATCACGCTGCATGGTGTACTGAGGCTGGATGTATGAGGTATATCACGCTGCATGGTGTACTGAGGCTGGGTGTATGAGGTATATCACGCTGCATGGTGTACTGAGGCTGGGTGTATGAGGTATATCACGCTGCATGGTGTACTGAGGCTGGGTGTATGAGGTATATCACACGGCACGGTGTACTGAGGCTGGAGGTATGAGGTATATCATGCTGCATGGTGTACTGAGGCTGGAGGTATGAGGTATATCACACTGCACGGTGTACTGAGGCTGGAGGTATGAGGTATATCACACTGCACGGTGTACTGAGGCTGGATGTATGAGGTATATCACACTGCATGGTGTACTGAGGCTGGAGGTATGAGGTATATCACACGGCCACGGTGTACTGAGGCTGGGTGTATGAGGTATATCACGCTGCACGGTGTACTGAGGCTGGGTGTATGAGGTATATCATGCTGCATGGTGTACTGAGGCTGGGTGTATGAGGTATATCACGCTGCACGGTGTACTGAGGCTGGATGTATGAGGTATATCACGCTGCACGGTGTACTGAGGCTGGATGTATGAGGTATATCACGCTGCGCGGTGTACTGAGGCTGGATGTATGAGGTATATCACGCTGCGCGGTGTACTGAGGCTGTATGTATGAGGTATATCACGCTGCACGGTGTACTGAGGCTGGATGTATGAGGTATATCACCAGGGCCGTAACTAGGGGGGGGGCTGGGGGGTCACGCGCACCGGGCGCTGGAGGTGAGGGGCGCTGTGAGGTCCGGTGACAGGTGTGTGGACGCTGTAGCGGCATGTTACTTTGACTCCGTCCATCTCCTACTAGCGCGGCTGCAGGAAGCGCTGATGACTTCGAAAAGACTTACCGGACGCTGATTGGCTGAATTCAGCCAATCAGCGTCCGGCAAGTCTTTTTGAAGTCATCAGCGCTTCCCGCCGCAGCGCTAGTAGGAGACGGACGAAGTCAAAGTAAGATGTGGCTACACCATCAGCAGCATGGGATGAGGAGGAGAAGGGCAGCAGCCGTGGCGGTGAGAGGACTGTGCGGGGAGGGGGGGGGTCTCCGGCGCCAGGGACAAGGCGTCATTTGGTCCGGTCCCCCCTGTCAGCTGCTAACTAAGCAGCGGGGAATAAACGCTGTGCGCATGCGCACAGCGTCTATTCCCGCAGCCAGGGGGCTGGGGGCATGGCTAGAGGCTCACAGAGCCTCTGGGTCATGCCCCCATAGCGGCAAAATGGGGGCGTGGCCTCGCGGGAGAGCAGCGATTATAGGCCACGCCCCCCGAAAATTTCGGCGCGCCATATCACGCTGCACGGTGTACTGAGGCTGGATGTATGAGGAATATCACACTGCACGGTGTACTGAGGCTGGGTGTATGAGGTATCTCACGCTGCACGGTGTACTGAGGCTGGATGTATGAGGTATATCACACTGCACGGTGTACTGAGGCTGGATGTATGAGGTATATCACGCTGCGCGGTGTACTGGGGCTGGAGGTATGAGGTATATCACGCTGCATTGTGTACTGAAGCTGGATGTATGAGGTATATCACGCTGCGCGGTGTACTGAGGCTGGATGTATGAGGTATATAAGACGGCACGGTGTACTGAGGCTGGATGTATGAGGTATATCACGCTGCACGGTGTACTGAGGCTGGATGTATGAGGTATATCACGCTGCATTGTGTACTGAGGCTGGATGTATGAGGTAATGCTTCTTTTATTGAAAATTACATCCATTTTATACAAAAATATATACATATATACATCCTTTTTACATATATAGAATCAAACCTAAAAACCCTCCCCCACCCCACCAACCTTCACCATCCCTCTTCAATAACATTCATTTAACTATGGTTTAGACCTACTATCTACTACCTCCCGATCCGGGAAATGAGAACTGTATCCTTACTCCATCCAAAACCATTCAAACCCTTCCATACCCTTACTCCCCTATTCATTTCACCTGCCACACCACACTATACCAACCATCATTCTCACGTATCCTTACACTCTTCCCAATCACTCACTCTCCCATCATTCATACCTATCACTCATCCCCATCACCCTCACCCTAACCCATCACCTTTAACACATAAAACACATTCTTTACCCATACTCACAAAACCTCATAGAGTAGGGCCATATCTCACTTTTCCCTTATTTCACCTGACCCACCACCATCCTTGCATTCCCCTCCACCCAACACATTCTTACCATCAACCGACCTCTCAGACAAACCTACATCCCCTTTCCCAGGATCAGGAGGCCTAGCTGAAAAGCCTATCAACTTTCCCCTATTGTCCTCAGGCTTTACCTTGTCTATTCCTCCCCGTTCCTCTGCTTCCTCCCGTGCTACCTCCTTTCCCTCTCCCTCCCCTTTTCCTTTCCGACTGCTAATCTGCACTACTTTCCCTGTTTCCAAGGACAGTCTTTCCACTTTCTCTACCTCCTCCTCCTCCCTTCTACTCTTTTTCCTGAGCTTTTTCCTTTTCCCTTCCTTGCTTGCGTTTCCTTTCTTCCTCCTCCCTCCATCAGCTATATTTTTTCTCAGGACTAAACTCTCCCCCTCCTTATAAATCTCCTCCTCTCCCTCCTCTTCACTTTCACTATCCTCCTCTTCTCCTGAAAAGGCTAAAAATCAATTGGCCAGACTTATCACCTCCTCCTCCCCTTTCCTCTTTGTGGCACTTTTGTTTCTCCTTACTTCCTGAAACTGTTCCTCCTTCCTCTGTTCCTGATCCTTCACCCATGTTACCACTGTCTGCCCCTCCATTACTACTTTCTTGAACTTACCCCCTGCTCCACCTTCAGGTGCTCTATCCGCATGGCGCATCGACTCTGGACATCTACTATAGGGGTGCCCCTCGAGGCCACACAAATTACATTTCACTGTACTGCATGACCCCGAGAGGTGACCTGCCTCGTTGCAGAGAGAACACTTTACCACTCCACATTCACTGCTGGTATGTCCCTCCTCCCCGCAACGAAAGCAGGTCCTTGGTTGGCCCGGATAGAACACCTGAATGCGGTCCCTACCTATGTGTGCAGCTGAAGGGAGATGCACTTTCCTCCCCCCAACCTGGTGCAGCCTAACCTGAATGGTCCATGCACCTCCCCATACCCCCAACGTGTGATCTACTTTCTGCAGGTCCCCTTGCAAGCTGCACTGCCTACTCAACCAGTATTTAATATCATTGGCTGGGATAGTTTCGTCCCGCACTAGAATTCGGACCCTAACATTTTCCACTCTGGACTTTGATGAAATGAGGTACCCTTTGTATGCTACCTCGTGCCTCTTTACTCCCCATTGCTCCACCACTTCATTCATTTTATCCTCCCGCAAGAAACTCAAATCAAAGATTGGGGATCTTTCCGGATGGATACAGGCTGTCAAGTCACGGGCACAACAATTTAATGTAAATATCATATTTAGAAATGTTTCCTTTGGGGGTACCGGATCTGTATCCACCCACTTAAACTGAACAACATGCCTCCGTCTCCCATTTACCTCCTGGCCCGTGACCTGACTCTGCCTGTCCATATTGTTGCTACCGGTCTGTTTCAGCACATTTGCATATGATACAGGTGATACATTGCAGACAGGGTCAGACACATTACCCCCAGCAGCAGCAGGTAACGGCACCTTTTTGCTCTGGATAGTCTGAGCAATGATTTTAAGTGCTGCCCCTGCCCTTTCTGGGACCATCATATCCCCATACACTGTCTCCATGACCTGCCTTTCCCCATGCAACAACTTATCAGTGTCCAGGCACTTCTGGCCCTGAGTCATTTTACTCTCAGATGCAATATTAGCAGTTCCTCCAGCCTTTTCCACAAGGCTCTGTCCAGGCTTCTGCCCATCATCCTCCATCACACTGACTTCTGAGCAGTCCATATTGTGTGCAATGTCATTGTTATTAGCGGTTCCTCCAGCCTTCTCCACAAGGCTCTGTCCAGGCTTCTTCCCATCATCCTTCACCACACTGACCTCTGAGCAGTCCATACTGTGTGCAATGTCATTGTTATTTGCAGTTCCTCCAGCCTTCTCCACAAGGCTCTGTCCAGGCTTCTGGCCACCATCCTTCACCACACTGACCTCTGAGCAGTCCATACTGTGTGCAATGTCTTCTGGCTGGCCTGGACTCAGCTTCTTATCAGCCAGTGTGATCTGCCCATCCCCCGGCTCTGGATTCTCCCTCTCAGCTGGAGTCTGGTCTGACCTCTCTCTGACCTCTCTGCAGCCGGCCACTCCCTGTTCTGGATCTGCAGGTTCCTGCACCTGGCTCTCAGCAACAGGGAAATCCTGCAGTGACTGGGTTGCAATTAACCCCTGCTCTGCTGGTTTCACCTTTACATAGTCTTTTTGTTTCCTTTTCTTAGCAATGTGACTTTTCAGCTTACTTATAGTATTAGTGCATAATATTATGCGGTCTCTCCACATCTGGCGCTCCCAGCTGCGGCAGGAGTTTCTTTGCTTCTTTGCATTATACATTCTGCAACACACTTTCTTAACTTCTGCACTTAGCTCCTGCAGGGTCATCTTAGCAAAAGCTTCATTTTCACTTTCTTCTTCACTGGATTCATCTTCTTTCAGTTCCATATCATCATCATCTTCATTCTCAGACAGCAAATCTTGTCCCCCCACGGTAGCTGCTATGCCGCCGCCGGCGTTGGCCTCCCCGCCGGGTTCCTCCATCACTTCCCCCTGCAGCTGGCTTGCTGCAGGGGTACCTCCGGATTCATCCGGGGGGACTTTCCTTCTGCCATCTTTGGGATCTTTATCAGAGGCTCCTGCTGCAGATGTTGAGGCAGCAGCAGGGATTTTCTTCCTCTGAGGCTTGTTCCCGATAGCCCGTCCTTTGCCTTTCACCATTGCTGGTTGTAGCAGGCCCAAAGCACCAGGGCTTGCCTGAATGCTTCCCCCACCTGGGTCCCCTGGCTTGGGGATACCTGGAGGAGGAGCCACTGCTAGAGTACAGCTTCTCTACCTTCTCAGGAGCTGCAGCACACACACCCTCCTCCTGCACTGAGGCTGGATGTATGAGGTATATCACGCTGCATGGTGTACTGAGGCTGGATGTATGAGGGATATCACGCTGCATGGTGTACTGAGGCTGGATGTATGAGGTATATATTACGCTGCATGTTGTACTGACGCTGGATGTATTAGGTATATCACGGTGTACTGAGGCTGGATGTATGAGGTATATCACGCTGCGCGGTGTACTCAGGCTGGATTTATGAGGTATATCACGCTGCACGGTGTACTGAGGCTGGATGTATGAGGTATATCACGCTGCACGGTGTACTGAGGCTGGATGTATGAGGTATATCACGCTGCACGGTGTACTGAGGCTGGATGTATGAAGTATATCACGCTGCACGGTGCACTGAGGCTGGATGTATGAGGTATATCACGCTGCAAGGTGTACTGAGGCTGGATGTATGAAGTATATCACGCTGCACGGTGTACTGAGGCTGGATGTATGAGGTATGTCATGCTGCATGGTGTACTGAGGCTGGATGTATGAGGTATATCATGGTGCATGGTGTACTGAGGCTGGATGTATGAGGTATATCACGCTGCACGGTGTACTGAGGCTGGATGTATGAGGTATATCATGGTGCATGGTGTACTGAGGCTGGATGTATGAGGCATCACGCTGCATGGTGTACTGAGGCTGGCTGTATGAGGTATATCACGCTGCATGGTGTACTGAGGCTGGATGTATGAGGTATATCACGGTGCATGGTGTACTGTGGCTGGATGTATGAGGTATATCACGCTGCACGGTGTACTGAGGCTGGATGTATGAGGTATATCACGCTGCACGGTGTACTGAGGCTGGATGTATGAGGTATCTCACGCTGCACTGAGGCTGGATGTATGAGGTATATCACGCTGCATGGTGTACTGAGGCTGGATTATGAGGTATATCACGCTGCATGGTGTAGTGAGGCCGGATGTATGAGGTATATCACGCTGCATGGTGTACTGAGACTGGATGTATGAGGTATATCACGCTGCATGGTGTACTGAGGCTGGATGTATGAGGTATATCACGCTGCACGGTGTACTGTGGCTGGATGTATGAGAAATATCACGCTGCATGGTGTAGTGAGGCCGGATGTATGAGGTATATCACGCTGCATGGTGTACTGAGGCTGGCTGTATGAGGTATATCACGCTGCATGGTGTACTGAGGCTGGATGTATGAGGTATATCACGCTGCATGGTGTACTGAGGCTGGATGTATGAGGTATATCACGCTGCATGGTGTACTGAGGCTGGAGGTATGAGGTATATCACACGGCACGGTGTACTGAGGCTGGATGTATGAGGTATCTCACGCTGCACTGAGGCTGGATGTATGAGGTGTATCACGCTGCACGGTGTACTGAGGCTGGATGTATGAGGTATATCACGCTGCACGGTGTACTGAGGCTGGATGTATGAGGTATATCACACTTCACGGTGTACTGAGGCTGGATGTATGAGGTATATCACGCTGCACGGTGTACTGAGGCTGGGTGTATGCGGTATTTCACGCTGCATGGTGTACTGAGGCTGGGTGTATGAGGTACATCACGCAGCACGGTGTACTGAGGCTGGGTGTATGAGGTATCTCACGCTGCACGGTGTACTGAGGCTGGATGTATGAGGTATATCACGCTGCACGGTGTACTGAGGCTGGATGTATGAGGTATATCATGCTGCACGGTGTACTGAGGCTGGATGTATGAGGTATATCACACTGCATGGTGTACTGAGGCTGGATGTATGAGGTATATCACGCTGCACGGTGTATTGAGGCTGGATGTATGAGGTATATCACGCTGCTTGGTGTATTGAGACTGGATGTATGAGGTATATCACACTGCACGGTGTACTGAGGCTGGATGTATGAGGTATATCACGCGGGATGCAGTTACCATCCCGGCGGTCGGGATCCCGGCGTTCAGAATCCCGACGCCGGAATCCCGACCGCCGATATGCCGACACATTCTCCCTCCTTGGGTGTCCACGACACCCCTGGAGGGAGAATAAATTAGTGAGGTATATCACGCTGCACGGTGTACTGAGGCTGGATGTATGAGGTATATCACGCTGCATGGTGTACTGAGGCTGGATGTATGAGGTATATCACGCTGCATGGTGTACTGAGGCTGGGTGTATGAGGTATATCACGCTGCATGGTGTACTGAGGCTGGATGTATGAGGTATATCACGCTGCATGGTGTACTGAGGCTGGATGTATGAGGTATATCACGCTGCATGGTGTACTGAGGCTGGATGTATGAGGTATATCACGCTGCATGGTGTACTGAGGCTGGATGTATGAGGTATATCACGCTGCACGGTGTACTGAGGCTGGGTGTATGAGGTATATCACGCTGCACGGTGTACTGAGGCTGGGTGTATGAGGTATATCACGCTGCACGGTGTACTGAGGCTGGGTGTATGAGGTATATCACGCTCCATGGTGTACTGAGGCTGGAGGTATGAGGTATATCACGCTGCACGGTGTACTGAGGCCGGATGTATGAGGTATATCACGCTGCATGGTGTACTGAGGCTGGATGTATGAGGTATATCACGCTGCACGGTGTACTGAGGCTGGATGTATGAGGTATATCACGCTGCACGGTGTACTGAGGCTGGGTGTATGAGGTATATCACACTGCACGGGGTACTGAGGCTGGATATATGAGGTATATCACGCTGCATGGTGTACTGAGGCTGGAGGTATGAGGTATATCACGCTGCACGGTGTACTGAGGCTGGATGTATGAGGTATATCACGCTGCATGGTGTATTGAGGCTGGATGTATGAGGTATCTCACGCTGCACGGTGTACTGAGGCTGGATGTATGAGGTATATCATGCAGCATGGTGTACTGAGGCTGGATGTATGAGGCGCTGCATGGTGTACTAAGGCTGTGCTCCCCTATATAGGCACTTATACACATTACACTATGCAGATGCTTCGCTGTGCTCCCCTATATAGACACCTATACACATATTACACTATGTTCATGCCGCCCTGTGCTCCCCTATATAGGCACCTATACACATTACACCATGTACGTGCCTCGATGTGCTCCCCTATATAGGCACCTATACACATTACACTATGTACGTACCTCCCTGTGCTCCCCTATATAGGCACCTATACACATTACACTATGTACATGACACCCTGTGCTCCCCTATATAGGCACCTAGACACATTACACTATGTACATGCCGCCCTGTGCTCCCCTATATAGGCACCTATACACATTACACCATGCACGTGCCTCCCTGTGCTCCCCTATATAGGCACCTATACACATGCCGCCCTGTGCTCTCCTATACACATTACACTATGCACATGCCGCAATGTGCTCCCCTATATAGGCACCTATACACATTACACTATGTACGTGACACCCTGTGCTCCCCTATATAGGCACCTATACACATTACACTATGCACATGCCGCCCTGTGCCCCCCTATATAGGCACCTATACACATCACACCATGTACATGCAACCCTGTGCACCCTTATATAGGCACCTATACACATCACACATGTACGTGCCGCCCTGTGCTCCCCTATATAGGCATGCACCTATACACGTTACACTATGCACATGCCGCCCTGTGCTCCCCTATATAGGCACCTATACACATTACACTATGTACATGCCCTATATAGGCACCTATACACATTACACTATGTACATGCCCTATATAGGCACCTATACACATCACACCATGTACATGCCCTATATAGGCACCTATACACATTACACTATGTACGTGCCCTATATAGACACCTATACACATGGCTTACATACACACTTGCAGAAGGCTGAAGCAGCACATACACACGGATTCTGAGTTTCTGCGCATGCGTGCTGAGTGTGAAGTAACAAGCGGGTGAAACACAATCTTGCCTGCTTACCCACCTGCGTTTCAGGCCTCGTTATGGCTTCCGCCCGCTGATTGGTCGGTGTAGTGTCAGACGGTAGTGTTTCTCCATGGTGATTGGCTGATTCTGGAAGACTCCTTGAGTACCGCTCGCTGATTGGCTGAGAGCGATATGTTAAAGCGAGGCTTGGAATCGCTGTCACCGCCGGTTTGTATGTGTGTGGAGCCACAGCCCGAGATCCGTCCTGCTGAGGTTCAGGTTGAGATTTCCCGGTACGTACGTACGTACGTGTGTGTGTGTGTGTGTGTGTGTGTGTGTTTGTGTGTTTGTCCCAGTACGTGTGTGTGTGTGTGTGTTTGCGCCCGTGTTTGCGCCCACGCCTGCGTTCCTTGTATTACCCTATAGTGTATCGCTCCCCTATAGTGTCTCCATCTCTTTAAATTCTCTTCATTCCCCTATATAGTGTCTCCCTGTATCGCTCCCCTATACTGTCTCCATCTCCTATATTCTCTACATTCCCCTATATCGTTTCTCTGTATCCTTATATATATATATATATATATATATATATATATATATATATATATATATAGTGTCTCCGTGTCCTTATGTATAGTGTCTCAGTCTCCCCCCTATATAGTGTCTCCCTGTATCGCTCCCATATAGTCTGTCTCCCCTAAATTCTCTACATTCCCCTATATAGTGTCTCCCTGTATCGCTCCCCTATACTGTCTCCGTCTCCCCTAAATTCTCTACATTCCCCTATATCGTGTCTCCGTATCCTTATATACAGTGTCTCCGTATCCTTATATATAGTGTCTGTCTCCCCCCTATATAGTGTATCGCTCCCATATAGTCTCCGTCTCCCCTAAATTCTCTACATTCCCCTATATAGTGTCTCCCTGTATCGCTCCCCTATACTGTCTCCATCTCCTATATTCTCTACATTCCCCTATACAGTGTCTCCGTATCCTTATATACAGTGTCTCTGTATCCTTATATATAGTGTCTGTCTCCCCCCTATATAGTGTATCGCTCCTATATAGTCTCCGTCTCACCTAAATTCTCTACATTCCCATATATAGTGTCTCAGTTCCCCCTATATAGTGTCTCCCTGTATCGCTCCCCTATACTGTCTCTGTCTCCCCTTAATTCTCTACATTCCCCTATATCGTGTCTCCGTATCCTTATATATAGTGTCTCCCTGTATCGCTCCCCTATATTGTCTCCATCTCCCCTTATATAGCGTCTCCCTGTATTGCTCCACTATTCTGTCTCCATCTCGGAAGAGGGTAAAAGCCGGAAACATAGTAAATGCATTGAAAAATCCGGAAACTATGTAAAGTGTATTACATAGGTAAATAAAAACATTAGGAAGACATGGGGAAGGTCGACAAACAAAAGGTCAACATTGGGTTTTTACACCTTTTTCTTTTGAGCCGACATGTGCCGACAGGTGGTATTTCATGCCCTACCATTCACTAGGCGTGGTAGAATAAAGGTACTTGTTTCCTAGCACGGCCACCCCGATTTCCATCGGGGTGGTCGTGTCTGAAAAATTGCGTCGGTCGCATGCGATGCGACCGACGCGATTTTTTAATTGAATGACATGTGAATAGGGTCCCTGGGACCCGATTTTACATTACATTCAATGTAAAATATTCCCTACACCCCCAATTTTACACCCTCAACGCCACCCCACGATTGACGTGAACCCGAAGCGTGGCGAGGGGTGGCAGTGCGCGTCCTCCGACCTTTTCATTCCCCTACTATCCACGTCGGCGTGGAGTTGAGAATATAAAGTGTGGCGAGCGGACGCGTATTACTTTACAGGTATATGCGGGGCTCGCTGCACTCGCCACGCTTCAGGCTCGGTGGCTCGCTTAACTTTAAGGTACACGATGCCCACGATTGTGGCCGTGTTAGGAAACAAGTACCGAATAAAATAGTGTGCTGAGCGCAGCGAGGCACCGCACCCAAAGCATGGCGAGCGCAGCGAGGCTCTACAAGGGGACGTGGTGCTAAGTTACAGTGCCCATGTCGACTGTGTTGAAATTCAGGACAAAAAAAAAGGTGAAAAACCCCATGTCAACCTTCCCTATGTTGACCTAATGCTTGTATCGACCTAATGACATGTCGACCTTCAGTCATGTCAACATTCCTGCATGTCGACCTTCAGTCATGTCGACCTAATGCTTGTCGACCTACTTGCTGTCTATCCAATGATCCATACCCAATACACTTTACATGGTTTCCGGCTTTTACCCACCCCCCTCCATCTCTCCTATATTCTCTACATTCCCCTACAGTGTCTCAGTCTCCCCCTATATAGTGTCTCCCTGTATCGCTCCCCTATATTCTCTACATTCCCCTATATATATTGTCTCCGTCTCCCCCTATATAGTGTTTCCCTAGATCACTCCCCTATAGTCTCCATCTCCCCTAAATTCTCTGCATTCCCATATATAGTGTCTCCCTGTATCGCTCCCCTAGAGTGTCTCCATCTCCCCTATATTCTCTACATTCTCCTATAGAGTCTCCATCTCCCCATATATAATGTCTCCCTGCATCGCTTCCCTATATAGTGTCTCCATCTCCCCTAAATTCTCTGCATCCCCCTATATAGTGTCTGCCTGTATTGCTCCCCTATATAGTTTCTCCATCTCCGCTAAATTCTCTACATTTCCCTATATAGTGTCTCCCTGTATCGCTTCCTTTTACTGTCTCCATCTCCCCTAAATGCTGTGCATTTCCCTATATATAGAGCAGGGTTGCCTACCTGACCCTCTCCATGAGGGAGAAATGCTCTGCTCCTGGGCTTCCCTGGTAATATATGATTGCCAGCACCTGTGGTGACACCTTTCTTATCAGTTACCCAGCTCCCCACAGGTGCTGGCAATCCTACATTATCCATACCTCCCAGCATGCCCCTCTCCAGGAGGACACAATGCTCTGCTCCTGGGCTTCCCTGGTAATGTATGATTGCCAGCACCTGTGGTGACACCTTTCTTATCAGTTACCTAGCTCCCCACAGGTGCTGGCAATCCTACATTATCCATACCTCCCAGCATGTCCCTCTCCAGGAGGACACAATGCTCTGTTCCTGGGCTTCCCTGGTAATGTAGGATTGCCAGCACCTGTGGTGACGCCTTTCTTATCAGTTACCTAGCTACCCACAGGTGCTGGCAATCATACATTATCCATACCTCCCAGCATGCCCCTCTCCAGGAGGACACAATGCTCTGTTCCTGGGCCAGGCCCGGCTACATTCCCTGCTCGCTGCACTGTTAGTGCTCACCAGACGGGCTCCTGTGACAGAACTGTACTGGCTGATATAATCTGGTGCTGGGCCGGGCCCGGCTACATTCCCTGCACACTGCACTGTTGGTGCTCACCAGACGGGCTCCTGTGACAGAACTGTACTGGCTGATATAATCTGGTGCTGGGCCAGGCCCGGCTACAATCCCTGCTCGCTGCACTGTTGGTGCTCACCAGACGGGTTCCTGTGACAGAACTGTACTGGCTGATATAATCTGGTGCTGGGCCAGGCCCTGATACATTCCCTGCTCGCTGCACTGTTGGTGCTCAGCAGACGGGCTCCTGTGACAGAACTGTACTGGCTGATATAATCTGGTGCTGGGCCAGGCCCGGCTACATTCCCTGCTCGCTGCACTGTTGGTGCTCAGCAGACGGGCTCCTGTGACAGAACTGTACTGGCTGATATAATCTGGTGCTGGGCCAGGCCCGGCTACATTCCCTGCTCGCTGCACTGTTAGTGCTCACCAGACGGGCTCCTGTGACAGAACTGTACTGGCTGATATAATCTGGTGCTGGGCCAGGCCCGGCTACATTCCCTGCTCGCTGCACTGTTGGTGCTCAGCAGACGGGCTCCTGTGACAGAACTGTACTGGCTGATATAATCTGGTGCTGGGCCAGGCCCGGCTACATTCCCTGCTCGCTGCACTGTTAGTGCTCACCAGACGGGCTCCTGTGACAGAACTGTACTGGCTGATATAATCTGGTGCTGGGCCAGGCCCGGCTACATTCCCTGCTCGCTGCACTGTTGGTGCTCACCAGACAGGCTCCTGTGACAGAACTGTACTGGCTGATATAATTTGGTGCTGGGCCAGGCCCGGCTACATTTCCTGCTCGCTGCACTGTTGGTGTTTACCAGACGGGCTCCTGTGACAGAACTGTACTGGCTGATATAATCTGGTGCTGGGCCAGGCCCGGCTACATTCCCTGCTCGCTGCACTGTTAGTGCTCAGCAGATGGGCTCCTGTGACAGAACTGTACTGGCTGATATAATCTGGTGCTGGGCCAGGCCCGGCTACATTCCCTGCTCGCTGCACTGTTGGTGCTCACCAGACAAGCTCCTGTGACAGAACTGTACTGGCTGATCTAATCTGGTGCTGGGCCAGGCCCGGCTACATTCCCTGCTCGCTGCACTGTTGGTGCTCACCAGACGGGCTCCTGTGACAGAACTGTACTGGCTGATATAATCTGGTGCTGGGCCAGGCCAGGCTACATTCCCTGCTCGCTGCACTGTTGGTGCTCAGCAGACGGGCTCCTGTGACAGAACTGTACTTGCTGATATAATCTGGTGCTGGGCCAAGCCCCGGCTACATTCCCTGCTCGCTGCACTGTTGGTGCTCAGCAGACGGGCTCCTATGACAGAACTGTACTGGCTGATATAATCTGGTGCTGGGCCAGGCCCTGCTACATTCCCTGCTCGCTGCACTGTTGGTGCTCACCAGACGGGCTCCTGTGACAGAACTGTACTGGCTGATATAATCTGGTGCTGGGCCAGGCCCGGCTACATTCCCTGCTCGCTGCACTGTTAGTGCTCACCAGACAAGCTCCTGTGACAGAACTGTACTGGCTGATATAATCTGGTGCTGGGCCAGGCCCGGCTACATTCCCTGCTCGCTGCACTGTTGGTGCTCAGCAGACGGGCTCCTGTGACAGAACTGTACTGGCTGATATAATCTGGTGCTGGGCCAGGCCCGGCTACATTCCCTGCTCGCTGCACTGTTGGTGCTCAGCAGACGGGCTCCTGTGACAGAACTGTACTGGCTGATATAATCTGGTGCTGGGCCAGGCCCGGCTACATTCCCTGCTCGCTGCACTGTTGGTGCTCAGCAGACGGGCTCCTGTGACAGAACTGTACTGGCTGATATAATCTGGTGCTGGGCCAGGCCCGGCTACATTCCCTGCTCGCTGCACTGTTAGTGCTCAGCAGACGGGCTCCTGTGACAGAACTGTACTGGCTGATATAATCTGGTGCTGGGCCAGGCCCTGCTACATTCCCTGCTCGCTGCACTGTTAGTGCTCAGCAGACGGGCTCCTGTGACAGAACTGTACTGGCTGATATAATCTGGTGCTGGGCCAGGCCCGGCTACATTCCCTGCTCGCTGCACTGTTAGTGCTCACCAGACGGGCTCCTGTGACAGAACTGTACTGGTTGATATAATCTGGTGCTGGGCCAGGCCCGGCTACATTCCCTGCTCGCTGCACTGTTGGTGCTCAGCAGACGGGCTCCTGTGACAGAACTGTACTGGCTGATATAATCTGGTGCTGGGCCAGGCCCGGCTACATTCCCTGCTCGCTGCACTGTTGGTGCTCAGCAGACGGGCTCCTGTGACAGAACTGTACTGGCTGATATAATCTGGTGCTGGGCCAGGCCCTGCTACATTCCCTGCTCGCTGCACTGTTGGTGCTCAGCAGACGGGCTCCTGTGACAGAACTGTACTGGCTGATATAATCTGGTGCTGGGCCAGGCCCGGCTACATTCCCTGCTCGCTGCACTGTTAGTGCTCAGCAGTCGGGCTCCTGTGACAGAACTGTACTGGCTGATATAATCTGGTGCTGGGCCAGGCCCGGCTACATTCCCTGCTCGCTGCACTGTTGGTGCTCAGCAGACGGGCTCCTGTGACAGAACTGTACTGGCTGATATAATCTGGTGCTGGGCCAGGCCCGGCTACATTCCCTGCTCGCTGCACTGTTGGTGCTCAGCAGACGGGCTCCTGTGACAGAACTGTACTGGCTGATATAATCTGGTGCTGGGCCGGGCCCGGCTACATTCCCTGCTCGCTGCACTGTTGGTGCTCACCAGACGGGCTCCTGTGTCAGAACTGTACTGGCTGATATAATCTGGTGCTGGGCCAGGCCCGGCTACATTCCCTGTTCGCTGCACTGATAGTGCTCAGCAGACGGGCTCCTGTGACAGAACTGCACTGGCTGATATAATCTGGTGCTGGGCCAGGCCCGGCTACATTCCCTGCTCGCTGCACTGTTGGTGCTCAGCAGACGGGCTCCTGTGACAGAACTGTACTGGCTGATATAATCTGGTGCTGGGCCAGGCCCTGCTACATTCCCTGCTCGCTGCACTGTTGGTGCTCACCAGACGGGCTCCTGTGACAGAACTGCACTGGCTGATATAATCTGGTGCTGGGCCAGGCCCGGCTACATTCCCTGCTCGCTGCACTGTTGGTGCTCAGCAGACGGGCTCCTGTGACAGAACTGTACTGGCTGATATAATCTGGTGCTGGGCCGGGCCCTGCTACATTCCCTGCTCGCTGCACTGTTAGTGCTCACCAGACGGGCTCCTGTGACAGAACTGTACTGGCTGATATAATCTGGTGCTGGGCCAGGCCCGGCTACATTCCCTGCTCGCTGCACTGTTGGTGCTCAGCAGACGGGCTCCTGTGACAGAACTGTACTGGCTGATATAATCTGGTGCTGGGCCAGGCCCGGCTACATTCCCTGCTCGCTGCACTGTTGGTGCTGAGCAGACGGGCTCCTGTGACAGAACTGTACTGGCTGATATAATCTGGTGCTGGGCCAGGCCCGGCTACATTCCCTGCTCGCTGCACTGTTGGTGCTCACCAGACGGGCTCCTGTGACAGAACTGTACTGGCTGATATAATCTGGTGCTGGGCCAGGCCCGGCTACATTCCCTGCTCGCTGCACTGTTAGTGCTCACCAGACGGGCTCCTGTGACAGAACTGTACTGGCTGATATAATCTGGTGCTGGGCCAGGCCCGGCTACATTCCCTGCTCGCTGCACTGTTGGTGCTCAGCAGACGGGCTCCTGTGACAGAACTGTACTGGCTGATATAATCTGGTGCTGGGCCAGGCCCGGCTACATTCCCTGCTCGCTGCACTGTTAGTGCTCACCAGACGGGCTCCTGTGACAGAACTGTACTGGCTGATTATAATCTGGTGCTGGGCCAGGCCCGGCTACATTCCCTGCTCGCTGCACTGTTGGTGCTCAGCAGACGGGCTCCTGTGACAGAACTGTACTGGCTGATATAATCTGGTGCTGGGCCAGGCCCGGCTACATTCCCTGCTCGCTGCACTGTTAGTGCTCACCAGACGGGCTCCTGTGTCAGAACTGTACAGGCTGATATAATCTGGTGCTGGGCCAGGCCCGGCTACATTCCCTGCTCGCTGCACTGTTGGTGCTCAGCAGACGGGCTCCTGTGACAGAACTGTGCGCTTCTCAGCCGTTATGTGTGAGTGTCTTATTCCAAAGGTAAATGGGGACGTGTCCTCCCTGTCCTGGGAGTTTGTATTCTGATGGACTCCTAGTACTATGCCAGTCTGTCCCCTTGTAGCAGACCCATTATCTATCTATAGTTCTAACTTCTCCAGTCCGTATGGCTGCTGTACCCACCATGGCAGTGTCAGGGTTACAGGATGGTATAAGGCAGAGGCAGCTTGAAAAAGGTGGTGCAGTCAGGGGGATATTTAGGAGCCTGGTGACGGGAGGCATTACATAAACCGCATTATGGCTTAATGGTTCTAACGTTGTGAGACTTTAGTCCATAACTGATGAGTAATATTACCTCGCTTGGCACAGTCATTGCCTGTGTACACCACACACGCAACACACACACACACCTCGCTTGGAACTGTCATTGCCTTTGTGAAACACACGCAGCACACACACACACACACACACACCTGTGTGAACAGCATGGTCACTCCCTGATCTTTCTTTCCTCACACCTTTTGTCATCTTTGTCTTTCAGGCGCCAAGCTCTAACGCCAGGATGAGTGTGGAGGCCACAGGAAAGCCCTTGAAGGTGGGCTCCCGGGTCGAGGTGATCGGGAAGGGCCACCGTGGAACCGTAGCTTTTGTGGGAGCCACGCTGTTTGCCACAGGAAAGTGGGTGGGCGTTATTCTGGATGATCCCAAGGGCAAGAACGACGGCACAGTGCAGGGCAGGAGATACTTCACCTGTGAGGAGAACCATGGGATATTTGTGCGTCAGTCGCAGGTAAGACCATTAAAGTTATTCACAATCTAGTTCAGATGATTTCCTGCACTTCCTGTGCGTGTATCACCGGTACGAGTCCGGCCTTCATCCACGGCCCGCTTACTACGTACTGTACGCTCTGTCCTATACATCCACCCTCCTGGTCACCTTGTTCTACCATCACAGGTACGAGTCCGGCCTTCATCCACTGCCCGCTTACTACGTACTGTACGCTCTGTCCTATACATCCACCCTCCTGGTCACCTTGTTCTACCCATCACAGGTACGAGTCCGGCCTTCATCCACTGCCCGCTTACTACGTACTGTACGCTCTGTCCTATACATCCACCCTCCTGGTCACCTTGTTCTACCCATCACAGGTACGAGTCCGGCCTTCATCCACTGCCCGCTTACTACGTACTGTACGCTCTGTCCTATACATCCACCCTCCTGGTCACCTTGTTCTACCCATCACAGGTACGAGTCCGGCCTTCATCCACTGCCCGCTTACTACGTACTGTACGCTCTGTCCTATACATCCACCCTCCTGGTCACGTTGTTCTACTCGTCACAGGTACGAGTCCGGCCTTCATCCACTGCCCGCTTACTACGTACTGTACGCTCTGTCCTATACATCCACCCTCCTGGTCACCTTGTTCTACTCGTCACAGGTACGAGTCCGGCCTTCATCCACTGCCCGCTTACTACGTACTGTACGCTCTGTCCTATACATCCACCCTCCTGGTCACCTTGTTCTACCCATCACAGGTACGAGTCCGGCCTTCATCCACTGCCCGCTTACTACGTACTGTACGCTCTGTCCTATACATCCACCCTCCTGGTCACCTTGTTCTACCCATCACAGGTACGAGTCCGGCCTTCATCCACTGCCCGCTTACTACGTACTGTACGCTCTGTCCTATACATCCACCCTCCTGGTCACCTTGTTCTACCCATCACAGGTACGAGTCCGGCCTTCATCCACTGCCCGCTTACTACGTACTGTACGCTCTGTCCTATACATCCACCCTCCTGGTCACCTTGTTCTACCCATCACAGGTACGAGTCCGGCCTTCATCCACGGCCCGCTTACTATGTACTGTACGTTCTGTCCTATACATCCACCCTCCTGGTCACGTTCTACCCATCACAGGTACGAGTCTGGCCTTCATCCACTGCCCGCTTACTACGTACTGTACGCTCTGTCCTATACATCCACCCTCCTGGTCACCTTGTTCTACCCATCACAGGTAAGAGTCCGGCCTTCATCCACTGTCCGCTTACTACGTACTGTACGCTCTGTCCTATACATCCACCCTCCTGGTCACCTTGTTCTACCCATCACAGGTACGAGTCCGGCCTTCATCCACTGCCCGCTTACTACGTACTGTACGCTCTGTCCTATACATCCACCCTCCTGGTCACCTTGTTCTACCCATCACAGGTACGAGTCCGGCCTTCATCCACTGCCCGCTTACTACGTACTGTACGCTCTGTCCTATACATCCACCCTCCTGGTCACCTTGTTCTACCCATCACAGGTACGAGTCCGGCCTTCATCCACTGCCCGCTTACTACGTACTGTACGCTCTGTCCTATACATCCACCCTCCTGGTCACCTTGTTCTACCCATCACAGGTACGAGTCCGGCCTTCATCCACTGCCCGCTTACTACGTACTGTACGCTCTGTCCTATACATCCACCCTCCTGGTCACCTTGTTCTACCCATCACAGGTACGAGTCCGGCCTTCATCCACTGCCCGCTTACTACGTACTGTACGCTCTGTCCTATACATCCACCCTCCTGGTCACCTTGTTCTACCCATCACAGGTACGAGTCCGGCCTTCATCCACTGCCCGCTTACTACATACTGTACGCTGTGTCCTATACATCCACCCTCCTGGTCACCTTGTTCTACCCGTCACAGGTACGAGTCCGGCCTTCATCCACTGCCCGCTTACTACATACTGTACGCTGTGTCCTATACATCCACCCTCCTGGTCACCTTGTTCTACCCGTCACAGGTACGAGTCCGGCCTTCATCCACTGCCCGCTTACTACGTACTGTACGCTCTGTCCTATACATCCACCCTCCTGGTCACCTTGTTCTACCCGTCACAGGTACGAGTCCGGCCTTCATCCACTGCCCGCTTACTACGTACTGTACGCTCTGTCCTATACAACCACCCTCCTGGTCACCTTGTTCTACCCATCACAGGTACGAGTCCGGCCTTCATCCACTGCCCGCTTACTACGTACTGTACGCTCTGTCCTATACATCCACCCTCCTGGTCACCTTGTTCTACCCATCACAGGTACGAGTCCGGCCTTCATCCACTGCCCGCTTACTACGTACTGTACGCTCTGTCCTATACATCCACCCTCCTGGTCACCTTGTTCTACCCATCACAGGTACGAGTCCGGCCTTCATCCACTGCCCGCTTACTACGTACTGTACGCTGTGTCCTATACATCCACCCTCCTGGTCACCTTGTTCTACCCGTCACAGGTACGAGTCCGGCCTTCATCCACTGCCCGCTTACTACGTACTGTACGCTCTGTCCTATACATCCACCCTCCTGGTCACCTTGTTCTACCCATCACAGGTACGAGTCCGGCCTTCATCCACTGCCCGCTTACTACGTACTGTACGCTCTGTCCTATACATCCACCCTCCTGGTCACCTTGTTCTACCCGTCACAGGTACGAGTCCGGCCTTCATCCACTGCCCGCTTACTACGTACTGTACGCTCTGTCCTATACATCCACCCTCCTGGTCACCTTGTTCTACCCGTCACAGGTACGAGTCCGGCCTTCATCCAGGGCCCGCTTACTACGTACTGTACGCTCTGTCCTATACATCCACCCTCCTGGTCACCTTGTTCTACCCGTCACAGGTACGAGTCCGGCCTTCATCCACTGCCCGCTTACTACGTACTGTACGCTCTGTCCTATACATCCACCCTCCTGGTCACCTTGTTCTACCCGTCACAGGTACGAGTCCGGCCTTCATCCAGGGCCCGCTTACTACGTACTGTACGCTCTGTCCTATACATCCACCCTCCTGGTCACCTTGTTCTACCCATCACAGGTACGAGTCCGGCCTTCATCCACTGCCCGCTTACTACGTACTGTACGCTCTGTCCTATACATCCACCCTCCTGGTCACCTTGTTCTACCCATCACAGGTACGAGTCCGGCCTTCATCCACTGCCCGCTTACTACGTACTGTACGCTCTGTCCTATACATCCACCCTCCTGGTCACCTTGTTCTACCCATCACAGGTACGAGTCCGGCCTTCATCCACTGCCCGCTTACTACGTACTGTACGCTCTGTCCTATACATCCACCCTCCTGGTCACCTTGTTCTACCCATCACAGGGACGAGTCCGGCCTTCATCCACTGCCCGCTTACTACGTACTGTACGCTGTGTCCTATACATCCACCCTCCTGGTCACCTTGTTCTACCCGTCACAGGTACGAGTCCGGCCTTCATCCACTGCCCGCTTACTACGTACTGTACGCTGTGTCCTATACATCCACCCTCCTGGTCACCTTGTTCTACCCGTCACAGGTACGAGTCCGGCCTTCATCCACTGCCCGCTTACTACATACTGTACGCTCTGTCCTATACATCCACCCTCCTGGTCACCTTGTTCTACCCATCACAGGTACGAGTCCGGCCTTCATCCACTGCCCGCTTACTACGTACTGTACGCTCTGTCCTATACATCCACCCTCCTGCTCACCTTGTTCTACCCGTCACAGGTACGAGTCCGGCCTTCATCCACGGCCCGCTTACTACGTACTGTACGCTCTGTCCTATACATCCACCCTCCTGGTCACCTTGTTCTACCCGTCACAGGTACGAGTCCGGCCTTCATCCACTGCCCGCTTACTACGTACTGTACGCTCTGTCCTATACATCCACCCTCCTGGTCACCTTGTTCTACCCGTCACAGGTACGAGTCCGGCCTTCATCCAGGGCCCGCTTACTACGTACTGTACGCTCTGTCCTATACATCCACCCTCCTGGTCACCTTGTTCTACCCGTCACAGGTACGAGTCCGGCCTTCATCCAGGGCCCGCTTACTACGTACTGTACGCTCTGTCCTATACATCCACCCTCCTGGTCACCTTGTTCTACCCGTCACAGGTACGAGTCCGGCCTTCATCCACGGCCCGCTTACTACGTACTGTATGCTCTGTCCTATAGATGAGGGGGGGCCGTTTCATTACGTCTGTATTACATGCTGATGGCACCCAGTGACTGTGCTGTATATTTCTCTTTCAATGGTCCTGGTGACACAGCTCAACACTGGGATGTAGGAGGGTCCGAAGGAGCCAGGCACCTATCCTAAAGTTTTAGAGGGTAGGCTCCTCCCCTACTGCATCCCTGGACTCCCCAGTTCATGTTAGGTGCCCACTGGAGTGGGTGCTATTCTAAAGGGCTGCAGGAGCAGCCGAAGAATTAGAGTAGTTAGGGGATTTTTATTATTTTATTAACTTTTACCCTAGCTAGGTAGGCACAGTGTGAGGATTCTCATAGTAAATCCTCACACTGCTTGCGCAGCAGGAGCTGACAGAAGCGCGTCCTGTCAGCTCACTGTGCACAGGGGAGACACTGTCTGGTCTCCCTGTGCAGCGCTTATAGCCTTTTCTAAAAGGCTGCCTGGGCTCTGGAGTACCCTGAAACCGGCTCCACGTTTAGGTGGGGATCATGGGGGACAGGCCCTCCGTGATGGCGGCGGCCATTTTATGCGGAGCTTACACGCTGAGCTCCTAGATGAGAGGACAGCAGCGTTGTGACAGGCATGTTCCAAGTGATCCCTATTTGAGGGGGAGACACTGGAACTAGGAAATCCTACCTAAGGAGCGGCTTGCTGGGGGTGGTTGGCGCCAAAAGGTCACGGACCCCGCAGCAGCAGGGACCTGTGGTCTCTTCCTTCACTCTGACTTTGGCGCCTTTCAGAACGCTTGCAGCGGAGCTGAGCTGGCTTACTGATCCTGGCAGAGTGACTTGGATTTCCTGGGCATCGCTTCCCCGCAGTTGAAACCAACAGACAGATAAGTGACTGGGTGCATTGCTCTGTATAAACGCTTGTACATTGTTTGCACTGTGTATACTGATAGATATACATTTATCACTTGCATCATGTCTGAGCATCAGGCTGTGGTTTTGGGGGAGGGAGCCCTTAGTGCACTGAGCGCGTGCAATGTTTGCACACAAAAGTTTGTCCCTGAGCAGATGGCCAAGGGGGGCTTATGTATTACTTGCGCTGATGTGAGACCCATGGGCAGTGAACCCCATAGGGCTGAGCAGAGTGAACCTGCGTGGGCCAGTGCCCTAGGCAGGTCAGTAAACGCTTTGGTGCAGCTTCTAGACAGGCAGAGTGATGGGCTGGTAGAATCACAGAGACCTATGCCATCATCTCAGCAGTCGTCTGGCTCCTTGCCTCTTACCCAGGCAGATCCTGCGCTGATTCAGGTGATGCAGGATACTGCAAAAGGGATTAACAGGTTCAGTGAAATGCTGGACAAAATGGATGATGTGGCAGGGACCCCTAGAAGGTCTTATGCTTTAACTACTGTGGTAGATGAAGAGGAAGGAGAGTATACTGACACCCCCTGGGATCAGGGTGATGATTTGGAAGAGAACTCTGCTGCTGGTATAGAGGATCTCATTGTAGCTGTGAAGCAGGCTTTAAAGCTGACTGTGGAGGATAAGACTCCTGTTAAAGGTGTTTTTAAGCGACAGCGGAAGGAGGCTGTTACTTTTCCTTCAGATGAGGGGTTACAGGAATTGTTAGAAGGGGCTTGGAAAACTCCTGATAAGAGGCTTCAGATGCCTAAACGATTCCTTAGTCTGTACCCCATGCCAGAGTCTCATGCGGAGCTCTGGGAAAAGGTCCCAGTTGTGGACGCTTCAGTGGCACGTTTGTCCAAGGCTACTGTATTACCAGTACAAGGCGGTGCAGCTTTTAAAGATTCTGTGGATAAAAAGCTGGAGGGAAACCTCAAAGCTATCTTTGAAGGGGTGGGGTTTACCTTACGACCCCTTATTGCTTCAGCCTGGGTTTCTAAGGCCATGATAGAGTGGGCTGGTGAATTATGCACCATGCTGCAGGCTGACCCTGGTGCATTACTGCTTGCAGAAAAGATTAAGGCAGCGGCAGAATATGCAGTTGAAGCAGAGGAGGAAGCTATTAAAATGGCAACCAGAGTGTCCACAGTCTCCATTAATGCCAGGAGAGTGCTTTGGCTTAAAGCCTGGGAAGCAGACAATGAGTCCAAGAAGGCTCTGGAAACATTAGCCTTCAAAGGAAAGGTACTCTTTGGTACCGAATTAGAGGAGATTATAAAACAGGCCACAGGCGGCAAAAGTACATTCCTGCCGGCCTCCTCAGCAAAGCAGACGTCCAGATTTTCTGCTTTCAAGCCGTCCTTTCGGCCCTCCCCTAGAGGTGGTGCGTCCTTTCGAGGACAGTCTTTCAGGGGAAGGTTTCAGTCCTCTAGAGGCAAGACACAAAAGTCAAAATTTGGCTCTTTTCACAAGAAGCCTGCCAATAAAGGAGAGGACAAACCCTCTGCATGACTGTCAGGGGCTTCGCCCGACAGTGACAAAAGTGGGCGGGCGTCTCACACTCTTCAGGGACGCTTGGGCTTCTCTAGGCCAGGATGCCTGGGTGTTAGATATTATAACACAGGGTTACAAAATCCCTTTCAGAGGGCCACCTCCGAAGAGGTTCATTCCCACATCCTTACCAAAGGAGGCACGGCTGCGTACAGCTCTTGTGAAAGCAGCGCACTCCCTTTTGGAAAAAGGGGTGGTTACACTAGTCCCCAAGACAGAGTGGAAGAAAGGCTTTTACTCCACGCTGTTCCTGGTGCCCAAACCAGACGGGTCTTTCAGACCAATACTAAATTTGAAGTCTCTAAATGTTCATTTATGGGTAGACCATTTCAAAATGGAGTCCCTACGGTTAGTACTCCTGAGTCTGGACCAGGGAGAATTTTTGGCGTCCATGGATGTCCAGGACGCATATCTGCACGTCCCTATACACCCGGAGCATCAGACCTTGTTGAGGTTTGCCATAGGAGACCTGCATTTACAATTCCGGGCGTTACCCTTTGGGCTAGCAACCGCGCCAAGGGTATTCACAAAGATAATGTCAGTGATGGCGGCGGTGCTGAGGCTCAGGGGAATCACAGTAATACCCTATTTGGACGATCTCCTGTTCAAAGCGGAGTCAGCAGCCATGCTGCAGAGTCACTTGGCAGAGGCCATCAGTTTTTTGCAGGCTCACGGCTGGATTTTAAATTTGCAAAAATCTCAGTTGGTACCGTCACAAAGGCTCCAATTCTTGGGAGTCATACTGGACACCCATCTTCATCGGGTTTTCCTCCCGGAGATAAAGGCCAGGGATCTGGTCACCCTAGTCCAGGAGATTCTCAGGGCTCAGAGCATTTCAGTATGGAGGTGCCTCAAGCTCCTGGGGAAGATGGTGGCGTCATTCGAGACGCTTCAATTTGCCAGGTTCCACTCTCGGAGGTTCCAATGGAACATTTTGTCAGCCTGGTCAGGAAACACTTTGACCATGAAATCCGAGATGATAGTGCTGTCTTCGGACACTCAGGAATCCTTGAAATGGTGGACAGAAGTAGATTCCCTTCAGTGGGGTCGGTCATTACAGACCTGGGACTGGTTGGTAGTAACTACCGACGCCAGTCTCAGGGGCTGGGGGGCAGTAGTCCTGGATCTCAGGCTTCAGGGCCTGTGGACGGCAGAGGAATCAGCGTTACCAATCAACATCTTGGAGCTGAGAGCTGTCTGGAAAGTGATTTCCTTGGCGGGAGACAGGTTACAGAACCTCCCTTTGAGGATTCAGACCGACAATGCCACAGCTGTGGCGTATCTGAATCACCAGGGAGGTACACGCAGCAAATTGGCCATGTGGGAGGTGTCCAGAATCTTCCTATGGGCGGAACAGAATGTTCCTGCCGTATCGGCTATATTCATTCCAGGAATAGAGAACATAGAAGCCGACTTCCTGAGCAGGGAGGAGCTCAAGGAAGGGGAATGGAGCTTACACCCTCAGGTGTTTCACCAGATCACCTCGATGTGGGGAATCCCGGATGTGGACCTGATGGCATCCAGGGTCAACCGTCAAGTGCCCAGGTTCTATGCCAGAACGAGGGATCCACTAGCGGAGGCAGTGGATGCCATGACTATTCACTGGCAGGGAGATCTCCTTTATGCATTCCCACCAGTACCAATGTTACCGAGACTTCTGAAGAAAATACAGGGGCAGAAGGTTCCAGTGATCTTAGTGGCCCCAGATTGGCCAAGGAGGTCCTGGTACTCGAGGCTTCAGAGGTTGTCTGTGGACTCATGGTGTCTACCTCTGAGACCAGACCTTCTAAGACAAGGCCCATTCAATCACCTGGATTCCGATCGATTGATTTTGACGGCCTGGCTATTGAAACCACCATTTTGAAAAGGAAAGGGTTTTCTGAGGCAGTAGTACAGACGATGATAAAAGCCAGAAAAGCTGTATCTTCGGCAAATTATTATAGAGTCTGGAAGACTTACATTCGATGGTGTGAGAGAAGAAAGGCTCATACATCTCATTTTAAGCTATCAAGAATGATGGAATTTTTACAAGATGGTTTTTCATCGGGGCTAAGCCTTCAGTCACTGAAGGTGCAGATTTCGGCCTTGTCCATCTATTTCCAGAAAAAGATAGCCATTTTGCCGGAAATTCAAACCTTTTTACAAGGAGTATCCAGGTTGAAACCTCCATACAAGCAACCAGTAGCACCTTGGGATCTATCACTGGTTTTGGAATGCCTTCAGAAGGCACCATTTGAACCTTTAAGGTCGGCTGACTTTAAGTTTCTCACGTGGAAGCTAGTGTTTTTGTTAGCAGTAGCATCTGCTAAAAGAGTTTCAGAGTTGGGAGCCTTGTCATGTAAATCTCCCTTCTTAATTTTTCATGATGACAGGGCTGTTTTGAGAACAGTGCCTCAGTTTTTACCGAAGGTGGTATCTACCTTCCATTTAAATCAGGAGATAGTTCTACCTGTGTTTCAACCCCCAGAGGGTTCTAAGAAAAGGGACAAGTTGAGAACTTTGGATGTTGTGCGTGCTTTACGCATATATGTGGACAGAATGAAGAGTGTCAGGAAAACTGACACATTGTTGGTATTGTATGACGTACACAAAATTGGTTGGCCTGCATCTAAGCAGACTATTGCTAGGTGGTTGCGGTCTGTGATAGCCTTTGCATACACCAAGGTGGGTAGACCGGTACCGGCCAAAATAAATGCGCATACCACCAGGTCAGTTGCCACCTCTTGGGCGGTTCGACATGGGGCCACAGCTGAGCAGGTTTGCAGAGCTGCCACTTGGTCATCTGTTCACACATTTGCCAAATTCTATAGATTCCATGAGTTCGCGTCGGAGGACGCATCATTCGGGCGAGCAGTGCTGAGAGCTGCAGACCTGAGCGTACCCTCCCAAAGGACCGGCTCTGGAACGTCCCAGTGTTGAGCTGTGTCACCAGGACCATTGAAAGAGAAAAAGGGATTTTTGTAAGAACTTACCGTTCGAATCCCTTTCTCTGATATGGTCCTGGTGACACAGCGATCCCTCCCTTACGCTCAGTAAGTATGCCAGAAGTTTCATGATGTTCATGTTAAAATGGTTAAAAGTTAACAGTTTCTGTTATAAAATGTGCATATAATATGTGCAGGCGTTTGTGCTGAGTTAATGTATTCCAGTGGCTTTGAAAGATGAACTGAAGAGTCCAGGGATGCAGTAGGGGAGGAGCCTACCCTCTAAAACTTTAGGATAGGTGCCTGGCTCCTTCGGACCCTCCTACATCCCAGTGTTGAGCTGTGTCACCAGGACCATATCAGAGAAAGGGATTCGAACGGTAAGTTCTTACAAAAATCCCTTTATAACACGGTGTAACCCTGTAGTAGTATTGCCATAGTGATACTCGGAGATGTGAGGGGAGACTATTTGATTACATTGTGTTCTGCTTTCGTAGATCCAGGTGGTGGAGGACGGAGCAGATACCACGTCCCCAGAAACCCCGGAACCGGCTGCTACAAAGATCCTCAAGAGAGGTAAGAGCCCTCTTAATGCTTTGTATACATAGATATACGTCTGTGTCTGGGAAGAGTGTGGAGTTCTCAGACCGTCCCGCTAGTGCTGGAATGGTAAAGATTTAATTCCTAATGCCATAAGGGATCCGATACGTAATCCCGGCGGTCGGAATCCCGACCGCCGAAATCCCGACAAGGGGGGGACGTGGATCACCCCCCCCCCCCATGCGGGCTCGCTGCGCTCACCACGCAGCGGGCCCGGTGCCTCGCTACGCTCGGCACGCTATTTTATTCTCCCTCTATGGGTGTCGTGGACACCCATGGAGGGTGAAAGTTTGGGGATTTCGGCGGTTGGGATTCTGAACGCCGGGATCCCGACTGCCGGCAAATTGACCGCATCCCGCCATAAGCACTAACTCCAACTATTGGTGTCTGTGTTATCACTTTGTTAGTAGTTTGCCCTTCATTGTAGGAGTCCCAGTTAGATTGAGGGCGAGATCTTTGTGTGTGTGTGTGTGTGTGTGTGTGTGTGTGTGTGTGTGTGTGTGTGGTTTTTTTTATATATATATATATATAACAGGATGGGGGGAGCGGCGGCACTCAGCTAAACAAATAAGACCAGGACTCTGGTTAAAGTCACCAACGTTTCTGAGCCAGTGCGGCTCTTTTATCAAGGTGCAGAAGACGATATATATATATATATATATATATATATATATATATATATATATATATATATATATATATATATATATATATATATATTATAATTTTAGCCTGATTTGTCACTCATCCCCTGTGTGTAGAACGTTCACGCCTAGCGGGATACACAAACCCCCCCCCCCAACGGAACAGACCAGTGTTCTACACGCCCACATCCACCATGGTGTAGGTGACGGCAAACACAACCCCTCCCGCGATTTGCAGACCCCCGCGCCCCTCCTCTCGCCATTTGCAGACCCCCTTCCGTCAATTCCCCCGCGACCCTGCTCCTGCATTTCACATACCCCGTGAGAATGGGGGATCCTGTGCCGCCCCTAGGTGGGAAATCCGGCCCTGGCTGCCGCGCTGCAGGTTCCCTCACTGCCAGAAGTATCCCCATGGTCCTCTGCACCAGCGCCACAACTTTTATCAATGTCTTGCCCACATACCACTATTATACAGCCTCCTGCTCTCATGCACGCTCACTCCCTCCAAGTGGGAGGAGATGCTCACCCACTGCCGGGAGCTGCACACTGTCCCCCACCCTCCTCCGCTTCTAGGGATGACCATCAATGATTTCAAATAATCAATGGTTTATGGCTGACGTTGAATACTTTTGCCATCGATGTGGGAAGACCAGATGGTTTCCCTACATCGATGGCACAAGAGAACCGATCAAGTTTCAAAAGTCCCGCCACTGAGTTCTGATTGACTCACGGCTTATTCAGTCAGATCTAATGGATGACCATCGATAGCTACAACATTCGATGGTTATCCAAGTAATATTTTACTACTATCGATGGCAGGGTGCAAAATCTCCATCAATGGCCCTCAATGTCAACCATCGATGGCGTCTGCACCAATGCCCATCCAACAGCCAAAAACCTTTACTACCCCTCATGCCCACACACCTCTATCACTGCCCTGCCTCCTGTTCTCCTGCCCAGTAACTTCTGCCAATGGGGACCCGCTCACCCTGTGTTGTCCACATTGCCCTATCATGCCTCATAGCCCAGCCTCCTGCTCTCATGCACCCTAACTCCCACCCAGTAGGAGGAGACACTGACTCAGGGCCACCATCCTGTACTCCTGTGCTGCCACGCTGGACCCTCACCCACTGGCAGAAGCTGCAGTGTCCCCCACCCTCCTCTTTAGTCCCCCTTATGCCCTCACACCCCTATCACTACCCAGCTTCCTGCTCTCCTGAACTGTAACTGCCACCACTGGGGAGTCGCTGACTCAAAAACACCCTACTATACTATTGCACGCACGCGCTTTTTAATTAAACAAAACAAAACACACCCCCTTCCAAATCATATGCTCTCTATTTCTCTTTCCTCCACTAGGTGACACTGGAGAGTTACAGTGGGGAATAGAAGGCGACCACAGGGAGCTTGGGCACTTTAGAATAAATTAACAGTGACTAACTCCTCCCCTTCTACTTCCTCTCCTAGGCAGTCTTAGCATGTGCCCTACGGGAGCTGGGTGCATTCTTGCTCACTCCTGGGCTTTTTTATTTTTAGTTGATCTGCAATCAGCAGGAAGACAGGCAGGTAGCCCCCTGTCCCTACCTGCCTGCGACGAGGGCGGTGTCGGCGGGTCCGGTCGCAGCTGCATGCAGCTCACCTCCGGTACCCGGCTGCAGGAACCACAGATCCTGAGGTCCCGTCGCCGCTGCACGCAGCGCGCCTCGAGGACCTGTCAGCAGGCTGCACCCGACAGGTGAGGCAGGGGTAAGTATAGCGCTTATCCCCCACTAGCGGGGGATTCAGCTAAAAGACGCGGCCAGGCACTTTTAAATACAGCGCCATAAGCGAGGAGCGGAGCATAGGCACGCGGCATGCTGGGCACTTCCGCTTCTTCAAGGTGCGGCGGCCATTGAAGCAGCGTGATCCGCGGCTCCCTCCAGGCGGCTGTAAAGTGCGGTGACCCTGGTACAGTGAGTCACAGTGGGACATAGGAGGTCAGGGCGGCTTGGACTGTGTCCAAAAAGGTCCCATAGCCGGCGCAGGTTATATTTATATACAGTGCGCGAATCGGGCTTGTGGCAGATTCTGCCTTATATACCTCCTCTCCTGTCCGGTGCTTAACCTCTCTCTCCTCTGTTGGATGATTGATGAGTGTATGATGGCTGGTGGGGCTCCTAAAAAGATTGCTTGCAAAAAGTGCAGCACCAAGTTCACCCCACACGCTGAGGGTGCCATTTTATGTCCCCCATGTGCCTCAAGTCCCTCTGTCAGATGACATGCCAGATCTGGAGGAGGGTGAATTTAATGAGCCTGAGGCTCCAGTTATACAGGACACTGATGTCCCCTCTCAGGGGTTAGAGGACCTAATACAAGCAGTCCGTTTAACCCTCAATGTGGAGGAGAGGCCTGCTGCACGTCCCTCTGTTCTTGTTAAAAAGCAGAAACAGTCTGCATTCTTCCCAGCCTCAGAAGAGCTGGATGATCACCTGCAAAAAGCTTGGTTACCCTTTCGTAAGGATGCTAGGAAGTCCTGTGAAACGCCCCCTGCTGTAGACTCTTCAGTATCACGCTTGTCTAAAAAGACAGTACTGCCCATACCAGGAGCCTCTACCCTCAAGGTTGTCTCAGACGGTTAGAGAGCACCCTGAAGAATATTTATTCGGCCGCAGGTCTTTTACAAAGGCCGGCCCAAGTGGGCTGTTGGGTCAATAGGGCCATGGAGTTCTGGGCATCCCAGGTGGCCTCCTCTCTAGACCCCGGGGCAGGCGACCTGTTACTGCTGGTAGAACACATACGTGAGGCTGCAGCATACCTAGTTGAGGCATCTTCAGACGTCTGTATGCTGGCGGCTTGTGTGTCTGCCCTTTCAGTTTCAGCTCGCCGCACTCTTTGGTTGAGACAGTGGAATGCAGACGCCGACTCCAAGAAGGCGGTGGAAGCATTACCCTTTGCTGGTGAGGCGCTCTTCGGTCCAGAGCTGGACAAGATGATCTCACAGGCTATGGGGGGTAAGTCACAGTTTCTGCCCACAGCAGCCCCTCCCCCATGCAGGTCCTTCCCAACTACAGGAGGGCAGTCCTTTCGATCCTTCCGACCCAACCCCAGATTCAGGGGTAGGGCACGTGGAACTGCTACCAGTTCTAGAGGCTTCCGAGAAAGAGGCAGAGGTTCAGCCAGCGCACCCATCTTGGATGCAAAGGTTACCTCCAAGCCCTCTGCATAACTCTCCCAGTCGCTGCCCGAAGTGCAGGGTGGGAGGCAGTCTGCTGTTTTACCAGCAGGTTTGGTCCATGTCCTGCCAGGACGCATGGGTAAAGGACCTGGTGGCAGTAGGCTACAAGATAGACTTCTTGTTGCCTCCTCCTCTACGTTTCTTTCCCACAGGTTTGCCAGCTTCTCCAGAGAAGGATTCAGTATGAAATCCCGGCGTTCAAAATCCTGACGCCGGAATCCCGACCGCAGCGGGACCGGTTGCCGGTGCCTCGCTATGCTCGGCACGCTAATTTATTCTCCCTCCAGGGGTGTCCACGTAGGGAGAAACGGTCAGGATTTCGGTGGTCGGGATTCTGAATGCCGGGATCCCGACCGCCAGGATTTAAACAGATTCTGTTCCTGGGGATGACCTTGGACATGGTCCAAAGACGGGTTTACCTCCCAGTGGACAAGGTCCTGTCTTTACAGGAATCAGTTCGCCTGGTGCTGCAACATCGGAGAGTGCCAGCCCTACTTTGCACGAGGCTGTTGGGAAAGATGGTGGCCATGTTCGAGGCGGTGCAGTACGGGCGTTTTCAATCTCGCCCCTTCCATCTGTGTCTGCTCAGTCAGTGGTCAGGTTCGCATCTTTTCTTCTACGATCCCCATGGCAGCCATACTTAGGGATATTTCCCCTTTTCCTCAGTTTAGACAGGGTGATTTTTTTCCACATAGGCTCCGCCCACCTCAGGTACATAAGTCTACTCTTCCCCTTCCTCCATGTCTTTTTTTTTTTTTCCTGTCTCCTAATAGTTTAGACAGGACAGGGTGTTCTTTTGTTTTATGGCTCACCTAATCAGGGGGGAAGAAGAAGATGCAGGGTGGCCTGTTTCAGCTCTACCCTGCACTTATATGTATGCCCCAAAGAGAGAAGCGGCGATATCATCTCTTCCGTCTGTCAGGGTAAGGCTAGGTTTCGCAGGGCGGCGAGTCACATCCCCGTTCCAGCGTCCAGCACTAACAGCTACCGTTTGCGGTTCCTCTGGCGGGGTATCACAGGGAGACAGCGGTACACGCCGGAGAGTGTGTACCGGAAGTACGGTTCCGGATATTGCGCCCAGAGGGCGGCTCAGTGAGGGACAACTTAACAGGTCTGGATGACCTGTGGAGAAAGATTACTTCCGGGTCAGAGGCAGCCGGAGATAAAACACAGGCAGACCATGCTTTTCTCATTCAGTTGTCTGCAGTCTCAGTGTGTTACTGGTGGAGCTGCCTGCTGTTGCTGCGCATCATCGATCCTTCCCCCCCCATAAGCCTGATACTGCTCTAGCGAGGTGAGCCTGGTTCCCATAAGGTCAACAAATGTAAAGTTACAATCTACTAAGAGATCGAGGTCTAGACTATGATAATAGGTCTGAGGACAAACAAGATGATGTTTATGTGTCTTCAGGTGAAGAATCTGGGGAAATTAAAGAGGAAAGCTCCTTCAATTTGGAATTAGTTCAAAGCCTGTTGAACTATAAAGAACCTGATAAGCCTGTGGATAGTCAGGATATTCTGTTTGAGGATTGTGTTAATCTGGCAGATTCTTTCCCTTTCATCGTGTTATGAAGGAGCTGATCTCTAAAGAATGGCTGTCAGTGGATAGAAGATTGGGCAAGATACCCAGGATAGAAAAGATGTATCCATTTAAGGATGAACAATTGTTAAGCTGGTGCGAAGTTCCCAAGGTAGATGCTGCGGTGGCGGAAGTTACCTCCCCCTGGAAGATGGCGCTTCCTTTAAGGATACTATGGAGAAAAGAATTGAGAATTCATTGAAGAAAACACACATGGCATCATCCATTTCTATGAGAGCAGGCATAGCAGTGGCTTCGTCAGCTAGAGCGCTCAGGTTATGGAGTACCGAGATGCACAAGGATATAGAGGATAAAATATCAAGACCGTACTTATTAAAGAATCTTGAGATTATGCAAAAGACTATACAATATATATGTGAAGCTTCTCAAGACATAGTATCATTCTCTGCTAAATCCGTAGAAGCAGGAGTGGTGGCGAGAAGAGCTCTCTGGCTGAAGAATTGGAGTGCGGACGCAAATTCAAAGAATCGACTAGCGTCACTACCGTTTGAGGGAAACTTCTTATTCGGGCCAAAATTGGATGCCATGATCCAAAGAATAACTGGAGGAAAATCCGTTCGGCTGCCCCAGGATAAGAAGAATAAATTTCCTAGCCCAACTTCATCCAGACAACAATTCAGAGAGGCCAGAAGTTACCGACCGGGGCGCCAGTATAACAGAAGCGGAGGTGCTTTGTCACGTAGTTCCTTTCGTGGTACAAACAGAGGAAATCCAAGACTATGACCATCGCGAAACTGTTCAGGTAGGGGCGAGACTCCTAGACTTCGCAAGCATATGGGAAAAATCTATCCAAGACAAGTGGGTAATCACAATTGTGAAACAAGGTTATCATCTAGAATTCCAACACGATCAACCAGCAAACAAGTTTATGAAGTCTCGTCCTCCAGGGAACAGGATGGAGAGAGTGGCACTAATGAAGATATTGGATCACCTGATACAATCAAGAGCGATAGAAATTGTACCAAAGGCGCAGTGGAAGAAGGGGTTTTATTCAAATCTCTTTCTAGTAAAAAAGCATTCAGGCGATTTCAGATCGATCCTAGATCTAAGAAAACTAAATATGTATCTGAAGAAGACCAGATTCAAGATGGAAACCCTAACATCCATATTGGCGGGGATCAAGAGGAACGATTTCTTAGTTTCGCTAGACCTAAAAGACGCTTACTACCACGTACCCATATGTCATACAGACCAAAGGTTTCTCAGATTTTACCTATTGGGTTACCGTTTTCAGTTCAGATGCCTCCCTTTTTGGCCTCACCTTCGCCCAGAGTGTTCACAAAGTTGCTGATTTGTTCTAGTAGCACAATTGAGAATGAAGGGTATACAGATATGGCCCTATCTGGACATCCTATTGATTGCAGGAAGCACAGCCAATCAAGTAAGAAAACACCTATCAATTGTCATAGGCTATCTGGAGAAACATGGCTGGATTATGCCAGTTACAGCCATCGCAAAAGATACAGTTCCTGGGAGTATTAATAGATACTGTTCAATTTCAAATCGCACTGTCCAAAGAAAGGTGTGTGTGTGTGTGTGTGTGTGTGAAGATCCAAACCCTGGCAACGGAACTTCGACACAAGAAATCTATCAATCTGGGGCAAGGTCTCCAACTGCTGGGAATGATGACCTCGGCGATAGGGATTGTGCCATGGGCACAATGGAACATGCGTCCTCTTCAGTGGAAGCTTCTGCCTTATGTGAAGTTGTCAAAGAACAATCAAGAAAGAATTGTCCTGGAGAAGGAGGTAAAAGACTCTCTAAGATGGTGGTCACAAGGCATAGAACTCAGGTAAACAGACCTTCATCAACCTTACAACAGATGCAAGCCTTTTCGTTTGGGGAGCGCATATTGCAGAACACAACATTCAAGGAAGATGGTCCCGAGAAGAGTCAGATCTCACATCAAACGTGAGAAGCCCTAGCAGTATGGCGAGCTATTTGCCACTTCAAAATTCTAATAGAAGGCTAGCATCTCAGTCTTCTCGGACAACATATCAGTGGTAGCACACCTCAATCATCAAGGGGGTACGAGAGTCAGAGATTTGATGAACATTATGCAGAAGATAGTGCCTTGGGCAAGGAAGTATTTGATTTCTCTTTCAGCACTGTATGTACCAGGGAAGGAGAACATAGTAGCAGACTATCTAAGCAGAAAGGAAGTTCTACCTGGAGAGTGGGCGTTGAACACATCAGTCTTCCAGAAGGTGGTGAAGAGGTTTGGGAAGCCAGACATAGACCACATGGCCTCTCACATGAATCACAAGGTAGAGAGATTCTATACAAGGTTCTATCTTCCAACAGCGATGGCAACAGATGCATTCTCAGTCAAATGGGATTGTCAACTGGGTTATGTATTCCCACCTGTCCAGATGATCGGTCCAGTCTTGAAGAAAGTTCA
The DNA here is from genome assembly GCF_055691185.1 of Crinia signifera. NCBI lineage: Eukaryota > Metazoa > Chordata > Amphibia > Anura > Myobatrachidae > Crinia > Crinia signifera. The sequence goes on from NC_139217.1 coordinate 2,823,873, forward strand.
GGAAGACGGGGTATCGGTAATAGCAATATTACCATTTTGGCCGAGAAGACCTTGGTTTCCTGCAATACTCAAACTAGCGATACAGGAACCTATCATTCTCCCAATAAGACCAGATCTCTTGAACCAGGGACCTTTACATCATCCCAATCCAGGGATATTCTGTCTCAGGGCTTGGAAGTTGAGAGGCAATTCTTGAAGCAGAGTGGGATGTCTGATCAAGTAGCTGATGTTCTACTGAAGGCTAGGAAAGAAGTTTCTTCCTTGGCATATTAGAGTTTGGCGTAGATTCCTACTATGGAAAAATGACTCTACTCTTATATCACAGACTCCTACGGCTCGGACTCTTCAGTTTCTTTGAGGGATTCCAAATGGGTCTGGCGGTATCCACAATAAAATGTCAGATATCAGCCCTGAGTGTGTTGCTAGATCGCAAGTTGGCAAAAGAAGAGATGGTGATCAGATTCTGTAGGGCCATAAAGAAGATGCGTCCTCCCAGAAAATCTATGGTAGTGCCTTGGGATCTCAACATTGTATTAAATGCTCTTATGCAAGCTCCCTTTGAACAGTTGTCACAAGCAGAGTTTAAGTATTTGTCCTGGAAAGTGGTATTTCTAGTGGCAATAACATCAGCCAGAAGGATCAGTGAAATCCAAGCCTTATGGGCAGAGGAACCTTACCTGAATATGTTTCCGAACAAAGTAGTGTTAAGAACACACCCAGACTTCCTTCCTAAGGTTGTATCCAAATTTTATCTCAATCAGGAGATCATATTGCCAACATTCTATGATGATCCTACTAACCCTGAGGAAGAGGAGTTACATTCTCTAGATTTAGTATGAGCAATTTCTCTTAATCTTCTAAGAGTTGAAGAAATTAGAAGAACAAAACATTTGTTTATAATTCCAGAAGGAATAAATAAGGGGTTACTACCTTCTAAACAAACCTTAGCAAGGTGCATCCGAAGTCTTATCATCTTTGTTTACGAACAAGAAGGAAAACCTGTTCCACAGATTATAAGAGCACACTCGACAAGAGCTATGGCTGCCTCATCTGCCAAGCTGCAACCTGGTTGTTGGTTCATACTTTCACTAGGCATTATGCTTTGCATATTCCTTCTGCCCACTTTGGGGAAAATGTGCTGAAAAGTGCCTTAAATAAATAATATTGCATTGATATTGTCTTCCTCCCTTTTTTGCTTTGGTATGTCCCTAAGTATGGCTGCCATGGGGATCGTAGAAGAAAACATCGAATGATACTTACCGATCGTTCCTTTTCTTCCTAGAGATCCCATGGCAGCCACAAAAAAGATCCCTCCCTATGTAGAGGATGATTTGTTTCCAAGAGTTAGGAGACATTCAAAAGACATGGAGGAAGGGGAGGAGTAGACTTATGTACCTGAGGTGGGCGGAGCCTATGTGGAAAAAAATCACCCTGTCTAAGCTGAGGAAAAGGGGAAATATCCCTAAGTAAGGCTGCCATGGGATCTCTAGGAAGAAAAGGAAATATCTGTAAGTATAATTCACGCTGTCACGCTGGGCCTCCACTTCCAGGGCCTGTGGACGCCGGAGGAAGCACAGCTGTCCATCAATGTGCTGGAACGCAGAGCGGTGTGCTATGCCCTCCTTCAAGCGGAGGTCATTCTCCAGAACAAGGACAGAATCAGAGTGCAGTCCGACAACGCCACGGCTGTGGCCTACATAAACATGCAAGGAGGCACTCGCAGTGATGAGAGAGGTGAAGAGGATTCTGCTCTGGATGCAGGAGCACGCGGGGGCTGTGTCTGCCATTTTCATACCAGGCGTGGAAATTTGGGAGGCAGACTACCTCAGCCGACGAGACGTCAATCACGGAGAGTGGTGTCTGAACCCCCAGGTCTTCCAGACTTTGACTCGTCGGTGGGGATGTCCTCAGGTAGACATGATGGCCTCCAGGCACAACCATCAGTTGCCCCGGTACTGCGCTCGGACAAGAGATCCTCAGGCAGTGGCAGTGGACGCTCTAACCACCCCTTGGACGGATAAGTACCTCTACATCTTCCCTCCATTGCCTCTCATCCCTCAGGTTCTACAGAGAATCCGCAGGGAGTCGGTAACAGTGCTGTTCATTGCCCCGGACTGGCCTCACCGGTTGTGGTACACGGTTCTCACGGGCCTGTTAGTAGACAAGCCGTGGCCTCTTCCACTCTGCGATGACCTGCTAACACAGGGTCCGTTCACCTGTCCGAACTTACAACATCTACATTTGACGGCATGGCTGTTGAGAGGTCCATTCTGAGAAAAGCAGGGATTCCGCAGGTAGTGATCCCTACCATGATCGGGGCCAGAAAACAGGTTACCTCGGTGCATTACCATCGCATATGGAGGGCCCATGTGGCCTGGTGCGAGACCAGGAGGGTCTCTCCTTTGAATTTCAAACTGGCCCGTTTGCTTTTGTTTTTACAGAAGGGCCTTTCCTCAGGACTCCGGCTGGGGTCCTTGAAGGTACAGGTATCCGCTCTCTATTTTTTTCCAGAGAAAGCTGGCACTTCCTCAGTGTCAAGGACCCACCGGTCGCCTAGTCCGATACGTCAATCTGAGCAGCTCCGGCCATGACTGGGGTTCACTTTGGACACTCGGGTCCCCTCTGAGGTACACTGCCACCAGCCAAAACCTGATTTTAGCGCTTGAAACTGCGCAAGGAGCGGCTTGGCTCGCACCTGACCACACAATGCAGTATAAAAATGGTAACGTTGTAGCGTTTCTCTTCTGAGGCTAATGAGTCCTAAGAACACAGAATCAGAAACTGGAAATATTTATTATTTATTCCTAGAAATACTACAGAGCTTTAGTGATAAAAATGGTTACAAGATAGTATAATGATTTTAAAAGCGCACACAATATAAATGCAATTTCAGAAATAAAAAGGGTATAAAAATGAAATGACAGAACTGTATCTTACATGTAAGTACCAATCCTGATGTGGGGGTCTCGACAACAAATCTCTGGTCGCTTACAGCCTGTTTGCTAGACCCACAGGTAGTGACACTCACTATAGGGAGAAGTGTCTTAGTTATACTTGCAGGCTCCCTCATCCCTCCCACCCTTGGGATTTGACTCTTTCCATGCTGATCACTTGTTCCTGGATAAATGAAGAATTGGTCGAGTGCTGTGAAGTAGGTTTTACACATCCTCAAGTGATAAGTGGTAATTTAGTGGAGGGGCAGAGAACCTTTGCCCTATTGGCCGGACACTATTGCTCCCCCCCCCCCCCCCCCAAATGTGGTTTATGAGGGGTCTCCGATCTTATCTGACATCCTAACTTCAGAGGAGTCCAGAGATGGCTACACTCAACCTGAGGGAATACAGACCTCAACCTCAAACCAGGGTCACCTACAGTTTACATACAAGACATGTCCTGAATCCAATACTCACAGGAGACATAACTATTACACCAATATCAGACATACAAGGATCGAACAGATAATCATAACAGGAGGCATACGTTAATTTGATCGATCACCTGATCTGATCGTTACACTCAGGTTCAGACTTTCTTCCAGGGGGTGTTGCGGCTGCAACCTCCTTTCAAGCCCCCCACAGCACCATGGGACTTGGTATTGACCTTCCTCCAGTCCTCCCTGTTTGAACCCATGGAGGATGTGGACCTGAAATATGTCACTTGGAAGACTGTCTTACTGTTGGCCTTGGCCTCGGCCAGAAGTGTGTCGGAGCTCAGTGCTCTCTCTTGCAAGGCACCCTTCTTGCGTTTACACAAGGATAGAGCGGAGCTGCGCACCTCCAGTGTTTTCTCCCAGAGGTGGTCTCGCCATTCCAAATTAACCAACCTATTGTGGTGCCGGCCTTTAGGGAGGAGTCAAAGAGTCTAGAGCGCTGGACGTGGTCCGGGCTTTGCGCATATACGTTGCCAGAACAGAGTCTGTGCGTAAGTCGGATGCTCTTTTTGTCCTCTATGACTCCCTGCGCCCTGGATGACCCGCCTCCAAGCAGGTCCTGGCCAGGTGGATCAGGCTGATAATCTGTCAGGCTTATGTGGCTTCCTCTAGGGTGCCACCGTCTTCTATCTCCGCCCATTCTACACGGTCGGTGGGTACCTCCTGGGCGACTGCCCGTGGAGTTTCTATTCAGAATTTGACACGTTTGCTGCAACTGCTTCGCGGTTCAGACATTCTGTGTTAAGGGGCTCTCAGCGCCATCCCACCCGTGTTGGGAGCTCTGGGACGTCCCCTCTGTAACTCTCCAGTGTCACCTAGTGGAGGAAAGAGAAAAGGGGATTTTGTACTTACTGTTAAATCCTTTTCTCAGACTCCATAGGTGACACTGGACGCCCACCCAACGCTGTCTCACTTTTATTGCTGTTTCAGGTTTGTTCAGTTACCAGATGTTTGAGACATTTATACTTAGGGGCAGATTTATTAAGCTTGGAGAAGAGATAAACTTGAGATAAAGCGGAGAAAAGGTAAAAGGAGATAAAGCACCAGCCAATCAACTCCCAACTGTCTTTTTCAAACACAGCTGATTGGCTGGTGCTTTATCTCCTTTTACCTTTTCTCCGCTTTATCTCCAGTTTATCTCTTCTCCAAGCTTAATAAATCTGCCCCCTTATGCGGGGTACACACCAGGACGACCCGCTCACGATGCACATCGTGAGCGGGTCGTCAGTGTCTCGTCCGACCCGCTCACGGTGACGCGGGGGGGCACGACCCGCTCACGATGTGCACCGTGAGCGGGTCCGATCCGATGGCGACCCGCTCCCGGCTGTATGGTCGTCATTGAGATCCTACCTGCAGCAGGTAGGATCTCAATAACGACCGACCGACCCGCGGGACCGCGCATCGGATCGGTATCGGTCCACACCAGGTCAGAAAAGGGCCCAATCAGCACACAATCTACATCCAATTGATCGGAATTGGATCTAGATTGTGGGGATCGGGCCCTAGTCGTCCTGGTGTGTACCCAGCATTAGTCTTAATTCTAAGTTTCCTTGTCAGGGTCCATGGGTCCCACAGGGGACATCGGGGTTGTAGGCGGATCCAGGGGGTCCGAGGCACCAATCAGCGAAGCTCTTTCAAGATTTTACCCAGCATGCCCGGGCCCTCTCCCCTACAACCCCGCCTCCAGGCTACTGCCGCCAGTTTTTAGTTGGTGCCTGCAGGAAGCAGACGCACCTTTAATTCAGCAGGAATCACCTCCTTGAGGTGATTCCATATGAAGCTTTTTATTTTTAAATCTGCCGCTCCTGCGGCAGAAGCCGCTTCGCGGCAGAAGACGCTCCCCGCTGTCAGTGATTGACGGCGGAGTGAGCTTCTCCATCACTCCTCCCTGCGCCGACCTCCTCAGAACATCTTGAGGCAGACGGCGGGGGTGACGTCAGCGCCTAGCACCGCCGGACGTCTCCCTCCTGACAGCGTGACCGGACCAGGAGCAGGTAAGGCTTCCTATGGAAGCACTAATCGCTGTCTTGCCACGGCGAGCTGGGAGACGCCCGCGGTAGCTGGCGTGGGCACTCGCTTCGGCTAGGGACCCCACTAGACCACCGGGGACAGAGCGGCAGGCTGGGCCTGGGGGGACCCATTTTCTTATTGGCTCATGCTCCGGTGGGGGAAGTCCAGCAAGGGGAGGTGGCGCTTGGCCTGCAGTCCCTCCCCCAGCTTTGGCACCAATCTCCGCGAGATCTGCTGTCCATTAGCTGAACCTGTTTGTGCCCGCCCCCCCTCTCTTGGACCAGCGCCATTACAGCAGCACGCAGGTCTCCAGAGGTCGGGCACATCTCTCTCCCCTGTGAAACCGGCTACAGGCTAAGTAGTTCTTTTCACAGCCACCCTCATCCCCCTTTGCTCTATAGAGTACTGTGGTTGACTTAGGGTGTGTTAGCTGATCTATATTGCCTAATATAGTGTGTATGTGACTTTGTGCTAGTACTTTTTTTCTTTGTCAGTTTTTTTCTTAAACTATCCACTTTACTTCTAAGTGAGGTTTTTTACCTCAGAGGTCACATACTGTCAGTGGATCACTCTAGGTTCTCTTCTACTGAGTTACCTACTGTGCACTGTATCCCCCCCCCCCCTATTGGGAGTGTTCACACAATGTCCAAACGGGGGCGCAACCAGACAGAATCTCCCTTGCTCTTGTCTTGCAAGAGCTGCGCTGCAGGTCTGTCTGAAATGGATGTCATCCAGGATGGGCTATGTGTCAATTGCTTTACACCTCCTGCCCAATCCCAGCCCTCGGGGGCCCCCCAACCACCATGGGCAGCCTTTCAACAGCTGTTGGGCACCCTGGTGGATCGTCTCCCTAATACTGTAGCACCCCCTGTAGTACAGCCCCCCCCTCCATGGGTGGATGCTCTGTCGACCACGGTGCAGATCTTGCAGCAGACTACGGCAGCTATGCAGAAGCTACTGCCACATGCTGCACAACCCAGTAGATCCTTGATAAATCCGTTACTACCGGTAACCAGGGATGGCTCTGATGACACAGACGATGGCGGGGATGACCCCGATAATGCAGATGATGGCGACATCATGCCAGATGACGATCAGGATGACCCTATGCCTACTGATCCTCCCGCATCTCAGGCTGAGTCCCCTGACATAGCAGGCCTTATTTATGCTATCCGGGAGGTTCTTCTGTCAGATGCAGATGAACCTGAACCCACTGCTAAGACCAGGGACGTCTTTAAAAAGCAGAAGGTAATTAAGGCCCAGTTCCCTCATTCTGATCATTTATCAGAAATCAGGAGAGATCAATGGGAGGCTTTGGGGAAAAGAGCCAATATACCTAAAAAGATGTTGGCTAGATACCCTCTCCCTCCAGAAGATTGCACCCCATGGGAAATTCCTCCCACGGTGGACGCGCACGTGTCTAGGCTGGTTAAACCTTCAGTGCTCCCTGTAGCCTCAGGGTCAGCCAGGCGCCTTGAAAATGCTCTTAAGGCAACATTCTCTTACACAGGGGCAGTTCAGAGGCCTACCATTGCAGCTACTTGGGCGGCAAAGGCCATTTCACCTTGGTTACAAGTAATAGAGGATGAATTGGCCCCAGTCGCATCTGAGGATGCAAGGTTGTGTATGCAACACATCAAACAAGCAGCATCATACATTATGGACGCTATGTCGGACACCGGCACCCTAGCTGCCAGAGCCTCCGCCAGTTCAGTGCTAGCACGCCGGATTATCTGGCTTCGATCATGTAAGGCGGACCTAGAGTCGAAAAGGACTCTGGAACTCTTGCCCTTTAAAGGGGAAAACTTATTCGGGGAGGAGTTAAATAATTGTGGCTTCCTTGGCGTCAGCTAAGACAGCCTGCCTCCCTACGGCTCTACCTCAAAGGCCTAGGACCCAGTCCTTTCGGCCCTTTCGCCCCCAAGGCAAGGCCAGAGGTCAGTCCTACACCAGACCCTCGCCCGCTCATAAGACTGGCAAACCCAAACCCAAGCAGCTTTGGGCCGCCAGACAGGCTCCTCCCAAGGCCGACAAGCCTTCAGCATGACGGGGCCAGCCTCCCACAGGCGGACCCCCAAGTGGGAGGCAGACTCCTGTACTTCGCTCATCCACTACAAAGGATGCCTGGGTGAGGGAGGTAGTGTCGCAGGGGTACGCCATTTCCTTCTCAAAGCCTCCCCCAAGAAGGTTCTTCTGCACGGGTCTCCCAAAAGACCCATGCAAAGCAGAACATATGCGGATCATCCTACAGACCTTGCTTCGGTCGCGGGTCATTGTTCCCGTGCCTGGGCACCAGAGAGGCCTCGGCTTCTACTCAACCTTGTTTCTGGTGCCAAAACCAAATGGTACGTTCCGCCCCATTCTAAACCTCAAAGCTCTGAACAAGGTGGTAAAAGTCACAAAGTTCAGGATGGAGACCTTGAGGACTATCATCCTGGCTCTAGAGGAGGGGGATTACATGGTCTCTCTAGATATCAGAGACGCATACCTCCACATCCCCATCCTACCTGCCCACCAGAAGTATCTGCGTTTTGCGATCCTCAAGAGTCACTACCAGTTTCAGGCCCTCCCATTCGGCCTAGCCACGGCGCCAAGGATTTTTACAAAAATCATGGCAATAATGGCAGAGCTTCTACACAAGCAGGGAATCAGGGTCTTCCCCTACCTGGACGACCTGTTGATTGTAGCCAAGTCACCAGAGGTCCTAACATCTCACCTTCAGACAACGATCTCCATGTTACAGGCTCACGAGTGGCTCCTCAACTGGGAAAAATCTTCCATGATCCCCTCCCAGAGTATGTTGCATCTGGGAGCTCTACTGGACACCAGAGTCCTGCGACTGTTTCTCCCAGACGACAAGGCCAGGGATCTAATACAGCGAATTCAAACCTTTGCTCAGAGACCAAGAGTCTCGGTTCACTGGGCCATGAAAGTTCAGGCAAGAAGGAGGAACCCTCCTTATCATTGCTCCAGACTGGCCACGCAGACACTGGTACGTGGACCTACAACAACTGTCACATCAGCCCCCATGGCCATTGCCTCTTCGTCAAGATCTGTTGAGTCAGGGGCCATGTCTTCATCCAGACCCTCAGCGCCTGTCTTTGACGGCGTGGCTCTTGAAATTGCCTTATTAAAGAGCAAGGGTTTTTCTGACAAGGTGGCTAAGACGATGATCCAGGCTCGCAAGCCAGCATCTTCAAAAATATACTACCGGACTTGGCATTCCTTTTTCACTTGGTGCAATTCTAATATGACCCCAAGATTTTCAAAACAGCCAGGATATTGGCCTTCCTTCAAAAATGATTGGACTTGGGACTAAGACTGGCTTCTCTGAAAGTCCAGATCTCATCCCTTTCAGTATGGTTTCAGAGAAAGATTGCATTTTTACCTGACATACGCACATTCTTACAGGGAGTGATACGCATACAACCTCCCTTTGTCCCTCCCACTACTCCGTGGGACTTATCTCTAGTGCTACAAGCTCTGACTAAACCACCGTTCGAACCACTATCATCAGTGGAGCTTAAATGGCTGACAGCCAAAACTGTCTTCCTTCTGGCCATTGCCTCCGCACGCAGGGTGTCGGATCTATCTGCACTATCGTGTAAATCACCCTTCCTGGTGTTCCACAGTGACAGGGCAGTGTTACGGACTAAGTCTTCCTACCTGCCCAAGGTTGTGTCAAAATTCCATGTGAACCAGGAAATCGTGGTACCTGCATTCACGTCAGACGATCTCTCACCAGATGAACAGTTGCTCGATTTGGTCAGAGCTCTGACCATCTATATCGACCGCACTAAATCGGTCAGGAAATCAGATTCCCTCTTTGTGTTATATGGTTTTCACAAGAAGGGTTGGCCAGCGGGTAAACAAACTATTGCCCGCTGGATCCGCATGGCTATACAACAGGCATATCTTCAGTCTAACAGGCCCATTCCGGCTGCTGTCAAGGCACACTCTACTAGAGCGGTTGGTCCTTCATGGGCAGCAAGCAGGGGTGCTTCTGCCGAACAGCTGTGCAAGGCTGCAACGTGGTCATCCGTCCAGACGTTTATTAAGTTCTACGCCTTTGACACATTCGCCTCCCAGGATGCCTCCTTCGGTCGTCGGGTTCTGCTGACACCTCAGGCAAATTCCCTTAGAATACGGCTTGTGACATCCCCGATGTCCCCTGTGGGACCCATGGACCCTGACAAGGAAAAGGAGAGTTATGGTAGACCTACCTTTTGTTAACTCCCTTTCCTTGAAGTCCATGGGAACCACAGGGCGCCCACCCTTTTTAATTTGCCACTGAGGTTCACCTTTACGTGATGTTCTGATACTGTGACCCGTTCCGACCATTCCATGTTCATGCTATGTATGTATGAGTCTCTGGGCATGTGTGTTCTCTGTCCTCTTCTCTTCTCCGCTTCCTGCTCTCGGCTTGTTACCAAAAACTGGCGGGAGGGGGGGCTGCGGCTCGCAAATCGCGCAGGGGGTGGGGCGTCGCCGCGAATTGCGGGGGGTGGGCGTGGGAGGTGCCGTGGGGGTCCTTTAATTGTGGGAGTGGGCGGGGGTCTGCAAATTGCGGGGGGCCTAGAATCGCGGGGGGTGCCGTGATTTGCGGGTGGGGCGGTGGTCCGCAAATTGCGGGGGGGGGGGGCGCCGTGAATCGTGGGAGGGGGGGGCCGCAAATCGTGGGGGCTGCTGCGAATCGTGGGAGGTGGTGTGTCGCGGGGGTACCGCGAATCGCTGGAGGGGGGGGTGCGGAACTAATGGTGTATGGTGTTCGTGTACTGTAGCCCTGGCTGGGCGGAGGGAGGTGATGTCAAGGGGGTGGGGTGAGTAGAACACTGGTCTTTTCCTTAGGGGGAGCGGGTTTGTGTATAACGCTGGGTGGAAACGTTATACACATAGAATCAGGGCTGTGGAGTCGGTAGATAAAGACTCCTCGTACTTCTGATGCCGACTCCTCGTACTTCTGATGCCAACTCCTCTGTATTAATATGCGAATGTATTTGATACATTCCTTGAAGGAAAGAAAGGCAACATACATATTATTACTACAGAAACTAGAGGCTGGGAAGCCAACAGTCTACTGTATTGAACAGTTTTAAGCAAAGGACAAACACAATGAAAACAAAGTTTTATTAATTTTTTTATTAATTAATTAAATGGCTGGATAGTAGCAGTAGGCATAAACATCAGGAACAGGAACTTTACCAGTTCAAAGATAAAAACCACATTATTTGGTTGTTTTGGGAACAAAAACAATAGGAAAGGTTCAGAAGTGTGGAGCATGAGTTCCGCATGCTTTGTGACGACAACAAAAATCAACGAGCCACAATCTCCGCTGGTTTGCTTGCTCGTCACCGTTCAATTCATGGACACAAGGAACGATTTCTTTACCGAATCGTTACTGGCGACGAAAAATGGTGCCTGTACATCAATATGAACCAGCGTAAGGAATGGCTTAGCCAAGGTAAACAAACGACCCCGCGCATGAAACAAGATCTTCATCCGCGTAAAAAGATGTTGTGCGTATGGTGGGAGAGCTTGGTTGAATGAATTTTTCTACACCAGGTGATTTCTACCAACGAGGTTTTGTAAACTACAAGGGAGAATACATTTATAAGTATTGGTGCTCCGAATTGTGCGTTGCGTGCCATATAGTGAAGCACATGAAAAGCATGCTTTTTCACGGTCACTTAACATGTACGTTTTGCGGTTACGTGAGGCACTGCATGCATTGGTCTTTATTCTTACAGTAGAGAAGTCGTTCATTATAATTTTCAGAGTCGGTGCATTGTTTGCCGACTCCAGGTACTCTATACTTCCTCGACTTGGACTCAGACTCCACAGCCCTGCATAGAACACTGGTCTTTTCCCTAGGGGGGCAGGTTTGTGTATCCCGCTGGGCGGGAACGTTATATACACAGGGGATGAGTGACAGATCTGGCTAAATATGAGATGGGGGTAAGGGTTATATTACAGGACAATACTGTCAGTGTGTGTGTGTGTGCTGCGGCTATTACTATTATATGGAGGTAGGGGTTATATTACAGGACAATACTGTGTGTGTGTTGCGGCTGTTACTATTATATGGGGGTAGGGGTTATATTACAGGACAATACTGTCAGTGTGTGTGTTGCGGCTGTTACTATTATATGGGGGTAGGGGTTATATATTACAGGACAATACTGTGTGTGTGCGCTGCGGCTGTTACTATTATATGGAGGTAGGGGTTATATATTACAGGACAATACTGTGTGTGTGTGTGTGCTGCGGCTGTTACTATTATATGGAGGTAGGGGTTATATATTACAGGACAATACTGTGTGTGTGTGTGTGCTGCGGCTGTTACTATTATATGGGGGTAGGGGTTATATATTACAGGACAATACTGTGTGTGTGTGTGTGCTGCGGCTGTTACTATTATATGGAGGTAGGGGTTATATAACAGGACAATACTGTGTGTGTGTGTGTGCTGCGGCTGTTACTATTATATGGGGGTAGGGGTTATATATTACAGGACAATACTGTGTGTGTGTGCTGCGGCTGTTACTATTATATTGGGGTAGGGGTTATATTACAGGACAATACTATCGGTGTGTGTGTGTGTTGCGGCTGTTACTATTATATGGGGGGTAGGGGTTATATTACAGGACAATACTGTGTGTGTGTGTGTGTGCTGCGGCTGTTACTATTATATGGGGATATAGGTTATATTACAGGACAATACTGTCTGTGTGTGTGTGTGTGTGTGTGTGTGTTGCGGCTGTTACTACTATATGGGGGGTAGGGGTTATATTACATGACAATACTGTGTGTGTGCTGCGGCTGTTACTATTATATGGGGGTAAGGGTTATATTACAGGACAATACTGTCAGTGTGTGTGTGCACTGCGGCTGTTACTATTATATGGAGGTAGGGGTTATATTACAGGACAATACTGTGTGTGTGCTGCGGCTGTTACTATTATATGGGGGTAGGGGTTATATTACAGGACAATACTGTCAGTGTGTGTGTGCACTGCGGCTGTTACTATTATATGGAGGTAGGGGTTATATTACAGGACAATACTGTGTGTGTGCTGCGGCTGTTACTATTATATGGGGGTAAGGGTTATATTACAGGACAATACTGTCAGTGTGTGTGCGTGTGTGTGTGTGCACTGCGGCTGTTACTATTATATGGAGGTAGGGGTTATATTACAGGACAATACTGTGTGTGTGCTGCGGCTGTTACTATTATATGGGGGTAGGGGTTATATTGCAGGACATTACTGTGTGTGTGCGTGTGCGCTGCGGCTGTTACTATTATATGGGGGTAGGGGTTATATTACAGGACAATACTGTGTGTGTGCTGCGGCTGTTACTATTATATGGGGGTAGGGGTTATATTACAGGACAATACTGTGTGTGTGTCCCGATTCCTGCACTGACCTTTATTTATTTTCCAGACATTGGCGATACGCCGAAGGCCAGTAAACTGGTGAGTCTGTTCTCTGCCTGCTTGTCATTGCCCTGTGCCAGTTCCCTGACTGTACCACACAGCTGGGTATAGAGATGATGGGGGTATTACTACCATTGCCGTGTATAGAGATGATGGGGATATTACTACCACTGCCGTGTATAGAGATGATAGGGGTATTACTACCACTGCCCTGTATAGAGATGATAGGGGTATTACTACCACTGCCATGTATAGAGATGATAGGGGTATTACTAACATTGCCATTTATAGATATGATGGGGGTATTACTACCGTTTCCTTGTATAGAGATGATGGGGGTATTACTACCGTTTCCTTGTATAGAGATGATGGGGGTATTACTACCATTGCCGTGTATAGAGATGATGGGGGTATTACTACCATTGCCGTGTATAGAGATGATGGGGGTATTACTACCACTGCCGTGTATAGAGATGATGGGGGTATTACTACCGTTGCCATGTATAGAGATGATGGGGGTATTACTACCACTGCCATGTATAGAGATGATAGGGGTATTACTAACATTGCCATTTATAGATATGATGGGGGTATTACTACCGTTGCCATGTATAGAGATGATGGGGGTATTACTACCGTTGCCGTGTATAGAGATGATAGGGGTATTTCTACCACTGCCATGTATAGAGATGATAGGGGTATTACTAACATTGCCATTTATAGATATGATGGGGGTATTACTACCGTTGCCATGTATAGAGATGATGGGGGTATTACTACCGTTGCCGTGTATAGAGATGATGGGGGTATTACTACCACTGCCATGTATAGAGATAATGGGGGTATTACTACCACTGCCATGTATAGAGATGATAGGGGTATTACTAACATTGCCATTTATAGATATGATGGGGGTATTACTACCGTTGCCATGTATAGAGATGATGGGGGTATTACTACCGTTTCCTTGTATAGAGATGATGGGGGTATTACTACCATTGCCGTGTATAGAGATGATGGGGGTATTACTACCACTGCCATGTATAGAGATGAGTCTCCCTCCGGGGCGAGAGGGAGACTGATGGCACCGGGAGCCACAGGTGTGGAGGAGCCGGCACTGTGGGAAGCAGGGATGCGCTTACGCTGCAGCCCCGGCGGCTGCAGCAAGACCCCCTCAGTTTACCCTTGGCGTGCCGGAGGCAGAGCGCGGTGACTACACCGGGCGCCAGGGGAGACTGAGAGAGAGGTGCGCTGGGGCTAGGAAGAGGTGGCTGTGCTGCCGAAGCTTCAGGGTTAATGGAGCCCAGCGCTGAGCACAGTGTGAAAACAAGTATATTGTAAGTTCTATGTGCAGGCACTGAGCTGGGACTACATGTCCCATGCTGCAGTGCTGCAGGGGAATGAAGCCTGTGTTGTTCACAGGCTTGGAACAATGTATTTTAAATGTATTATGAAGGTAAAATGCACTTACTGTATGTGTGTGTCCCCATGGGATCCAGGGTCCTGTGTGAGCTGCTGGATCCCCTTCCAAAAAACGGAATACTTTCCCAGGCCGCCTGCAGGCTTGGAGCTGCAGGGGACCTCAGCTTTCCAACAAGCTGAGTGGTTCCTTGGAGCTCCATGGCGCTCTCCGTCGGCGGGCAGGGGATCAGGGCTGCCCATCTCTGGAGCTCACGTCTGGGCCAGAGATGTTCAGCTGCTCCCCTACTAGGATCCTGGAAGTACGTTTTGGAGGGAAACATCCCCCTAGCCAGACAGACTGGCACCTGGGTGGTACCTGGCCCCCTAGGTGGGCTGTGGCTCAGTGGAGTAACCACTCCCCTCTGTCCATAGGGGTCAATGCAGCAATGCAACCAACAGAATTATTACAATAGTTCCGTTCTTCGGCTGTTCTGGGTACCAGTATCCAGCGTCCTCCCAGTCTCCGCCCTGCCAGCTACTAAAGCAGAGGCCTGGTCCGTGACCAGTGGGGAACCAAGCGAGGCCAGTCGGGGGGGTGTTGGCGCACACCCTACAGCAGGTAGTACTCAGGTGCCAGCGGTTGGGCCTGAGTCAGTATCCGTGGTTCCAGACGCCATGTAGGAGGAGTCTGGTGGTGGCAGCGATAACCCTGCCCACTGCATAGTGGGCGGAGTCAGTGACAGGCGGTTACTGACGGTAACAGGGAATCCTTTGTTGGCCAGGTCCTGTGAGACCCGGAACCACTATCTGTGGACCCGAAGGGCAGAGCCAGAGTGTAAGGGCAGGTGTCCGGTCACAGGGGGTATTACTACCATTGCCGTGTGTCACGGACCCACCGGTCGCCTGCTCCGATACGTCAATCTGAGCAGCTCCGGCCATGACTGGGGTTCAC
Source organism: Crinia signifera (assembly GCF_055691185.1). NCBI lineage: Eukaryota > Metazoa > Chordata > Amphibia > Anura > Myobatrachidae > Crinia > Crinia signifera. Next base: position 2,839,101 of record NC_139217.1, read on the forward strand.
TTTGGACACTTGGGTCCCCTCTTTCAGGTACACTGCCACCAGCCAAAGCCTGATTTTAGCGCTTTGAAACTGCGCAGGGAGCGGCTTGGCTCGCACCTGACCACACAATACAATATAAAAATGGTAACATGCTCTCCGTTGACTTAGAGCATCTTAAGAACACAAAATCAGAACTGAGAATTATATTATTTATCCCTAGAAATACTACAGAGCTTTAGTGAAAAAATGGTTACAAGATATTACAATGATTTTAAAAGTACACACAAGATAAATGCAATTCAGAAATAAAAGGGAATAAAAGAAATTGCAGAACTGTATCTTACACGTAAATCAAATCCTGATGTGGGTCAGGGTCTCCACAAGAAATCTTTGGTTGCTTACAGCCCGTTTGCTGCACCCCCAATTAATGACAACCATCTATAGGGAGAAGTGTCTTAGTTATACTTGCAGGCTCCCTCATCCCTCCCACCCTTGGGATTTGACTCTTTCCATGCTGATCACTTGTTCCTGGATAAATTAAGAATTGGTCCACTGCTGTGAAGTAGATTTTACACATCCTCAAGTGATAAGTGGTAATTTAGTGGAGGGGCGCAGAGCACCTTTGGCCTATTGGCCGGACACTATTGCTCCCCCCCCCCCCCCCCCAATGTGGTTTATGAGGGGTCTCCGATCTTATCTGACATCCTAACTACAGAGGATTTCTACAGATGGTCAATCTGACGGAATACAGGCCTCAAACTCCCAGGGTCACCTACAGTTTACCCACATAATACAAGACATGTCCTGATTCCAAACATAATAATCACAGGAGACAGAACTTTACAAACAATATCAGGCATACATTGATCGAACAGATAATCATAACAGGAGGCATACTGATCTGATCATTACACCGTGTATAGAGATGATGGGGGTATTACTACCATTGCCATGTATAGAGATGATGGGGGTATTACTACCGTTGCCATGTATAGAGATGATGGGGGTATTGCTGACATCGCGCTGCATAGAGATGATGGGGGTATTACTACCATTGCCCTGTATAGAGATGATGGGGGTATTCCTACCATTGCCCTGTATAGAGATGATGGGGGTATTACTACCATTGCCCTGTATAGCGATGATGGGGGTATTGCTGACATTGCGCTGCATAGAGATGATGGGGGTAATGCTGACATTGCCCTGTATAGAGATGATGGGGGTATTACTACCATTGCCCTGTATAGAGATGATGGGGGTATTGCTGACATTGCGCTGCATAGAGACGATGGGGGTATTGCTGACATTGCGCTGCATAGAGATGATGGGGGTATTGCTGACATTGCGCTGCATAGAGATGATGGGGGTATTGCTGACATTGCGCTGCATAGAGATGATGGGGGTAATGCTGACATTGCGCTGTATAGAGATGATGGGGGTATTGCTGACATCGCGCTGCATAGAGATGATGGGGGTATTGCTGACATTGCGCTGTATAGAGATGATGGGGGTAATGCTGACATCGCGCTGCATAGAGATGATGGGGGTAATGCTGACATTGCGCTGTATAGAGATGATGGGGGTAATGCTGACATTGCGCTGTATAGAGATGATGGGGGTAATGCTGACATTGCCGTGTATAGAGATGATGGGGGTATTCCTACCATTGCCCTGTATAGAGATGATGGGGGTATTACTACCATTGCCCTGTATAGCGATGATGGGGGTATTGCTGACATTGCGCTGCATAGAGATGATGGGGGTATTGCTGACATTGCCCTGTATAGAGATGATGGGGGTATTACTACCATTGCCATGTATAGAGATGATGGGGGTATTGCTGACATTGCGCTGTATAGAGATGATGGGGGTATTACTACCATTGCCATGTATAGAGATGATGGGGGTATTACTACCATTGCCATGTATAGAGATGATGGGGGTATTGCTGACATTGCGCTGTATAGAGATGATGGGGGTATTACTACCATTGCCATGTATAGAGATGATGGGGGTATTACTACCATTGCCATGTATAGAGATGATGGGGGTATTGCTGACATTGCGCTGTATAGAGATGATGGGGGTAATGCTGACATCGCGCTGCATAGAGATGATGGGGGTAATGCTGACATTGCGCTGTATAGAGATGATGGGGGTATTGCTGACATCGCGCTGCATAGAGATGATGGGGGTATTGCTGACATTGCGCTGTATAGAGATGATGGGGGTATTGCTGACATTGCCCTGTATAGAGATGATGGGGGTATTGCTGACATTGCCCTGTATAGAGATGATGGGGGTAATGCTGACATTGCGCTGTATAGAGATGATGGGGGTAATGCTGACATTGCGCTGTATAGAGATGATGGGGGTAATGCTGACATTGCCCTGTATAGAGATGATGGGGGTAATGCTGACATTGCGCTGTATAGAGATGATGGGGGTATTGCTGACATCGCGCTGCATAGAGATGATGGGGGTATTGCTGACATTGCGCTGTATAGAGATGATGGGGGTATTGCTGACATTGCGCTGTATAGAGATGATGGGGGTAATGCTGACATTGCTCTGTATAGAGATGATGGGGGTATTGCTGACATCGCGCTGCATGGAGATGATGGGGGTATTGCTGACATTGCGCTGTATAGAGATGATGGGGGTATTGCTGACATCGCGCTGCATAGAGATGATGGGGGTATTTCTACCGTTGCCATGTATAGAGATGATGGGGGTATTACTACCATTGCCCTGTATAGAGATGATGGGGGTATTCCTACCATTGCCCTGTATAGAGATGATGGGGGTATTACTACCATTGCCCTGTATAGCGATGATGGGGGTATTGCTGACATTGCACTGCATAGAGATGATGGGGGTATTGCTGACATTGCGCTGTATAGAGATGATGGGGGTATTGCTGACATTGCCCTGTATAGAGATGATGGGGGTATTGCTGACATTGCGCTGTATAGAGATGATGGGGGTATTGCTGACATTGCCCTGTATAGAGATGATGGGGGTATTGCTGACATTGCCCTGTATAGAGATGATGGGGGTATTGCTGACATCGCGCTGCATAGAGATGATGGGGGTAATGCTGACATTGCGCTGTATAGAGATGATGGGGGTATTGCTGACATCGCGCTGCATATAGATGATGGGGGTATTGCTGACATTGCGCTGTATAGAGATGATGGGGGTATTGCTGACATTGCGCTGCATAGAGATGATGGGGGTATTACTACCATTGCCCTGTATAGAGATGATGGGGGTATTGCTGACATTGCCCTGTATAGAGATGATGGGGGTATTGCTGACATTGCGCTGTATAGAGATGATGGGGGTAATGCTGACATTGCGCTGTATAGAGATGATGGGGGTAATGCTGACATTGCGCTGTATAGAGATGATGGGGGTAATGCTGACATTGCGCTGTATAGAGATGATGGGGGTAATGCTGACATTGCGCTGTATAGAGATGATGGGGGTAATGCTGACATTGCGCTGTATAGAGATGATGGGGGTAATGCTGACATTGCGCTGTATAGAGATGATGGGGGTAATGCTGACATTGCGCTGTATAGAGATGATGGGGGTAATGCTGACATTGCACATTGCATTGCACGTTGGTTGGGGAACCAACAGACGCCAGTCGGGGGTGTGTCAGCACACACTCCAGCAGGTAGTACTCAGGTGCCAGCTTTTGGGCCTAAGGAGGTATCAGTGATCCCAGGCGCTGCGTAGTAGGAGTCTGGTGGTGTAGACACAAGGTATACATTATTCGCACAGGACCCTCATTGATTTTGGAGGATGACAGGTGGACCCCCTAATGAACAGTGAGGACGAGTATGTTCCTTATTCTGTTTCTACAGAGGGTGTGCTACCACTGGACATATTGAATTGTACATAGAACAAAGAAAAAGTATGTCACGGCGTGGTGCACCTAAATTAACTCACACGAGTAAAAGTTAACTTTTATTAACATTATTTAAGATGGCGAAATATAAAAAAACAGACAGAACAACATATGTTTAAAAATGGTGGCTCACTGACTTCACACAGATTTTAGACTATCCCGATACGGCTGTATACAGGTATTAATTGCCAACACTTATGTAGTGCTATGTGTAATATTTAGTCTATTCCTGTCTTTTGGGTCCCTCAGTATAAATGTACTGTACATGGGATGGGTGCCGGACGGGTTCCCGACAGTCATTTACCCGACGTCGGGATCCCAACTGTCAAAATGCCGACAGGCGGGTACCCGACGGACACCCGCTATTTTCCCTCGTGGGGGTCCACGACCCCCATAGAGGGAGAATAGAATAGGTGCCCGCAGCGTTGCGAGCGCAGCGAGCCCGCAAGGGGCTTTTTTGCGCTCGTCATGCTGTCTGACTCCGGGCAGCCGGGATAAAAACTGTCGGGATCTGTCGGTGTCCCATACCACACCCCATGGGATTGTGTGTAATGCAATATTGGAATATCCGTTAACGGCTATCACTGCTGCGCGCTCCTGCAACATCGCGGGGAAACCCGTTCATCTGCTGGTTATACCGGCAGATGAGCGGCTTAACGTGGACCTTTGTGGATGTATGCTACGGAACGCCTGTCTCAGAATATAATACAATATATACATATATAATATAATACAATAAATAACTAGGGATGTGCACCGGCCACTTTTCGGGTTTTGGGTTCTGATGGGTTTTGCCAAAACACCCCCTAAACTTTTTGGGTTCTGATTTTTTTTATTTATTTTTTTAAACCTAAAAAATGCTAAAATTGCTGATTTTTATTTATTTTTATTAATTTTTTTGCTTCTACGCTATTATTAACCTCAATAAGGTTTCCACTCATTTCCAGTCTATTCTGAACACCTCACTGTTGTTTTTAGGGCAAAAGGTTGCTCCAAAGTAGCTGGATAAATATGATAAGCGATACAAGTGGGCGGCACAAACACTGGACTGATGCGGCACACTTAGCAGCGCCCCTGGACTGATGCGGCACACTTAGCAGCGCCCCTGGACTGATGCGGCACACTTAGCAGCGCCCCTGGACTGATGCGGCACACTTATCAGCGCCCCTGGACTGATGCGGCACACTTAGCAGCGCCCCTGGACTGATGCGGCACACTTAGCAGCGCCCCTGGACTGATGCGGCACACTTAGCAGCGCCCCTGGACTGATGCGGCACACTTAGCAGCGCCCCTGGACTGATGCGGCACACTTAGCAGCGCCCCTGGACTGATGCGGCACACTTAGCAGCGCCCCTGGACTGATGCGGCACACTTAGCAGCGCCCCTGGACTGATGCGGCACACTTAGCAGCGGCCCTGGACTGATACTGGGAACTGGCAGCAGCAATTAAAAAATTTTTTTTTTTTTTTTTGCTTTTAATTTTCTTATTTAATTAAAATAATGGGTACTCTTTACCTAGAACGGCGCCCGCGATTGGCATCGCGGGCGTCGGGGGTAAAAAATCGCGGGCATCGCGGGTACATAAAAAACGGGTGCGACGCGATGCCCGCGATTTTCCCATAGGGATCAATGTTAAAACTGTGATTGGACGCGATTTTACTGTTAAATGCCTCAATGCCCACGATTTGGCCATAGGAAACAATGTTAAATGGGCCACAGAGCCCTAATAGTGCCCTTGAACTGTGAAATGGCCCCCACAATTGTTAACGTCACCCCACGATCAACGTCAACCCGAAGCGTGGCGAGCGCAGCGAGCCCGCGAGGGGCGGCGGTACGCGTCCTCCGACCTTTTCATACCCCCACTATCCACGTCGGCGTGGAGTCGAGAATAGAATAGTGTGGCGAGCGCAGCGAGGGGACGCGGATACTTTCGGGTTGACGTTGATCGTGGGGTGGCGTTAACAATTGTGGGGGCCATTTCAGACTTCACGGTGACTATTTGGGCTCTGTGGCCCATTTAACATTGTTTCCTATGTAAAAATCGCATGCATTGAGGCATTGAACACTAAAATCGCGTCCAATCTCACTTTTAACATTGATCCCTATGGGAAATCGCGGCCATCGCACCCGTTTTTTAGTGCATTCGATGGTCGCGATGGGCGCCGTTCTAGGTAAAGAGTACCAAATAATGCAGCCCCCTCTATACATAAATAACCCCCCCCTGCCCAGCAGGATTCCAATCAAGCCAAAGCTGCCCATGATTGCTATAAAGATGGACCCTGCCAGCGGCCGGCTACCGCCAGGGGCGCACGCATGAGACGCTTGCAAGCCCCGTGGCTATGGAGCCTGCCGGGGGTCACCGCCGGTCCCTCTCACAGCCCCGGCACAACCCCCCCCCCCGAACTGGGCAGTGTCTCCCTGAAGTGGAGACGGGCAGGTAGATGCTGCCTAGACGCCGTGATACTGGGACGCGCGTGTACGTGAGACACAGGCGCGTCCCAGTCACTATCACCAGCGCTCGCTAGTGGAAGGGATCTGGCGGGCGCCGGGCAAAGAGAGGCTACATATGTACATACGTTTCCATCACAAAGTTCCTGCCTAATACCATCACACACACAGCGGACATATTACTATCAGGTCAGACTGGTCACCCTCTCACTGTGTCCCATGTCTGCCTGTCCTGCCTAATACCATCACACACACACAGCGGACATATTACTATCAGGTCAGACTGGTCACCCTCTTACTGTGTCCCATGTCTGCCTGTCCTGCCTAATACCATCACACACACACAGCGGACATATTACTATCAGGTCAGACTGGTCACCCCCTCACTGTGTCCCATGTCTGCCTGTCCTGCCTAATACCCTCATACACACACAGCGGACATATTACTATCAGGTCAGACTGGTCACCCTCTCACTGTGTCCCATGTCTGCCTGTCCTGCCTAATACCATCACACACACACACAGCGGACATATTACTATCAGGTCAGACTGGTCACCCTCTCACTGTGTCCCATGTCTGCCTGTCCTGCCTAATACCATCATACACACACAGCGGACATATTACTATCAGGTCAGACTGGTCACCCTCTCACTGTGTCCCATGTCTGCCTGTCCTGCCTAATACCATCACACACACACAGCGGACATATTACTATCAGGTCAGACTGATCACCCTCTCACTGTGTCCCATGTCTGCCTGTCCTGCCTAATACCATCACACACACACAGCGGACATATTACTATCAGGTCAGACTGGTCACCCTCTCACTGTGTCCCATGTCTGCCTGTCCTGCCTAATACCATCACACACACAGCGGACATATTACTATCAGGTCAGACTGGTCACCCTCTCACTGTGTCCCATGTCTGCCTGTCCTGCCTAATACCATCATACACACACACACAGCGGACATATTACTATCAGGTCAGACTGGTCACCCTCTCACTGTGTCCCATGTCTGCCTGTCCTGCCTAATACCATCACACACACACACACAGTGGACATATTACTATCAGGTCAGACTGGTCACCCTCTCACTGTGTCCCATGTCTGCCTGTCCTGCCTAATACCATCACACACACAGCGGACATATTACTATCAGGTCAGACTGGTCACCCTCTCACTGTGTCTCATGTCTGCCTGTCCTGCCTAATACCATCACACACACACAGCGGACATATTACTATCAGGTCAGACTGGTCACCCTCTCACTGTGCCCCATGTCTGCCTGTCCTGCCTAATACCATCACACACACAGCGGACATATTACTATCAGGTCAGACTGGTCACCCTCTCACTGTGTCCCATGTCTGCCTGTCCTGCCTAATACCATCACACACACACACAGCGGATATATTACTATCAGGTCAGACTGGTCACCCTCTCACTGTGTCCCATGTCTGCCTGTCCTGCCTAATACCATCACACACACAGCGGACATATTACTATCAGGTCAGACTGGTCACCCTCTCACTGTGTCCCATGTCTGCCTGTCCTGCCTAATACCATCACACACACACAGCGGACATATTACTATCAGGTCAGACTGGTCACCCTCTCACTGTGTCCCATGTCTGCCTGTCCTGCCTAATACCATCACACACAGCGGACATATTACTATCAGGTCAGACTGGTCACCCTCTCACTGTGTCCCATGTCTGCCTGTCCTGCCTAATACCATCACACACACAGCGGACATATTACTATCAGGTCAGACTGGTCACCCTCTCACTGTGTCCCATGTCTGCCTGTCCTGCCTAATACCATCATACACACACAGCGGACATATTACTATCAGGTCAGACTGGTCACCCTCTCACTGTGTCCCATGTCTGCCTGTCCTGCCTAATACCATCACACACACACAGCGGACATATTACTATCAGGTCAGACTGGTCACCCTCTCACTGTGTCCCATGTCTGCCTGTCCTGCCTAATACCATCACACACACACACAGCGGACATATTACTATCAGGTCAGACTGGTCACCCTCTCACTGTGTCCCATGTCTGCCTGTCCTGCCTAATACCATCACACACACACAGCGGACATATTACTATCAGGTCAGACTGGTCACCCTCTCACTGTGTCCCATGTCTGCCTGTCCTGCCTAATACCATCACACACACACAGCGGACATATTACTATCAGGTCAGACTGGTCACCCTGTCACTGTGTCCCATGTCTGCCTGTCCTGCCTAATACCATCACACACACACACACAGCGGACATATTACTATCAGGTCAGACTGGTCACCCTCTCACTGTGTCCCATGTCTGCCTGTCCTGCCTAATACCATCACACACACACAGCGGACATATTACTATCAGGTCAGACTGGTCACCCTCTCACTGTGTCCCATGTCTGCCTGTCCTGCCTAATACCATCACACACACACAGCGGACATATTACTATCAGGTCAGACTGGTCACCCTCTCACTGTGTCCCATGTCTGCCTGTCCTGCCTAATACCATCACACACACACACAGCGGACATATTACTATCAGGTCAGACTGGTCACCCTCTCACTGTGTCCCATGTCTGCCTGTCCTGCCTAATACCATCACACACACACACAGCGGACATATTACTATCAGGTCAGACTGGTCACCCTCTCACTGTGTCCCATGTCTGCCTGTCCTGCCTAATACCATCATACACACACAGCGGATATATTACTATCAGGTCAGACTGGTCACCCTCTCACTGTGTCCCATGTCTGCCTGTCCTGCCTAATACCATCACACACACAGCGGACATATTACTATCAGGTCAGACTGGTCACCCTCTCACTGTGTCCCATGTCTGCCTGTCCTGCCTAATACCATCACACACACACAGCGGACATATTACTATCAGGTCAGACTGGTCACCCTCTCACTGTGTCCCATGTCTGCCTGTCCTGCCTAATACCATCATACACACAGCGGACATATTACTATCAGGTCAGACTGGTCACCCTCTCACTGTGTCCCATGTCTGCCTGTCCTGCCTAATACCATCACACACACAGCGGACATATTACTATCAGGTCAGACTGGTCACCCTCTCACTGTGTCCCATGTCTGCCTGTCCTGCCTAATACCATCACACACACACAGCGGACATATTACTATCAGGTCAGACTGGTCACCCTCTCACTGTGTCCCATGTCTGCCTGTCCTGCCTAATACCATCATACACACACACAGCGGACATATTACTATCAGGTCAGACTGGTCACCCTCTCACTGTGTCCCATGTCTGCCTGTCCTGCCTAATACCATCACACACACAGCGGACATATTACTATCAGGTCAGACTGGTCACCCTCTCACTGTGTCCCATGTCTGCCTGTCCTGCCTAATACCATCACACACACACAGCGGACATATTACTATCAGGTCAGACTGGTCACCCTCTCACTGTGTCCCATGTCTGCCTGTCCCTGCCTAATACCATCACACACACACAGCGGACATATTACTATCAGGTCAGACTGGTCACCCTCTCACTGTGTCCCATGTCTGCCTGTCCTGCCTAATACCATCACACACACACACAGATGACATATTACTATCAGGTCAGACTGGTCACCCTCTCACTGTGTCCCATGTCTGCCTGTCCTGCCTAATACCCTCATACATACACACACACAGCGGACATATTACTATCAGGTCAGACTGGTCACCCTCTCACTGTGTCCCATGTCTGCCTGTCCTGCCTAATACCATCACACACACACACAGCGGACATATTACTATCAGGTCAGACTGGTCACCCTCTCACTGTGTCCCATGTCTGCCTGTCCTGCCTAATACCATCACACACACACACAGCGGACATATTACTATCAGGTCAGACTGGTCACCCTCTCACTGTGTCCCATGTCTGCCTGTCCTGCCTAATACCATCACACACACACAGCGGACATATTACTATCAGGTCAGACTGGTCACCCTCTCACTGTGTCCCATGTCTGCCTGTCCTGCCTAATACCATCACACACACAGCGGACATATTACTATCAGGTCAGACTGGTCACCCTCTCACTGTGTCCCATGTCTGCCTGTCCCTGCCTAATACCATCATACACACAGCGGACATATTACTATCAGGTCAGACTGGTCACCCTCTCACTGTCCCATGTCTGCCTGTCCTGCCTAATACCATCACACACACACAGCGGACATATTACTATCAGGTCAGACTGGTCACCCTCTCACTGTGTCCCATGTCTGCCTGTCCTGCCTAATACCATCACACACACAGCGGACATATTACTATCAGGTCAGACTGGTCACCCTCTCACTGTGTCCCATGTCTGCCTGTCCTGCCTAATACCATCACACACACACAGCGGACATATTACTATCAGGTCAGACTGGTCACCCTCTCACTGTGTCCCATGTCTGCCTGTCCTGCCTAATACCTTCACACACACACAGCGGACATATTACTATCAGGTCAAACTGGTTACCCTCTCACTGTCCCATGTCTGCCTGTCCTGCCTAATACCATCACACACACACACACAGCGGACATATTACTATCAGGTCAGATTGGTCACCCTCTCACTGTGTCCCATGTCTGCCTGTCCTGCCTAATACCATCACACACACACAGCGGACATATTACTATCAGGTCAGATTGGTCACCCACTCACTGTGTCCCATGTCTGCCTGTCCTGCCTAATACCATCATACACACACAGCGGACATATTACTATCAGGTCAGACTGGTCACCCTCTCACTGTGTCCCATGTCTGCCTGTCCTGCCTAATACCATCACACACACAGCGGACATATTACTATCAGGTCAGACTGGTCACCCTCTCACTGTCCCATGTCTGCCTGTCCTGCCTAATACCTTCACACACACACACAGCGGACATATTACTATCAGGTCAGATTGGTCACCCTCTCACTGTGTCCCATGTCTGCCTGTCCTGCCTAATACCATCACACACACACAGCGGACATATTACTAACAGGTCAGACTGGTCACCCTCTCACTGTGTCCCATGTCTGCCTGTCCTGCCTAATACCATCACACACACACAGCGGACATATTACTATCAGGTCAGACTGGTCACCCTCTCACTGTGTCCCATGTCTGCCTGTCCTGCCTAATACCATCACACACACACACAGCGGACATATTACTATCAGGTCAGACTGGTCACCCTCTCACTGTGTCCCATGTCTGCCTGTCCTGCCTAATACCCTCATACACACACACAGCGGACATATTACTATCAGGTCAGACTGGTCACCCTCTCACTGTGTCCCATGTCTGCCTGTCCTGCCTAATACCATCACACACACACACACAGCGGACATATTACTATCAGGTCAGACTGGTCACCCTCTCACTGTGTCCCATGTCTGCCTGTCCTGCCTAATACCATCACACACACAGCGGACATATTACTATCAGGTCAGACTGGTCACCCTCTCACTGTGTCCCATGTCTGCCTGTCCTGCCTAATACCATCACACACACACAGCGGACATACTACTATCAGGTCAGACTGGTCACCCTCTCACTGTGTCCCATGTCTGCCTGTCCCTGCCTAATACCATCATACACACAGCGGACATATTACTATCAGGTCAGATTGGTCACCCTCTCACTGTGTCCCATGTCTGCCTGTCCTGCCTAATACCATCACACACACACAGCGGACATATTACTATCAGGTCAGACTGGTCACCCTCTCACTGTGTCCCATGTCTGCCTGTCCTGCCTAATACCATCACACACACACACAGCGGACATATTACTATCAGGTCAGACTGGTCACCCTCTCACTGTGTCCCATGTCTGCCTGTCCTGCCTAATACCATCACACACACAGCGGACATATTACTATCAGGTCAGACTGGTCACCCTCTCACTGTGTCCCATGTCTGCCTGTCCTGCCTAATACCATCACACACACACAGCGGACATACTACTATCAGGTCAGACTGGTCACCCTCTCACTGTGTCCCATGTCTGCCTGTCCCTGCCTAATACCATCATACACACAGCGGACATATTACTATCAGGTCAGACTGGTCACCCTCTCACTGTGTCCCATGTCTGCCTGTCCTGCCTAATACCATCACACACACACAGCGGACATATTACCATCAGGTCAGACTGGTCACCCTCTCACTGTGTCCCATGTCTGCCTGTCCTGCCTAATACCCTCACACACACACAGCGGACATATTACCATCAGGTCAGACTGGTCACCCTCTCACTGTGTCCCATGTCTGCCTGTCCTGCCTAATACCATCACACACAGCGGACATATTACTATCAGGTCAGACTGGTCACCCTCTCACTGTGTCCTATGTCTGCCTGTCCTGCCTAATACCATCACACACACACAGCGGACATATTACTATCAGGTCAGACTGGTCACCCTCTCACTGTGTCCCATGTCTGCCTGTCCTGCCTAATACCATCATACACACACAGCGGACATATTACTATCAGGTCAGACTGGTCACCCTCTCACTGTGTCCCATGTCTGCCTGTCCTGCCTAATACCATCACACACACACAGCGGACATATTACTATCAGGTCAGACTGGTCACCCTCTCACTGTGTCCCATGTCTGCCTGTCCTGCCTAATACCATCACACACCCAGCGGACATATTACTTTCAGGTCAGGACTGGTCACCCTCTCACTGTGTCCCATGTCTGCCTGTCCCTGCCTAATACCATCACACACACAGCGGACATATTACTATCAGGTCAGACTGGTCACCCTCTCACTGTGTCCCATGTCTGCCTGTCCTGCCTAATACCCTCACACACACACAGCGGACATATTACTATCAGGTCAGACTGGTCACCCTCTCACTGTGTCCCATGTCTGCCTGTCCTGCCTAATACCATCACACACACACAGCGGACATATTACTATCAGGTCAGACTGGTCACCCTCTCACTGTGTCCCATGTCTGCCTGTCCTGCCTAATACCATCACACACCAGCGGACATATTACTATCAGGTCAGACTGGTCACCCTCTCACTGTGTCCCATGTCTGCCTGTCCTGCCTAATACCATCACACACACACAGCGGACATATTACTATCAGGTCAGACTGGTCACCCTCTCACTGTGTCCCATGTCTGCCTGTCCTGCCTAATACCCTCACACACACACACACAGCGGACATATTACTATCAGGTCAGACTGGTCACCCTCTCACTGTGTCCCATGTCTGCCTGTCCTGCCTAATACCATCACACACACACAGCGGACATATTACTATCAGGTCAGACTGGTCACCCTCTCACTGTGTCCCATGTCTGCCTGTCCTGCCTAATACCATCACACACACACAGCGGACATATTACTATCAGGTCAGACTGGTCACCCTCTCACTGTGTCCCATGTCTGCCTGTCCTGCCTAATACCATCACACACAGCGGACATATTACTATCAGGTCAGACTGGTCACCCTCTCACTGTGTCCCATGTCTGCCTGTCCTGCCTAATACCATCACACACAGCGGACATATTACTATCAGGTCAGACTGGTCACCCTCTCACTGTGTCCCATGTCTGCCTGTCCTGCCTAATACCATCACACACACACAGCGGACATATTACTATCAGGTCAGACTGGTCACCCTCTCACTGTGTCCCATGTCTGCCTGTCCTGCCTAATACCATCACACACACACAGCGGACATATTACTATCAGGTCAGACTGGTCACCCTCTCACTGTGTCCCATGTCTGCCTGTCCTGCCTAATACCATCACACACACACAGCGGACATATTACTATCAGGTCAGACTGGTCACCCTCTCACTGTGTCCCATGTCTGCCTGTCCTGCCTAATACCATCATACACACACAGCGGACATATTACTATCAGGTCAGACTGGTCACCCTCTCACTGTGTCCCATGTCTGCCTGTCCTGCCTAATACCATCACACACACACAGCGGACATATTACTATCAGGTCAGACTGGTCACCCTCTCACTGTGTCCCATGTCTGCCTGTCCTGCCTAATACCCTCACACACACACACACAGCGGACATATTACTATCAGGTCAGACTGGTCACCCTCTCACTGTGTCCCATGTCTGCCTGTCCTGCCTAATACCATCACACACACACAGCGGACATATTACTATCAGGTCAGACTGGTCACCCTCTCACTGTGTCCCATGTCTGCCTGTCCTGCCTAATACCATCACACACACACAGCGGACATATTACTATCAGGTCAGACTGGTCACCCTCTCACTGTGTCCCATGTCTGCCTGTCCTGCCTAATACCATCACACACACAGCGGACATATTACTATCAGGTCAGACTGGTCACCCTCTCACTGTGTCCCATGTCTGCCTGTCCTGCCTAATACCATCATACACACACAGCGGACATATTACTATCAGGTCAGACTGGTCACCCTCTCACTGTGTCCCATGTCTGCCTGTCCTGCCTAATACCATCACACACACACAGCGGACATATTACTATCAGGTCAGACTGGTCACCCTCTCACTGTGTCCCATGTCTGCCTGTCCTGCCTAATACCATCACACACACACACACAGCGGACATATTACTATCAGGTCAGACTGGTCACCCTCTCACTGTGTCCCATGTCTGCCTGTCCTGCCTAATACCATCATACACACACAGCGGACATATTACTATCAGGTCAGACTGGTCACCCTCTCACTGTGTCCCATGTCTGCCTGTCCTGCCTAATACCATCACACACACAGCGGACATATTACTATCAGGTCAGACTGGTCACCCTCTCACTGTGTCCCATGTCTGCCTGTCCTGCCTAATACCATCACACACACACACACAGCGGACATATTACTATCAGGTCAGACTGGTCACCCTCTCACTGTGTCCCATGTCTGCCTGTCCTGCCTAATACCATCACACACACAGCGGACATATTACTATCAGGTCAGACTGGTCACCCTCTCACTGTCCCATGTCTGCCTGTCCTGCCTAATACCATCACACACACACACAGCGGACATATTACTATCAGGTCAGACTGGTCACCCTCTCACTGTGTCCCATGTCTGCCTGTCCTGCCTAATACCATCACACACACACAGCGGACATATTACTATCAGGTCAGACTGGTCACCCTCTCACTGTGTCCCATGTCTGCCTGTCCTGACTAATACCATCACACACACACAGCGGACATATTACTATCAGGTCAGACTGGTCACCCTCTCACTGTGTCCCATGTCTGCCTGTCCTGCCTAATACCCTCACACACACACAGCGGACATATTACTATCAGGTCAGACTGGTCACCCTCTCACTGTGTCCCATGTCTGCCTGTCCTGCCTAATACCCTCACACACACACAGCGGACATATTACTATCAGGTCAGACTGGTCACCCTCTCACTGTGTCCCATGTCTGCCTGTCCTGACTAATACCATCATACACACACAGCGGACATATTACTATCAGGTCAGACTGGTCACCCTCTCACTGTGTCCCATGTCTGCCTGTCCTGCCTAATACCCTCATACACACACACAGCGGACATATTACTATCAGGTCAGACTGGTCACCCTCTCACTGTGTCCCATGTCTGCCTGTCCTGCCTAATACCATCACACACAGCGGACATATTACTATCAGGTCAGACTGGTCACCCTCTCACTGTGTCCCATGTCTGCCTGTCCTGCCTAATACCATCACACACACACAGCGGACATATTACTATTAGGTCAGACTGGTCACCCTCTCACTGTGTCCCATGTCTGCCTGTCCTGCCTAATACCATCACACACAGCGGACATATTACTATCAGGTCAGACTGGTCACCCTCTCACTGTGTCCCATGTCTGCCTGTCCTGCCTAATACCATCATACACACACACAGCGGACATATTACTATTAGGTCAGACTGGTCACCCTCTCACTGTGTCCCATGTCTGCCTGTCCTGCCTAATACCATCACACACAGCGGACATATTACTATCAGGTCAGACTGGTCACCCTCTCACTGTGTCCCATGTCTGCCTGTCCCTGCCTAATACCATCATACACACACAGCGGACATATTACTATCGGGTCAGACTGGTCACCCTCTCACTGTGTCCCATGTCTGCCTGTCCTGCCTAATACCATCACACACACACAGCGGACATATTACTATCAGGTCAGACTGGTCACCCTCTCACTGTGTCCCATGTCTGCCTGTCCTGCCTAATACCATCACACACAGCGGACATATTACTATCAGGTCAGACTGGTCACCCTCTCACTGTGTCCCATGTCTGCCTGTCCTGCCTAATACCATCACACACACACAGCGGACATATTACTATCAGGTCAGACTGGTCACCCTCTCACTGTGTCCCATGTCTGCCTGTCCTGCCTAATACCATCACACACAGCGGACATATTACTATCAGGTCAGATTGGTCACCCTCTCACTGTGTCCCATGTCTGCCTGTCCCGGCCTAATACCATCATACACACACAGCGGACATATTACTATCAGGTCAGACTGGTCACCCTCTCACTGTGTCCCATGTCTGCCTGTCCTGCCTAATACCATCACACACACACACACAGCGGACATATTACTATCAGGTCAGACTGGTCACCCTCTCACTGTGTCCCATGTCTGCCTGTCCTGCCTAATACCATCACACACACACAGCGGACATATTACTATCAGGTCAGACTGGTCACCCTCTCACTGTGTCCCATGTCTGCCTGTCCTGCCTAATACCATCACACACAGCGGACATATTACTATCAGGTCAGACTGGTCACCCTCTCACTGTGTCCCATGTCTGCCTGTCCTGCCTAATACCCTCATACACACACACAGCGGACATATTACTATCAGGTCAGACTGGTCACCCTCTCACTGTGTCCCATGTCTGCCTGTCCTGCCTATTACCATCACACACAGCGGACATATTACTATCAGGTCAGACTGGTCACCCTCTCACTGTGTCCCATGTCTGCCTGTCCTGCCTAATACCATCACACACACAGCGGACATATTACTATCAGGTCAGACTGGTCACCCTCTCACTGTGTCCCATGTCTGCCTGTCCTGCCTAATACCATCACACACACAGCGGACATATTACTATCAGGTCAGATTGGTCACCCTCTCACTGTGTCCCATGTCTGCCTGTCCTGCCTAATACCATCACACACACACAGCGGACATATTACTATCAGGTCAGACTGGTCACCCTCTCACTGTGCCCCATGTCTGCCTGTCCTGCCTAATACCATCACACATACACAGCGGACATATTACTATCAGGTCAGACTGGTCACCCTCTCACTGTGTCCCATGTCTGCCTGTCCTGCCTAATACCATCACACACACACAGCGGACATATTACGATCAGGTCAGACTGGTCACCCTCTCACTGTGTCCCATGTCTGCCTGTCCTGCCTAATACCATCACACACACAGCGGACATATTACTATCAGGTCAGACTGGTCACCCTCTCACTGTGTCCCAAGTCTGCCTGTCCTGCCTAATACCATCACACACAGCGGACATATTACTATCAGGTCAGACTGGTCACCCTCTCACTGTGTCCCATGTCTGCCTGTCCCGGCCTAATACCATCATACACACACAGCGGACATATTACTATCAGGTCAGACTGGTCACCCTCTCACTGTGTCCCATGTCTGCCTGTCCTGCCTAATACCATCACACACACACACACAGCGGACATATTACTATCAGGTCAGACTGGTCACCCTCTCACTGTGTCCCAAGTCTGCCTGTCCTGCCTAATACCATCACACACAGCGGACATATTACTATCAGGTCAGACTGGTCACCCTCTCACTGTGTCCCATGTCTGCCTGTCCTGCCTAATACCCTCATACACACACACAGCGGACATATTACTATCAGGTCAGACTGGTCACCCTCTCACTGTGTCCCATGTCTGCCTAATACCATCACACACACAGCGGACATATTACTATCAGGTCAGACTGGTCACCCTCTCACTGTGTCCCATGTCTGCCTGTCCTGCCTAATACCATCATACACACACACAGCGGACATATTACTATCAGGTCAGACTGGTCACCCTCTCACTGTGTCCCATGTCTGCCTGTCCTGCCTAATACCATCACACACACACAGCGGACATATTACTATCAGGTCAGACTGGTCACCCTCTCACTGTGTCCCATGTCTGCCTGTCCTGCCTAATACCATCACACACACAGCGGACATATTACTATCAGGTCAGACTGGTCACCCTCTCACTGTGTCCCATGTCTGCCTGTCCTGCCTAATACCATCACACACACAGCGGACATATTACTATCAGGTCAGACTGGTCACCCTCTCACTGTGTCCCATGTCTGCCTGTCCTGCCTAATACCATCACACACACACACACAGCGGACATATTACTATCAGGTCAGACTGGTCACCCTCTCACTGTGTCCCAAGTCTGCCTGTCCTGCCTAATACCATCACACACAGCGGACATATTACTATCAGGTCAGACTGGTCACCCTCTCACTGTGTCCCATGTCTGCCTGTCCTGCCTAATACCCTCATACACACACACAGCGGACATATTACTATCAGGTCAGACTGGTCACCCTCTCACTGTGTCCCATGTCTGCCTGTCCTGCCTAATACCATCACACACACACAGCGGACATATTACTATCAGGTCAGACTGGTCACCCTCTCACTGTGTCCCATGTCTGCCTGTCCTGCCTAATACCATCATACACACACAGCGGACATATTACTATCAGGTCAGACTGGTCACCCTCTCACTGTGTCCCATGTCTGCCTGTCCTGCCTAATACCATCACACACACACACAGCGGACATATTACTATCAGGTCAGACTGGTCACCCTCTCACTGTGTCCCATGTCTGCCTGTCCTGCCTAATACCATCACACACACACAGCGGACATATTACTATCAGGTCAGACTGGTCACCCTCTCACTGTGTCCCATGTCTGCCTGTCCTGCCTAATACCATCACACACACAGCGGACATATTACTATCAGGTCAGACTGGTCACCCTCTCACTGTGTCCCATGTCTGCCTGTCCTGCCTAATACCATCCCACACACACAGCGGACATATTACTATCAGGTCAGACTGGTCACCCTCTCACTGTGTCCCATGTCTGCCTGTCCTGCCTAATACCATCACACACACAGCGGACATATTACTATCAGGTCAGACTGGTCACCCTCTCACTGTCCCATGTCTGCCTGTCCTGCCTAATACCATCACACACACACACAGCGGACATATTACTATCAGGTCAGACTGGTCACCCTCTCACTGTGTCCCATGTCTGCCTGTCCTGCCTAATACCATCATACACACAGCGGACATATTACTATCAGGTCAGACTGGTCACCCTCTCACTGTGTCCCATGTCTGCCTGTCCTGCCTAATACCATCACACACACACACAGCGGACATATTACTATCAGGTCAGACTGGTCACCCTCTCACTGTGTCCCATGTCTGCCTGTCCTGCCTAATACCATCACACACACACAGCGGACATATTACTATCAGGTCAGATTGGTCACCCTCTCACTGTGTCCCATGTCTGCCTGTCCTGCCTAATACCATCACACACACACAGCGGACATATTACTATCAGGTCAGACTGGTCACCCTCTCACTGTGTCCCATGTCTGCCTGTCCTGCCTAATACCATCACACACACAGCGGACATATTACTATCAGGTCAGACTGGTCACCCTCTCACTGTGTCCCATGTCTGCCTGTCCTGACTAATACCATCACACACACACAGCGGACATATTACTATCAGGTCAGACTGGTCACCCTCTCACTGTGTCCCATGTCTGCCTGTCCTGCCTAATACCATCACACACACAGCGGACATATTACTATCAGGTCAGACTGGTCACCCTCTCACTGTGTCCCATGTCTGCCTGTCCTGCCTAATACCTTCACACACACACAGCGGACATATTACTATCAGGTCAGACTGGTCACCCTCTCACTGTGTCCCATGTCTGCCTGTCCTGCCTAATACCATCACACACACACACAGCGGACATATTACTATCAGGTCAGACTGGTCACCCTCTCACTGTGTCCCATGTCTGCCTGTCCTGCCTAATACCATCATACACACACAGCGGACATATTACTATCAGGTCAGACTGGTCACCCTCTCACTGTGTCCCATGTCTGCCTGTCCTGCCTAATACCATCACACACACAGCGGACATATTACTATCAGGTCAGACTGGTCACCCTCTCACTGTGTCCCATGTCTGCCTGTCCTGCCTAATACCATCACACACACAGCGGACATATTACTATCAGGTCAGACTGGTCACCCTCTCACTGTGTCCCATGTCTGCCTGTCCTGCCTAATACCATCCCACACACACAGCGGACATATTACTATCAGGTCAGACTGGTCACCCTCTCACTGTGTCCCATGTCTGCCTGTCCTGCCTAATACCATCACACACACAGCGGACATATTACTATCAGGTCAGACTGGTCACCCTCTCACTGTGTCCCATGTCTGCCTGTCCTGCCTAATACCATCACACACACACACAGCGGACATATTACTATCAGGTCAGACTGGTCACCCTCTCACTGTGTCCCATGTCTGCCTGTCCTGCCTAATACCATCATACACACACAGCGGACATATTACTATCAGGTCAGACTGGTCACCCTCTCACTGTGTCCCATGTCTGCCTGTCCTGCCTAATACCATCACACACACACACAGCGGACATATTACTATCAGGTCAGACTGGTCACCCTCTCACTGTGTCCCATGTCTGCCTGTCCTGCCTAATACCATCACACACACACAGCGGACATATTACTATCAGGTCAGACTGGTCACCCTCTCACTGTGTCCCATGTCTGCCTGTCCTGCCTAATACCCTCACACACACACAGCGGACATATTACTATCAGGTCAGACTGGTCACCCTCTCACTGTGTCCCATGTCTGCCTGTCCTGCCTAATACCATCACACACACACACAGCGGACATATTACTATCAGGTCAGACTGGTCACCCTCTCACTGTGTCCCATGTCTGCCTGTCCTGCCTAATACCATCATACACACACAGCGGACATATTACTATCAGGTCAGACTGGTCACCCTCTCACTGTGTCCCATGTCTGCCTGTCCTGCCTAATACCCTCATACACACACACAGCGGACATATTACTATCAGGTCAGACTGGTCACCCTCTCACTGTGTCCCATGTCTGCCTGTCCTGCCTAATACCATCACACACAGCGGACATATTACTATCAGGTCAGACTGGTCACCCTCTCACTGTGTCCCATGTCTGCCTGTCCTGCCTAATACCATCACACACACACAGCGGACATATTACTATCAGGTCAGACTGGTCACCCTCTCACTGTGTCCCATGTCTGCCTGTCCTGCCTAATACCATCACACACACACAGCGGACATATTACTATCAGGTCAGACTGGTCACCCTCTCACTGTGTCCCATGTCTGCCTGTCCTGCCTAATACCATCACACACACACACACACACCACAGCGGACATATTACTATCAGGTCAGACTGGTCACCCTCTCACTGTGTCCCATGTCTGCCTGTCCTGCCTAATACCATCACACACACACAGCGGACATATTACTATCAGGTCAGACTGGTCACCCTCTCACTGTGTCCCATGTCTGCCTGTCCTGCCTAATACCATCATACACACACACAGCGGACATATTACTATCAGGTCAGACTGGTCACCCTCTCACTGTGTCCCATGTCTGCCTGTCCTGCCTAATACCATCACACACACAGCGGACATATTACTATTAGGTCAGACTGGTCACCCTCTCACTGTGTCCCATGTCTGCCTGTCCTGCCTAATACCATCACACACACACAGCGGACATATTACTATCAGGTCAGACTGGTCACCCTCTCACTGTGTCCCATGTCTGCCTGTCCTGCCTAATACCATCATACACACACACAGCGGACATATTACTATCAGGTCAGACTGGTCACCCTCTCACTGTGTCCCATGTCTGCCTGTCCTGCCTAATACCATCACACACACAGCGGACATATTACTATCAGGTCAGACTGGTCACCCTCTCACTGTGTCCCATGTCTGCCTGTCCTGCCTAATACCATCATACACACACACAGCGGACATATTACTATCAGGTCAGACTGGTCACCCTCTCACTGTGTCCCATGTCTGCCTGTCCTGCCTAATACCATCACACACACACAGCGGACATATTACTATCAGGTCAGACTGGTCACCCTCTCACTGTGTCCCATGTCTGCCTGTCCTGCCTAATACCATCACACACAGCGGACATATTACTATCAGGTCAGACTGGTCACCCTCTCACTGTGTCCCATGTCTGCCTGTCCTGCCTAATACCATCACACACACACAGCGGACATATTACTATCAGGTCAGACTGGTCACCCTCTCACTGTGTCCCATGTCTGCCTGTCCTGCCTAATACCATCACACACACACACAGCGGACATATTACTATCAGGTCAGACTGGTCACCCTCTCACTGTGTCCCATGTCTGCCTGTCCTGCCTAATACCATCACACACACACAGTGGACATATTACTATCAGGTCAGACTGGTCACCCTCTCACTGTGTCCCATGTCTGCCTGTCCTGCCTAATACCATCACACACACACAGCGGACATATTATTATCAGGTCAGACTGGTCACCCTCTCACTGTGTCCCATGTCTGCCTGTCCTGCCTAATACCATCACACACACACAGCGGACATATTACTATCAGGTCAGACTGGTCACCCTCTCACTGTGTCCCATGTCTGCCTGTCCTGCCTAATACCATCACACACACACAGCGGACATATTACTATCAGGTCAGACTGGTCACCCTCTCACTGTGTCCCATGTCTGCCTGTCCTGCCTAATACCATCACACACACACAGCGGACATATTACTATCAGGTCAGACTGGTCACCCTCTCACTGTGTCCCATGTCTGCCTGTCCTGCCTAATACCCTCATACACACACAGCGGACATATTACTATCAGGTCAGACTGGTCACCCTCTCACTGTGTCCCATGTCTGCCTGTCCTGCCTAATACCATCATACACACAGCGGACATATTACTATCAGGTCAGACTGGTCACCCTCTCACTGTGTCCCATGTCTGCCTGTCCTGCCTAATACCATCACACACACACAGCGGACATATTACTATCAGGTCAGACTGGTCACCCTCTCACTGTGTCCCATGTCTGCCTGTCCTGCCTAATACCCTCAACACACACAGCGGACATATTACTATCAGGTCAGACTGGTCACCCTCTCACTGTGTCCCATGTCTGCCTGTCCTGCCTAATACCATCACACACACAGCGGACATATTACTATCAGGTCAGACTGGTCACCCTCTCACTGTGTCCCATGTCTGCCTGTCCTGCCTAATACCATCATAACACACACAGCGGACATATTACTATCAGGTCAGACTGGTCACCCTCTCACTGTGTCCCATGTCTGCCTGTCCTGCCTAATACCATCACACACACACAGCGGACATATTACTATCAGGTCAGACTGGTCACCCTCTCACTGTGTCCCATGTCTGCCTGTCCTGCCTAATACCATCACACACACAGCGGACATATTACTATCAGGTCAGACTGGTCACCCTCTCACTGTGTCCCATGTCTGCCTGTCCTGCCTAATACCCTCATACACACACACAGCGGACATATTACTATCAGGTCAGACTGGTCACCCTCTCACTGTGTCCCATGTCTGCCTGTCCTGCCTATTACCATCATACACACACAGCGGACATATTACTATCAGGTCAGACTGGTCACCCTCTCACTGTGTCCCATGTCTGCCTGTCCTGCCTATTACCATCATACACACACAGCGGACATATTACTATCAGGTCAGACTGGTCACCCTCTCACTGTGTCCCATGTCTGCCTGTCCTGCCTAATACCATCACACACACACAGCGGACATATTACTATCAGGTCAGACTGGTCACCCTCTCACTGTGTCCCATGTCTGCCTGTCCTGCCTAATACCCTCACACACACACACACACAGCGGACATATTACTATCAGGTCAGACTGGTCACCCTCTCACTGTGTCCCATGTCTGCCTGTCCTGCCTAATACCATCACACACACACAGCGGACATATTACTATCAGGTCAGACTGGTCACCCTCTCACTGTGTCCCATGTCTGCCTGTCCTGCCTAATACCATCACACACACACAGCGGACATATTACTATCAGGTCAGACTGGTCACCCTCTCACTGTGTCCCATGTCTGCCTGTCCTGCCTAATACCATCACACACACAGCGGACATATTACTATCAGGTCAGACTGGTCACCCTCTCACTGTGTCCCATGTCTGCCTGTCCTGCCTAATACCATCATACACACACAGCGGACATATTACTATCAGGTCAGACTGGTCACCCTCTCACTGTGTCCCATGTCTGCCTGTCCTGCCTAATACCATCATACACACACACAGCGGACATATTACTATCAGGTCAGACTGGTCACCCTCTCACTGTGTCCCATGTCTGCCTGTCCTGACTAATACCATCACACACACACAGCGGACATATTACTATCAGGTCAGACTGGTCACCCTCTCACTGTGTCCCATGTCTGCCTGTCCTGCCTAATACCATCACACACAGCGGACATATTACTATCAGGTCAGATTGGTCACCCTCTCACTGTGTCCCATGTCTGCCTGTCCTGCCTAATACCATCATACACACACACAGCGGACATATTACTATCAGGTCAGACTGGTCACCCTCTCACTGTGTCCCATGTCTGCCTGTCCTGCCTAATACCCTCACACACACACAGCGGACATATTACTATCAGGTCAGACTGGTCACCCTCTCACTGTGTCCCATGTCTGCCTGTCCTGACTAATACCATCACACACACACAGCGGACATATTACTATCAGGTCAGACTGGTCACCCTCTCACTGTGTCCCATGTCTGCCTGTCCTGCCTAATACCATCATACACACACAGCGGACATATTACTATCAGGTCAGACTGGTCACCCTCTCACTGTGTCCCATGTCTGCCTGTCCTGCCTAATACCCTCATACACACACACAGCGGACATATTACTATCAGGTCAGACTGGTCACCCTCTCACTGTGTCCCATGTCTGCCTGTCCTGCCTAATACCATCACACACAGCGGACATATTACTATCAGGTCAGACTGGTCACCCTCTCACTGTGTCCCATGTCTGCCTGTCCTGCCTAATACCATCATACACACACACAGCGGACATATTACTATTAGGTCAGACTGGTCACCCTCTCACTGTGTCCCATGTCTGCCTGTCCTGCCTAATACCATCACACACACACAGCGGATATATTACTATTAGGTCAGACTGGTCACCCTCTCACTGTGTCCCATGTCTGCCTGTCCTGCCTAATACCATCACACACAGCGGACATATTACTATCAGGTCAGA
The DNA here is from genome assembly GCF_055691185.1 of Crinia signifera. NCBI lineage: Eukaryota > Metazoa > Chordata > Amphibia > Anura > Myobatrachidae > Crinia > Crinia signifera. The sequence goes on from NC_139217.1 coordinate 2,865,062, forward strand.
CTGGTCACCCTCTCACTGTGTCCCATGTCTGCCTGTCCTGCCTAATACCATCATACACACACACAGCGGACATATTACTATTAGGTCAGACTGGTCACCCTCTCACTGTGTCCCATGTCTGCCTGTCCTGCCTAATACCATCACACACAGCGGACATATTACTATCAGGTCAGACTGGTCACCCTCTCACTGTGTCCCATGTCTGCCTGTCCTGCCTAATACCATCACACACACACACAGCGGACATATTACTATCAGGTCAGACTGGTCACCCTCTCACTGTGTCCCATGTCTGCCTGTCCTGCCTAATACCATCACACACACACAGCGGACATATTACTATCAGGTCAGACTGGTCACCCTCTCACTGTGTCCCATGTCTGCCTGTCCTGCCTAATACCATCACACACACACAGCGGACATATTACTATCAGGTCAGACTGGTCACCCTCTCACTGTGTCCCATGTCTGCCTGTCCTGCCTAATACCATCACACACACACAGCGGACATATTACTATCAGGTCAGACTGGTCACCCTCTCACTGTGTCCCATGTCTGCCTGTCCTGCCTAATACCATCACACACACACACACAGCAGACATATTACTACCAGGTCAGACTGGTCACCCTCTCACTGTGTCCCATGTCTGCCTGTCCTGCCTAATACCATCACACACAGCGGACATATTACTATCAGGTCAGACTGGTCACCCTCTCACTGTGTCCCATGTCTGCCTGTCCTGCCTAATACCATCATACACACACACAGCGGACATATTACTATTAGGTCAGACTGGTCACCCTCTCACTGTGTCCCATGTCTGCCTGTCCTGCCTAATACCATCACACACACACACAGCGGACATATTACTATCAGGTCAGACTGGTCACCCTCTCACTGTGTCCCATGTCTGCCTGTCCTGCCTAATACCATCACACACACACAGCGGACATATTACTATCAGGTCAGACTGGTCACCCTCTCACTGTGTCCCATGTCTGCCTGTCCTGCCTAATACCATCACACACACACACAGCGGACATATTACTATCAGGTCAGACTGGTCACCCTCTCACTGTGTCCCATGTCTGCCTGTCCTGCCTAATACCATCACACACACACACAGCGGACATATTACTATCAGGTCAGACTGGTCACCCTCTCACTGTGTCCCATGTCTGCCTGTCCTGCCTAATACCATCATACACACACACAGCGGACATATTACTATCGGGTCAGACTGGTCACCCTCTCACTGTGTCCCATGTCTGCCTGTCCTGCCTAATACCATCATACACACACACAGCGGACATATTACTATCAGGGTCAGACTGGTCACCCTCTCACTGTGTCCCATGTCTGCCTGTCCCTGCCTAATACCATCATACACACACAGCGGACATATTACTATCGGGTCAGACTGGTCACCCTCTCACTGTGTCCCATGTCTGCCTGTCCCTGCCTAATACCATCATACACACACAGCGGACATATTACTTTCAGGTCAGACTGGTCACCCTCTCACTGTGTCCCATGTCTGCCTGTCCTGCCTCATACCATCACACCACACAGCGGACATATTACTATCAGGTCAGGCTGGTCACCCTCTCACTGTGTCCCATGTCTGCCTGTCCTGCCTAATACCATCACACACAGCGGACATATTACTATCAGGTCAGACTGGTCACCCTCTCACTGTGTCCCATGTCTGCCTGTCCTGCCTAATACCATCATACACACACACACAAGCGGACATATTACTATTAGGTCAGACTGGTCACCCTCTCACTGTGTCCCATGTCTGCCTGTCCTGCCTAATACCATCACACACAGCGGACATATTACTATCAGGTCAGACTGGTCACCCTCTCACTGTGTCCCATGTCTGCCTGTCCTGCCTAATACCATCATACACACACAGCGGACATATTACTATCTGGTCAGACTGGTCACCCTCTCACTGTGTCCCATGTCTGCCTGTCCTGCCTAATACCATCATACACACACAGCGGACATATTACTATCAGGTCAGACTGGTCACCCTCTCACTGTGTCCCATGTCTGCCTGTCCTGCCTAATACCATCACACACACACAGCGGACATATCGGACATATTACTATCAGGTCAGACTGGTCACCCTCTCACTGTGTCCCATGTCTGCCTGTCCTGCCTAATACCATCACACACACAGCGGACATATTACTATCAGGTCAGACTGGTCACCCTCTCACTGTGTCCCATGTCTGCCTGTCCTGCCTAATACCATCATACACACACAGCGGACATATTACTATCAGGTCAGACTGGTCACCCTCTCACTGTGTCCCATGTCTGCCTGTCCTGCCTAATACCATCACACACACACAGCGGACATATTACTATCAGGTCAGACTGGTCACCCTCTCACTGTGTCCCATGTCTGCCTGTCCTGCCTAATACCATCACACACACAGCGGACATATTACTATCAGGTCAGACTGGTCACACTCTCACTGTGTCCCATGTCTGCCTGTCCTGCCTAATACCATCACACACACACAGCGGACATATTACTATCAGGTCAGACTGGTCACCCTCTCACTGTGTCCCATGTCTGCCTGTCCTGCCTAATACCATCACACACACACAGCGGACATATCGGACATATTACTATCAGGTCAGACTGGTCACCCTCTCACTGTGTCCCATGTCTGCCTGTCCTGCCTAATACCATCACACACACAGCGGACATATTACTATCAGGTCAGACTGGTCACCCTCTCACTGTGTCCCATGTCTGCCTGTCCTGCCTAATACCATCATACACACACAGCGGACATATTACTATCAGGTCAGACTGGTCACCCTCTCACTGTGTCCCATGTCTGCCTGTCCTGCCTAATACCATCACACACACACAGCGGACATATTACTATCAGGTCAGACTGGTCACCCTCTCACTGTGTCCCATGTCTGCCTGTCCTGCCTAATACCATCACACACACAGCGGACATATTACTATCAGGTCAGACTGGTCACCCTCTCACTGTGTCCCATGTCTGCCTGTCCTGCCTAATACCATCATACACACACACAGCGGACATATTACTATCAGGTCAGACTGGTCACCCTCTCACTGTGTCCCATGTCTGCCTGTCCTGCCTAATACCATCATACACACACACAGCGGACATATTACTATCAGGTCAGACTGGTCACCCTCTCACTGTA